>NC_135053.1:317148-634297 GCF_051014685.1 Ptiloglossa arizonensis | reverse complement strand
GACATTCGTTTTTAGAAATTTATCGCATTTGTATCGACAAATAGAAATTATGTACAGTATATTACCATTATTCATTTACATTGAGTACATAATATTTACAGAAAATTGCATCTTGCTGTATAGAATTATTTTATGACAATTGATTTTCAAACTTTGTATTGTCTAGTGCACTACACTAGTTATAATGTATTAAAAGAGTATATTATTTGCACCACATATTTGCAAAGTTCGCAAAATTTGAATAATTTATTTCTAGAGTTCAAATACTTCAAAAATTGGAGGATCGACTAATTCTGTTGAGAAACACGCTCATTTTCTGTGTTTGAAACTCCTTTAATGTTATATTTCAGTTCTACTTTCTCCCTGCAAGATGAAACTAAACCTTAGTTTTCTAAGGTTTGCACGTAAATATACACTCCAAAAGCAAGAAGACGATCTAAGTTTTCTACTTGTAAATAAATAAATAGTACACGCAAAAATGGAGAACCATACAAATTCCTCGTTTTTAAAATTACGAAAATCACGATGCTTAACGTCTCTGATCTTTTCGTTTTATAAAAATAATAGTTCCAAGAACGATGAAAAGATAATTGTTTCAATTGATATAGTTCTTAGAGTGATCTCTACTAACTGGTTGCATATTCGTACATACGTGATACGCTACTTTTCGAACATTGCAACGTGTGTTACGATGTTTCAGGAAATCCCTGTGGAATTGCCAGAGACCGTGGAGATCGAGTCGGAGAAGAGCAGACACGAGAAATCGAAGAAGAAGAAACGGAAGTCGAGTTCGTCGTCGCCATCGCGGCGTAAATCGAACGACCGCGAGAAGAAGGAGTCGAAGCGCAGGAAGTCGCTCGAGTGCAAAGAGTGCAAGGAATGCGCTAAAGTGGCGAGGGCCGAGAAAACGGAGATCGTGAACAAATGCAAATTAACGTCGGCACACTTGGCCATTGACCAGCTGAGAGTTCTTACAGCGATGGGTGGTCTGTTTTACGCCGGAAGACTGAGCGCTGTTCAAGCACCTGACGTTTATGCCATCACGCTGGACGGGGAACGGGGCAACAGGCCTCATATCCATCCCAGAGAGGAGATTCTACGAGACGCGGTAAATTAACGTTGATTCGTTTGGTGTTTCGTTGAACGCAACAAAACAGAAGCGTTTGCTCTCCTCGTTGAACGGTACACGCTAGACTTGGTCTCGACTTAAGATAAAGATAATCGATTCCTGGAAATTGCTATTTTCCTCCTGTATAACTTTCAAATGATAGCCAGGTTCCTCGAAAGCGGAACAGGTAGCGATTTTTACCTCGTATCCGATAGGTACCGTTCGAAGAGGAAAGCTCGAACAGGTTAAAAAAAAGTGTCTCGTTTGAACGCAAATTTTCATCTCCGTGTATTTCGTCGACACAGATCGTGGAAGTCTGTCCCAGTTCGACGAAGGAGTTACCTCCTGGTACCAGACTCTGCGCTTACTGGAGTCAACAATATCGATGCTTGTATCCGGGCACATCTGTCGAACCGACCGAACCGGATCCAGAGCTCGACGAGAAGTTCGTTAGCGTGGAGTTCGACGACGGGGACAGTGGGAGAATCGCTTTGGACGATATCAGGTTGCTGCAACCTGATTATCCTGTCGTTGGTAAGCTCTTTTGTCTAGCTTCTATTAGATTACCGTTTGAAAGAGCATTACAGTGGTGCTTTCCACACTTGTCGTCAGAGAACGTTCTTCCAATTCCTAGCCCTATGTGTTCTCGGTTATTTATCGATTTGTACATACACAGAGTCAGTTTAGGAGGATGTCGTAACATTTACAAACGTATTTAGACCTCACTTTCTACATTTCAAAACCAAGTGGAAAATTTTATTAAATATGGAATTGAAATTTGTCTTTGGAATATAGTCACCGTATGAATGACACGTTTGATATATAAAATACGTTTGCAAATCTTGCGTTATTTTTTGTACACTATTGGTGATAGTCCTTAGATCTTAACACCGAGTGTCTACGAAAACAGAGTATTGTAGTTCATTAATCGACCCTGGATAAAGCTCGTATCTTTCATCTCATCTTCCCTTTTTTCTCATCTATCGAACTCTGATGTTCAATATCCTTATACGTATGCTGAAAATGTTTGCAATTTACGTTGTTTCGCTTTTCTAAGGAAGTCAGTTGTAGTCAAACTCTGAAAACGATACATAACTAGAATTTTAAAAAGTGTCATATTCTCCAAAGCTAGTGCTGTCTAACGTAAACTTCAAATTTTAGGGATATACCTCCTCTCTCACTCCATTATCATAGTAACGGTGTGCAGAAAAGGACACAGCTGCATCAGGAACTTCACTTGTGGACGGCACTGTTCTAAATATTTAACTGCTCTATATGCCTGCCTTGAGTGTATCTATAATGCAAAATTATTGATACTCTGTTACCACGTTAAGTGGTAACTAAAGTCTAAAATTATCGGGTGAATGCAAAAGTTCTGTTCATCTATGCTGAAAATTAGAATTGCCTTCATTAGCCGTAGTTCAACATGTTCCATTATCAAATACAACTTTGTTTTAAAATAGTTGGTCCCTTTGTTATAGAATTCTACAACATTTAAGTAAAAAGTAAGTAAACATGTTTACTTAAACTCCATGTTTAGGAGTTAAGTAAACATGGAGATTGATTTGAAAATTTTTCTTTCATACAAAATGATGTTTTCCATAATATATAAAATTTATATGGTAACCATTCTTCGTCTCTTTCCTCATAAGTGGACAAATATTTTTCACATCTTGATTCTTGAAACATTAACATCGTGATAAATTTTTACAATTTTTCTCGCATCGACACTGTCGCTTAAAAGTAGGCAACTATCTCCACAGTTAGTGCAGATTTTTTATCTTTCATTCACGTAGTGGTTCAATTTATGAAAGGAATGAATACGAATAAAACGTTTCTTTAATAAATTCAAGGTATTGACAGTTTTTCTAGTTAGAAAGCATTCTGTTCTAGTAAAAGTCTAGAAGCCTCGGTACAGTAGTTTCCAACCGATCTGTCAAAGTTAGGTAACGAAATCGGGACTGTTCGTTCACTTGAAATCGAAAACAGCAACTGATGTATACGAATAGTGAGAGAGAGAGATCAACAGCGAACGAGTCTCGCATTACACGCGTTTGAGTTTATCGCCAAAGCGAACCAATATTTTGTATACTTTTTATATTATATTTAAGACAATTATGAAGGGTCTTCCCGATGAAAATGAATCCAACCACGACCTCGTTTGGATTATTTTTAATTGTACATTATTCGAATCGTTAAAAAACAAAAATTTTCAACTACGTATAATTAAAAATAGTCCGAATAAGAGCGTGTTTGTACTTATTTTCATCAGCAGAACTTTGTCGACTTATTGATAATAATCTCCCGAAGATATAATGACAAATGTAAAAATAATATTATCGTTTGTAACGTTCTCGCCTGCAACCGTCGGCCATTCGAGTCGACCTTGCTTGTATTCAGCCTAAAATTTGCCACTTGAAATGAAATGAAACATTTAAAGACTTTAATATCCTGTACAATCTTCTCAGAATTGTGTATACTTAATTTTATATTGAATTACAGAATACGATCCAAATCCTCTGTTGTCGTTGGGCAAACGTCGAAGACAGACGTCGGTATCTACAGAAGATAAACGCTTGTCCAGCAACAATCAACCGTCCACTTCGTTAAACGCGAACAATGCGATTCCTGCTGTTACCTCCACGACGTGTTGTTACGTTTCGTCGTCTGACGGACAGTCGCTGGAACGATACAAGTCAGATGACATGGATGCCAAGGATTTGGAGGAGTATCGCGAGAGGAAACGCATGAAAAAGAGAAGAAGGGACAAGTTGAAAAGATTACAAGAGGCCCAGGAGGGAAAAAAGAAGCACAAGAGGCACAAGTGTTGCGAGGAACACAGGAAGCACAAGCATAGGAAACATCGAAAACATAAGCACAAGCACAGCCATCACAGCAGCCACAGTGAAGGAAGTCATATAAGGTTTGTTCTTCTTTTGAGCTGTACTCTGATCTACGCAGTGTAATAATTGTAACAACGAGAAAGAGATTCGATGCTGTACAGATAAGTCCAATTTTCCAAATAAAGTTTTCTCGCTCCGAAGAAAATTTCATCCAATGTGTTCGTGTAGATCGGACGATTTGGGTGGTTAATTATAAAAAGAGCAGAAGGTTTATTTTTAATATCATAAGAACAAACGGAATGTTCCTTTGAAAATTACTTGGGAAGAAGACACGTTCTTGTGACAATTATTTAAAAAGATATACTTTCATTTATCGATTGAAACATTCACTATGTATTAGAGTCTACTCGACAAGAGCAATTGGAAACTCGTAGTTACTTTCAAGAACAGAAATATTCTGTCCTCTGATTAAGAGATTCATTGCATTTTGTCTCTTGTCCACTGGTGCAGTTAAACTTCATTCAGTACACACGAAATGGAACAAGTTCGAAACGGAGAACGGAAACGTTTTGTTTTTGGAGGAATGTGTAACTTTCCAATTACTCTTACTGATTGATTCTACAGTATGACCGAATGTTTTGGTTATTACTCGCAGAAAATAGTCAAACAAGACTTTTGTTTTGTGTTTTGGCGTAAGCGCCGTTTACTCGAATAAAATTAAGAAATAGAACACCGTACAACCAGTACCCGAACGTACACGGTGTTTCGCTGAAGTTTGATCTTAATTCGATTACTTTTAAATATTTCTCAGCAGTGGGGAAAGCTGTTGCGGTCAGAAGAGCGAGGAGGAATTGGTGAAAGAAGCAGTGCCCGCGGCAGACGGTGAGGTGGAAGCAGAGGAAGAAGCGATAACGCAGGAAGAAGTTATCCCAGAACCGATCAAGGAACCAGTCCGTGAGGAGAAGCAAGAGAAGCCGAAGAAAGTCGACAAGAAATCGAAAATGCGCGAAAGGCAGGAATCGGTAGAAAGTCGAAGTAAAATGGCCGCGTTTTTGCCGGCTAGACAGTTGTGGGGATGGGCTGGAAAAGGTTACAGACGACCGGGCGCCAAAGGAAGAGCGAAGAAGCAATTCTTCAGGGCGATCCAACGCGGAAGCGAAACCATTCAGATCGGCGACAGTGCAGTCTTTCTGTCGACAGGCAGACCCGACAGACCTTACATCGGCCGTATCGAATCCATGTGGGAAACCTCGAGTTCCAACATGATCGTAAAGGTCAAATGGTTTTATCATCCCGAGGAGACAGTGGGATGTCCGACAAACTTGAAGTACCCGGTAAGAGTATGATTAATTGCGATTCAATTTTCTCGAGTAAGGTTGACGGAAATTGTCGAAAGCAACACGAAAGTCCCGATAGATGTATGTCTCAAAAGTAGCAACTTCGGAGATATTTATTTTTTATCGTAGCTCGTTCAAATACGATACTGAAGGTGTAAATTGAAACAACCTACAGTACGAGAAATTCAAATCGAATTTAATACCGATTAAAGAGTTGAATATTTCTGAAATTGTACCATTTAGTATCTTTCGATATATGCTCGTTAAGATTTGTTTACTTTTTAAGTTTCCTCGGCTTCCAAAGTTCAGACCTGTAATGTATTCGCACTTTGAACATCAAATTATTATGGTACTTTACGAAGTATGTCTCAACGACACGTTCATTTCGCAAAGACTGTGCTCTATTAGATATCGTACGTTGCAGCGTATTCGATAATAAATATCAGCAATTAATTGTTAACGAACATTACGAATAAGAAAGCCGATTGAAGATTATTCGAGCACCGTTCGAAATTCGGTTATACCGTTCCATTAAATAGAAGAGCAATGTTAAGCTATAAACGAACTCAACGAACGGTTCACGTTTAGAGCCCTTAACGAGGTTAGTTCTCGCCGTCTATTAATGCAAAATATTCCTATGAATGTTTAGGGCGCTCTCTTCGAGTCCCCTCACATGGACGAAAACGACGTACAAACGATCTCTCACAAATGCGAGGTGCTACCGCTTCAGGAGTACACGGACAAGCTGGGCAAAGAACCGCACAGATACCTGACGATCTACGACAACAACGACATATACTATCTGGCCGGCTACTACGATCCCACCACGTATCTCTTGACTATGCAACCTGGGGTTGTTTGAGAACAGCTTAAGCTGACGATTAAGTTAACGGGTGTTACTTAATTGTCGTCAGCCAAATATACTGCGAAATAAATGAAACGCCGTGGTCGCCACGGTTGGCGTCCGCGCTCGACTGTGTCGTTTGCAGCGAGAGAGGCTCGATGTCAAGCCAAATCGAAATCACTGGATGATTTCGACGCGACGAACGTCGCGTGAAACTCGTTCTCGCGAACGAACCGATCCAGGTTCGCGCGTTATACAGACATTCGGAAACTTTTGAAGAAACGTGGATTATAGAATCCAGTTGACTCTCCGACCGTACACTGTCGCGATCATTGTCACACACGCTAGGTGTTTCGCGAGGCCACGCGGACTCACTGCGAGGCACAAGCATTATTTATTAATCGCAGTGAACGGAGGATAGGTTATTTACGTTGAACATCGATCGTGTTTTCTTCTTTTTCTATGGTTATATTGTTACGAGCGTTAATTTTCATCCGATCGAGTTAAGCGGGAAACGACACGCGCGGATTTCGATTTAACGCTATTGTCCCGATTATCCGCGCAAACGTCGTGCCCGCGATCGAGAGGTGGTTGTTGATTTACAGTTTGCGACTAGTATCTTGCGTCTTTCGTGACTATCGGAGTTTCAAACGAGGTGCACCGTGTTTACTTCGGCGCCGGGAACGTTGGTCGAACAACGAGTTCCGAGCGCTGACCTTTGAGACTGTCTTTCTTCGCTATTGTGATTAAGTACCTACTGAGATTCACGCGCGGGCGAGCGAGAGAATGTCGCGAGATTTTCGAACGTCTTATCGGACGCGTGCAATGACAAGTTGTTTTACCGTTCAACAAGGAGAATACCTGATTATTTACGTATGGGTATTGTGATAGATTTATACGATACAACCGATAAAAAGGTGCGCGCGACAGATTACAGAGAGGCGCGTCCGCGCATCTCGCAGCGATACTTCCGCGTTTCGCGCTCTGGAATCGCGCGGGAATTCGAGATGCGAACATCGGAGGAGGCTTGTGCCTTGCGCGAACAGATTCGGGACGCAGCTTTAACCGATGCGAGTCGTTCGCTTCTGTCGCGGTCGTGTCTCGACGGTGAATGGATAAATAGTTACAGAGCAGATGCATATATAAATATATATTACAGTATGTGTACAGGAGAGATGCAATAAGTATACCGAGTGGCATTACGAATACGCGGGTGAAGCTACGAAGAACACTTGATCAAATGTTTTATCGACTGTATATAGATAATATTATACGTACGTTGTACATAAATGTTAAGTGCGTATCCGAGTGTAATCAGACTCGTCTCTGATCGTTAATCGTTAGACCGGTGTTGATAATTATCGTTTAACCCGTGGAAACAAGCAGCGAAATCGTGTAAACGCGGAATAGGGATGAGAGGTCGTCGAGGCTACGTACCTCTGGCGTTTCGGATGAGAATCCTATTCCGAATACTCTTGCGTTCGACGTCTACACGGGATACGATGTATGTACTTAGATTAAGAACCGCCTTCTCGCGTCCATCGCTCCTCCGTCGTCTCCGTTGTCCGCGTGTAGCTCGACGAGTTCGATAAGATCCCGGAGATAGTGTCCTCCCGAGTGCTGAGGATCGTGCGGCGAGATCGGACGGATAGATCTTGGCCCGTAGCCAATCGGTGTTGTTCGATAATTTTTCTAAGAAGGGAGGACGAGAATCGACCTCGAAGCCGAGCTCAGGGATCGTCATCGGGACGATCGCGCAGGCGTGGACGCGAGCGGGAAGAATCCCCTTTCTTTTAATTTCTCGACGATGCGATAAAGAGATTCGGTGGATTTCACGGCGAAGTGTTGTTACCGCTGGTGATACGGAGATAAGGTGCTACACGTAAACCTTTTTTGCGGGGCTGCGCGCGCGCGTCGCCGTTTCCAGGTTGACGTTAACGTGGGGGGATGGGAGGGGGGTATGGGGGCGCGTTCCGAAGCGTTCGGTTCACGCGTTGGTTTCACGGGCCGTACGACCTCGCCGAGACCGCCGAGCGAATCGTGCAAAACTTGTTAGGATTAAGGCATTTTCTATTCGGGTCATTTTTATACTTCTTCCCCGGGCGTTCGTCGGTCAGCGAGAGTATGGATTCTCCAGTGGATACCATTCGCGCTCGTCGGTTTGAATCTTTTGTCTCGAGAGAGTTCCGCTGTGGAAACAGTGTAATTGGTCGATTCGTGGTTTTCATCGACGCGAACGGTTTCCATCCTCTCGCTGTTTTTCGCGCGGACGCGGGGTTCGAACTGAGGAAACAGATGCGGCCGCCTCGTAGCGAGACGAGGCATCGATCTTAGTACAAACTGCAGATACAATAATTGGACGCGCGTTTTCGGCAACGTTCGCGTCGGAGGGTACTCGCATCGTGAGCGCGCGTGGTGGATCCTTCGCGTGTAAATAGGGCCCGTAAGTGCGCGTCGCGTGTCTCGGGGTACGGGGCCCCGCTGGCTTCGATAGGATTTTGCGATTTCTACATCCGGGTTGTACATTTCTCGTTACATCGTGACGCGGGCACGGCGGTCGTGAGCCTCGTCGGCCTGTTCGATTCGATCGCGCGCGGCGCGTGCAATCTGTGTATATTGCATAGTATTTTTCCATTAAGGTCAAAGAAAACTAGCAGAAAAAGGAGGTGACAAAAAAAAAAAAACAAGATACGCGATCGGGAAATCGGTCGCCGTTCGTTTCTCCGGGGCCGGTGGTTCTCGAGCGTTTCGTGGCGCCACTTTCGAATTCGTGAGTTCACGCTCGAAGGAGGTACGCGCGTGTATATATGCATAGAGTATCGAAACCAAGTGTCGAGAATCACTGCTCGGGACGAACGAAGACGCTTATAGGCTGAGACGCCTTATCGCGCGGAGACGTCGTTTTCTCGACGACGACGACGACGACGACGACGACGATCTTTTCTCGACGTTTCGATTCTATGAGAAGTAGCCTACTCGTAGACAACGTAGACGAGGCACAGTTCGCTTGTAGATTTGTAAATACGTAGATTAGGTAAATCGAAGGAAATGTCGGTGTCCTCGGTCCTTTTTTTATACGTCCCGATCAATTTTCTTCTTCGTTGCGCGTAATCTGCTCTCTTTCCGGTTGGCGCTCGATCGGTCTCGAGATCTTCGCGCTTGGAAAGAGAGTCGAAACGATGCATCGCTCGTCGCGATAAAATAGAAATTAACGAACGTTCAGCGACCTGCGAAAGCACGAGAACGCGGGGACACTTGTCCGGCACGTCTCTTCGTTGTTCTCCTGCGAGTGAGAGGAATTCTTGTATCGTAGAGTCCGATCGAAACTACGTCGATCTTTGTTAAGCGGAGGTTTCTTTTTATTTTATCCTATCGCTTTGTAGTTAAAGGTACGGTATTATTTTCGTCGTGACTGTAAGTATATAGTTTTGTACGGTCGTGTTGCCCGCGAGAAAGGAGATGTACTTCTTCGAGGTAATCGCAGACGCTTGCTACGACGTTTCGAGGAGAATGATTTCTACCAAACTGTCGATAATTAAATAGATTAACGCTGAATTAGTATTGTACTGTTCGTGCTGTCTCCCAATTCGTCGTTCGAGAATGCAGGGTGGTGGAGTGTTACTTTTTCTTTTTTATTTCGACGGTTTCATTTTTGTAACGGAGCTACAAATTGTCAAGCGGGTTCGCGTCGGTACTCGAAACCGACAGTGTCCATCATGGAACAGTTTTGGGATTCAAGTCGCTTACTTTCTAGTTTTAAAGGTATGTTTGGTATCGCTCATTGCGATCGAATTTTCACCCCATCGTGGTCCATAGTTTGTACTACCGGCGGTAAATTGTGTTATAAATTGAACAAATACAATTACTTTTGCATAATTTCATTCGTTCGAACGAAGGGCCCAATTCTGTTGTATATTTCATCGACCATCGAGTCCATTTTAGATCAATTTCCTCGAGGAACGCTCGAAGATTTTCCACGATGCTTCGTTTTCATCGTGAAACGCTATTTTGGATATAAATTTGTATAATTTACAAATTGGAATTTGAAACTAAAATTCAGACATTATATATTTGTATATAAATGATGCGCGATATTCGTTACGTACATTAGAATCGAAATGCGGCAGTCGATGTGATATACCGGTAAATTTCATAGCGTGCTTCGCAAGGAAATGTTGGTCCGATTCGTGCGATCGATTCCAATACCATGATTATCCGTTTAGTTTAAAACGATCTAATCGTTCAGTGCGAAGTGACGAATATCACGTGTTACGATTAGGTTTTACGGCTCGTGCTTCTGTTTCTTGAAAACGAATAGAGTAAATGTAATTCGGTTTCTTTTGGCTTCTAGATAAAACGTCACACTCCTTGAAAAATATTGATTCTTAATATCGTTTCATTGCCTTAAGAATCCTCGATGTATACGTGACTTTGAAATGCCTTTAAACTGAAAGGTTAATTTAAATTTGCCAACTTGCACGATATAAGTCTAGCCGTGTATACTCGTAAAATTTGTCTGCCACATTTTAATTTTTTATTGGATATCGCAATTATTTTTTTTTATCAGGTACCGATAAATGGTTTCTATCAGGAACTTCCAATTTTGAGCAAACACTATTATCAATTTCTGTTTTTTCATTAGCTACTAGTATAAATTATTTTTGATTCTCTGTTAGATACTATTTTATATTTTTATGATCTAACCGATTATTTAAAAAATATAACGACGAATTATTCGTTTACCGACATATATTTCAAGCCTTATTTATTTACTTTGAACAGCGACATTAGACGTGTTCGAAGACTTCGATCGCATTTTATTTACAATCTTATATTCTCCTCGATTTGACACAAGTCGCAGTCTTCATTTTTTAAACGATTTTAATAATGTAATAAGTTCGTCCAAAAATTGTCGTAATTCGTATCATTTCGATGATACGAAAAAAAGTCAAAAGAAAAATTTGTTGCGAAGGGTCAAATACTGTAAGTAGCTAATATTGGTTTTTTATTTTCGATGTAATTCGTTAAAAATAACAAATTTCAAAACAAGATATATCGATCCTAATTCCAAAACATAGGATATACCGACTTGAACGATCTTGGATTAAAAAAAGTTACGTTTGTGCAAATATTTTCTTATTTTATTTCAGTTGAGTTTAGCATTATTAAAAATAAACATTTTGTAGGTTTGTAAACGTACTTTTAACTGCAAACATTCGATCGTGCATGTTACGTTATTACTCCAAAACATAGAGTAATGCATGGTCTAAAAAATGCGTGAAAATTAATAATAATCGATCAATTTAAATACCTTTATTAAATCAAACAGGTATATACTACAATATATGCACCGAGGTACGTTTATTATTTTATACAGTATCTTTTCTCCCCATAGAAGTTTGACTTTTTTCTTCAAGATTATTCGCAGATCCAAGTATCCTATATTCGATATTCATTTTTGAACGTGCTATTTAATGACTTTAAACTAAACTTGTCGAAGACAATGTCTACTTTTTAAAATATTTGACCCTTCGAAACGAACAATCTATTACTTTGACATTTTTCGTATTAAAAAGAACGGTGATCTCTTACAATTAGATATGCGAGTCAGAGAAAACATCCGGTATAAGTTCTGTACAGCGATGGTAAATTGCCAAGTTCCTTAGGATTGAACAACAGAGAGGCAAAGAAATTATGCCTTTACTGCACCTAATCTTATTAGGGATCTCCACATTTAGGTGTTAAGTGGGCATATTGCATAAAAGTAGAATCTCCGTATTCGCAACAAATATACATAATCGTAGGTACGAGGATTTTACTGCATAACCAACTTTCTCGTGTATATTTATAAAATTAGGACAACCTTCGGTACAGATCTGAACAGAAATATAGCATACTCTAAAGAAACATGTTAAAAAGTGACGAAAATTTTGGTAGCTTCAGCATTTAAAATATTAACAAGGTATCGTTTCACAGATTACAAGAAATTGTAAATCCACAATTATTTATCATAAATAAGATGGAGAAAATTGATTAGAAAAGCAGCTGAAGCAATAAGTGCGCGAAACCGGCTAATTGGATATCTACTATGTGCGAAGAAAATTTCATTTTTAATAGTTATTCTTGACAATAATTGTTAGTACGTAGAATTTATCGGGATTATATAACGAAATCGTGTGTGTGATTCGAGGTGGGACGATTATTCTGTTTCATTGGCAATTTACGATCTCTGGATAATACAAGGGCACCGTGAACAAATAGTCGATCGTATAACTTTGTATCTTTTCCCGACACGAGTGAACATTTAAGGTTATCAGAGTGCTAACGATGAAGAAAGTAAACGAAGAAAGAAATTTTCTTTTTGTAAGCATGGACGTAGTTTCGGTTAACTGCACCAAACTTGAACACTTTCGAAAGAATATTATTTAAAATACCATATATCTCTAAACATGTTATCTTATTTCATGAAATGACATTGCAAATGCTTATTCTGTCTTCGAAGTAATTAAATAATGAGATACTTTTGGAAATGATCGTTGTGATCCGAAATCTTTCAACGGATAAAACGACAAATTTATTCTCGTCGCTGATATACCTAGATGAAAGTGATTCGAAAAACGAAATTAATATAACAAAAATATTTTGTCGATATTTTTCACATACATCGTCCATCTTACGTATATTCTTGAATAATTTCATATATAATGTAGCGATCATTTATACAAATCACAAATATACATAGTGACCAAGAGGTACCCATACAAATTTAGCATATGGCTAAAAATAAGACGAAAGTTTTAAAAAGCGATTAATTTTTTATTTGCAAAAATAAAAAATTATAATTTATTATTTATGCAATTATTATCAACGAAGTAACTTCACTATTCGATGTTTCGATTATAACGGAATCAAATTTTTAGTTTCGTTCGAAGTTAAAGTCGCTCGAGCCTGGACCGCGCGATGCAAGAATTTCTAATATTCGCATAGAAAAGAGACGAGATTGACACTAGAACTACGAAAGGGGTAAATTTGACCTGTAAGTAAAAAGTAAATAATTAAGTAAAAAATTACTTAATTATTAACGGTGTCTTTGCCTATACTATTCGTGAACAATTATCAAAATAAACGACTAATTCTAAGACACTTACGTGATCCGAGACAAATAGAAATAACAGCTTGTTCAATAAGTTTTATCTAACCACAAAACTTATCGAACAACTGGTACGTTCACCATCGGTAGTTCTAGTGGTTAAAAGTGTACGGAGGGTGCGACGGGGTAGGTTTTATCGCTTTCGCATCGGTCACTGTCCATATTGTACATATGCAAGTGTCGCGAATGAATCGCTGAACGATACCGACATTTCGCACCGGCACCCCCACTTTCTTCGAATTTATATGGAATTGAGGCGCGTCTCGAGGTAAGGAGAGCGGATGGGTAGGAGTGTGCTGCGATCGAAGAAAATCGAAGAAAGCCACCAGACGTTGGTGAGCCGAAATATCGAACGAACAAGGGCAAGAGAATCGCGACGTTTCCTTCGGAAAGGGAGACACCGGTCGCGCGGTTTTGCTTGGCTCCGACCGATTTGAAATTTCGGAATCGGTGAGAGGATTCGGGCGTGCGAGAGAACATTTTTAAGAGATAAGCGTATACCGTTCGAGCTAGTCTAGCCACTATGTAAGAGTAGTTTGTAAGTGTGCGGTTATCGGGGTGACGGATGGACAGGAGGTTCGCGCCCCCGTTTGCGAAGGAACCCAATGAGACGTTTCGCATTGGAATTGTCGCTCTTTTCCATTCTGTTTGTACTTTCGGTCTGTGAATGTGGTAGTTTTTCTCTCATTTTTTTTCTATTTTTTACCACGTTGACTGCCGTGCCTAGTTTTCCATGTCCAAAATTGTCCTCGGTGTCTGTTCGAATTACAGTGTGCAAAAATATTCCATGGTTTTGCGCATTTGGTATTTCGTAGCATTTCCAACGACGATTATGTATGAATCTACGAGAACAGAGCGCGAAAAATCGGGATCAAAATTCTTAGTCGAATTCGCGAATTCGTTCCAGAAATTGATCTTTTTCTGTCTCGAGATCCAATCGCGCGTGAACCGTTCGACGAGGAGAGCGAACAAGACGCACCAGGAGTTACGAAGAGACGTTACGTGTGTCGGTGTGACAGTCGTTAATGTAAACTGGAAATTTTTATAACTCGCCTCGTATCTTCGCAAGAGTGTTATCGATGGATCGACGAGATTCTCCCGATGTAAACGAGACCAAACACGGCCGTATTCGGGCCATGTTTATCTATACGTTATACCGATAATTTGCGAAAAATTTCAAAGTTTGTATAATTGAAAATAGTCCGAACCTGATCGTGTTTGTACTCGTTTTCGACGGGAGAATCCCAGCTTTACGTGGATAACATTCTCGCGAAGATACCATGTCGAATGTAAAAAAGGTTAATTTTTATTAACGATTAAAATTTGTTCCTACCGGTGTAACTTGTCGCTCCTCTTTGGACCGACAATCGCCCGAGTTGAAGGATCGATTGTACCGAAAAAACATGAACGACAAGAAGGATGATTTTGTTTCTTTTATATTCGGGCAAAATCGTTGCACACGTAGAGTTAGTTATAATTGTACGAGGGTTTGTTGATAGAAACCCGGATACAAGCGACGCGGCAGTCGATCAATTAAGCGGGAACGCGAGCGCGTCGTTCATCCAACACCGTGAAAGAGCATCCCCTTTTCGTCACATTGCGTACTCGATTGCCATTTTTATTGTTCGCGCTGGGCAAAATCACCGAGCGCCAACGTACACGCGATATAGCTAGGGTTAAACGAGATATGCGAGCCTGTATATTTTACGAGGTAAGAATGCGTGGATGAGTTACGGGAGAAAGAAGAGAACAAAGAAGATAATATTTTATTCTAGAGAATCGAAATTATTATATTTTAATAATGGAGACGCGGATAGCCGATTTAACAAATAGGTCGAGGATACGAGACAAACGAGCAAACATATAAGATAAAAAAATATATAAAAAGGAGCGAATAAAACGACAAAAAAAAAGAAAAGGTGGATATATTATACGAGCAAATGAGAGAGGGAAATCGTATGCGCGAGAGGTTAGGCGTGAGCAAGAGGTCTTCGAAGAGACGCACGACTGTTTCGAACCCAAAAGTCTGAGAAAAAGATTTCAGGACAAACAAAGAGAGATACAGTTGAATTTCATTTATATTTTCCTACGCGACTTTTGTATGACAAGTGACACGTGTGGTACGTGTGGTACGTGTGGTACGTGTGGTACGTGTGGCGTGTGAATGCGAGGTGAGCTTCGGTTGACGTTTGTAATGAAAAGGTATAAAATTCGAAGATCACGCTGAAACGTGTTAAAAGGGGGAAAAAAGGAAATACGAAAGGTGAATCTTGACGCACTGCGTCAACGTGTATATATGTACTATTTTTTTTTTCTTTTTTTTTTTTTTCTTCAAGCAGGATTGTCGCACGCCAGAACGTTACACGTTTCTTTCTCCACTTGTTGTGAAAGATTTTTGAATTCGTGGAGGGAGGGAGGCAATGTAAACAGACGCAGACCTCGAGAAGTCGATAACGATTCGGTCAGAATTTTTGTTTCATAGGGGACAGGTTTCTCGTGGTTCAGTTTCGAATGATATCTAAGATTATGTTTAGTCGATAAAATCATAATAGCTGGTAACCTCTAATATTTATCAAATTATTGTATTCTGTACTAGGTTTGATACCTAACTTTACCTCTTAAACTATTTCCTCTGTTTCGAAAGAATGTTTTGTATACATTGGGTTACATGGTTTTACTAGAGACATTACACGTGAAAAATATTTCCATTTTAGGTGAATGTATGATGGAGAAACGAAGGTCACTATAGTTTTTTTTATAGAACCATGAGGGCGAATTTTAATAACCAAACTTTTGTCTTTGATCGCACCGACGACAATAAATGAACTTAAACGTACGTTGGCATCGCGAGTAAATTGTTATTAACAACACTTCGATTCTGGACAAGTGAATTCCTATGAAGGGTCGATGAACTTCGTTCGATTTGTAATTAGTGAAGCAGTTATTTGAAAATGAATCGAAACAATGCTTGTCCGTTATATTGAGTACCAAACCCATATTGTAAACTATTTTTTGGGACTCCGTTTGTTTCATTTGGATCGTGTAACGAATAAAAATTTCTACACATTGGAATTCAGAGTTATGGAAAATTAAAATGAAATTGTCGCACGGAAACAAATGGTTCTCTGTGTACATTAAAATTTAAATGCAATTCGTAAACAAATAACACGATAGTCGATATGTTAAAGGACAACACAGAATATATTTGACACGTATTCGATTGGTAGGTTTTGGTAGCTTTCGATTATGCAAATCATTACGAATTAACACATTGTCGAAGTGGAAAATATTCACGTAATTTGATATTAGAAGGAAATTTCCAAACGAAGGACAACGAAATAAACCAGCGAATTAATTTTGATCTGTGTTTCGTCTTCCAAAATTAATTTCGAATATTTCTCGCGAAACAGTCTGTCGTAAAATGAAACAATGCATTTAGCGCAATCGCTAACGATAATTCACATATTAATGAATTTTTTAAGCCGACAAATACAAGTTCAACGACCATAGATTAGACTTTTTGTGCAAAATAACGTTGAATTCGCATCAATTGATCTCGATTCTAGTCGCATATTTGTATTATTTTATTTTATGTACTTCGTTAACGTTTTTAATTCATTTCAAATAAATAATGATTTTTAAGGAGGTGCACTTAAAAAGCGTAATTTTGTTGATAACTTACATTCTTTGGAAGAAAATACAAGAATAGTTTCAAATTAGCAAATTCTGTGCGCAAATAGAGTGGAAGAGTGTAACTTTAACCCATGACGCGTATCTGATGGGAATCGAACGTGTATTTGCACAAAACCTCCCTTCTTCCTCGCAAGACTCTCGAACTCACATTTACCACGTCGACGTGACAGGGTTTTCGATATCTTCACTTCCTGTAGATGAACGCTCGTTCACACATGAAAATATGACACGTTTGAAAATCTGTAAGAATTTTTCTTTTCGAAATTTTATTGCATACTTGTCGAATAGTTCGTTTATTTCAAACGAACGAGTGGTTTAATTGCTCGGTAGGGATTGTAAAAAGTGTAACAATAAGCGAAGAACATTGACACCGCGGTGACACGTTTCTTTCTACACCTTGTACGTGAAAAAATATCTAACAAGGACCACCATTCAATAATGTGTTAATAGTACAAGAAAAGAGCAACGAAAGAAAACGTCGTGAGTTTAATTCTTGGAATCCTTTTCAAAGATTTATCGATCGATCCAATGAAATGGACGCAAGTTCATCGACTAGTTTTAAGGAATTTTATCGATTCGAAATTATCAGGGCAAATTAGTGGTAAGATCAAATCCGTCAATAGAAAACCATGTCTCGACTTTCGAAAACCAGACTGAATCACTTGAATATTAACTAAATAGAGGTTAAATGTTTTTGCCGTTCAAGGTCACTGAACGTCTACCCCCATGACTCGGTTGTCCTATCGTTTTCCTTCCTATCTCTGCATTGCATTGAAAAAGTGTAAAAAAAAAAAGAAAAACAACTTTAAAAAGAAAGTTCAAAATCACGTCGCAATATAAATACTCTTAAAATTTCCAAGTAATGTTCCCAATTTAATCATTGTCGCTAGAAAACCCGATTAACCGGTCATTAACAGATTGTTCGGTTAATATTGCGTTTGGAATAAATCGAGTTGTCTACTTGAGGAACATTTCAGTGGTTTGCGAAGCGATATCCTTGTCGTGTACAAGCAATGTTTTTTCTTATTGGAATATTGTCTGTTGACTATAGTACCTTAACGAATCTGAGTTAGGTTTACTTCTATTCTTTCTGTCACGAAACTATGGTATTCCGTATTAGTGACAAAAAATATTTCATTAAGAAATTATGTAGCAATATTACACGGGGATATTGTTTGATATCTACCTCGAGTTTAGACCCATAAAATTCTGACTTCTGAAAAAGATGGTTCCAGGTCCTGAACCGTTGACATCCCGTACCCAAGAGTTTCATCGTTTTCGCGCCATACTTAATATACAATAACACGACGATTAATCAAACACACACATTAATCGGATAATGACAATTCAAATTAAAAGTCCAGCAATATGAAAAATGAACAACTGTTACACAAGAGTTCCAGTTATATAGAAATTTTGAAGTAGTTACCTCGGGACTAACATACTAATAATAATACTTGCTCTCTATCGACACCACTCTTCTGACTCAAATTATGGAATCTTGTACTTTCATATATATAATTGTCTACACTCTCCCCCTACATAAAATATAGTTTAGTTTAGATTTCGTTTTTTATGATTTCGTTGGTCTTCATCAATCTAACTCTGCTTAAAGACCATAACAGGTCTTCAAGAAGTTTATTTCCCGATTATTTTCCATTGAATTTAATCAATCTTTCTTCTAATATTTGTTTCGTATCCGGATCGTACATTCTATATCCGTGTCTTTCACGAGAATAGCCCACAAAAATACCTATTTCGCTCGATAGATCCAGTTTGTTTCTTTTTTCTTTTAAAATATAATAATACGTTAGACACCTGAGAACTCGTAAGTAATTTATATTCAGTTTTACGTCGAAGAATAATTCAAGCAGTGTCCTCGGTTTATTTTTCCACGCAGTTAGGTTACTCAGTTGTTGCAGGCCGCAGCCTCGGCCTAGAACTTTTACGGTAAAGAACTATTATGCAACACTTTTCGTTACCTTGTATCCGTGTGTAGCCTTTCGACGTCAGGGCTGTCGTGGATAATAAATTTTCCTTTAACTTAGATACAGATCCTTATATTTATTCCTTATTCTAATTCTAACGATACTTATCCCCTCGTAACGTAACTTAGAGTTTGCTCCAGTTTGCTAGAGTTCACCGCACTCTAAATTTATACCAATAAACCATTTTAGATTATTTACCATATGATTAGTTACTTCGCTCTAAAATAGCCAAAAATAATAGTTTTGGATATTACTCGGTTATCCGTGTTTTTAACATCAAAGACGTGTATTTTGTTATCATTTTCAATGGTTTCGACTACATTACTTGCTGGCTTCTATTTACCAAATTCCTTTGTCTTTGTACTGGTCGTCCCACCTTTGTCTTTCCGCTTGTTGCGTTGCCACTAGTACGTTTGTTCGTTGGATCTACGATACCAACATATATTCACTCGATGCCTTGGATTGCCGTATACATAGCAATTCTTTGTGTACTGTTTTTGCATAACATAGGCGGCTCTTTCTAGCTCCTTGCTGTGGCCTTCTTTCCATTGAGTCTCTCTCGAAAAGTTATGCAGTATACCGCGACAATAAGCTCAAGCGATTCAACCGTTTCAATTCTATCAGCAACTTTGATATCTTGTCCGTCAATCGTCATTCTTTCGTTAAGGGACAAAACAGCGGAGAATACTAAATTAAAAAATTGTTCACCGGAACGTATACAATGACCCAATATCGATTCAAACAGCCGAGAAGGCACTTCTAAAAAAATATGTACGAAAAAACCTTCTGACGCTTGGAGAACATTCGCAATTGACTACATTGGAAATAGTCACTCTTATATCGAGGCAACCACAACATTGTCACGCTTCGTACACCTGTAAGAAACACTGAGGTCAGCCGTCACATTCTGATAACACAAAACGGGTAGCCAAAAACAATTGAGCAAAACGTTTATGTAACCTTTTACACAAATACACTTTTCCCTGCGGACTTACCTGGGTTGTCACAATTTGCACGTAGTCATTGGAGTCGTGAGAGTATCCCAATGTGGAATCCCTCATGAAATAAAAATCTATACGACCCGAACGTTTAGTAAAGGCTGCATGAGTTCTATCACATCTTCATTGAAGCACATGGTATTCGCGTCGAAAATTAACACGGACTAACTTGCTGAAATTGATGAACATCAGAAGCCATTATAAGCCGATGTAGTACTATACACTGTATCAAAATACCATAACTCGCACGCACGTCATCTATATTCAAGGTGAATTTATCCATGACAGTTTTCGAAATTTTTCCCCGATTTATTTATATTGGTTATTTATACCGCCGTATAGTATGCCAGTTCGCGTGGTGTTATTGTCACACCGAGCGAAGATTCATTTTGTTCCATCTGCTGGAATCTCAAGTCGTTATTTTCGAACCTGATATTGCTTCCATGTTCAATTCCCGGATTAAATCATCAGATCCAGTCACTAATGGGACTGACGGTAACGTATTTTTTCCATTTCGAATTCTTCTCGAACTTTTTATACGCGACACGTGTTCAACCCTCATAATCACTCTTCTCTACCAGATTTGTTGGGATTAATTAGCCTTTTATTCTACACGACTAATACACTAATAGTAATACTTGCACGCTCCGAGTGACTCGCTTATGAGTAACTGACTAATCGTTTGATGTTCCGGGTATCGATACCACTTTTCCTATTCCAACTATGGAAGTTTGTACTTCCATAAATACAATTGTCTACAATTTGCACGTACTGATAATTCGTATTGCTATTTTGTTTCATTCGTAGATACCACGAACTGCTAAGTTGTTTGATAAGTTTTATCGAACGACAAAACTTCTTAAACAACCTATTAGTTTCCGAGTTTACATTCGTTTGGACGCCAAACACTCGATTACCCGGTTTCAAGATCCCTGTCCACAGATCGTATTGAACGTTCAACGTGTGACCTTGAGCTACCGAAACCTTTCGCCTCTACTGTCTCGCGTGCGGATGGTTTCGCGGGGCAAACGAATGGAAGTGACGAAAGGAGAAAGAAATGTATGGCACGTACATTGTAGGATGGAACGCGAGAGAGAATGGTCGGGAGAGACCGAGAAGGGTGTAAAAGTGTGCACGGGCGTGTGAGCGATTGGAAAGCGACGTGAAAAATGATACGAGCAGGTAGAAAGGAATGTGTTGGCGATAAAAGAGAGCGAGGTGTGGTGTAAGCGTATTTCATATTATGCTTCTAGCGGAGTCAGTCAGCGTAATAAAATAACGTCATTACCGCATATTATCCATTGTCTTAATGTTAATGATTGATTAACGATCGATTAATTGTCGAGTTAACCCGTCTACGATGAGATACTCTGATCGGTCGAAGACTAACGCGCACACACGTTCGTTACATGCATAGGGGCGACTGCAGGGCGGAGGGGGAGATACACGCGTGTATTCCATTTGTATTATGCGTATGACATTTGTATTATGCGTACAGGCGCGTTTTATCGTGAAAATGGTGGACGTCTGCGAACGCCGAATCACGGAGCTGCGTTGACACGCGAATTAGCGATTTGTACATAATATAGTAAACGCGTAAAACGCGGACCCGAGGAGAATACACACGGTGGCGTGAACGATGGGAGAAATAACGGGCCATCGAACGATCACGAACAAAAGGAAAGAGACGATACACATTCTTGTTTATTTCTGTTAGCTAAGTACTTGGCCAACAATAAAATGCATATTAGATACGAACGATCGCACCGAGTCTTTTATTCGGAACGATCCACCACTGAGACACCTTTTATCCTGTCACAGCTTTCACGAAATTACAGAATCTATGAGACGATAGGTGAAAGATTACTCGTAATAGTTCATTCCTTCCGATGTAGAGATTTTTCAATTCCACTTGCGCAAATTTTTCATACTATTTCACGATTTTAACACCAAAACTAGCGACGTTGAACCCATTACTATTTGTATCAAATTAAATACATATTTTCGAAGTTAGATGGGGAAAGGCAAATTATTTTACGAGTTCCATTAGTCGACTATTCGAATACTTGTTCATGAATATCGCTGTCAAAGACACTCAATAATTGAGTAATTTTAAAATGAAGTTTGAATCAAGTCAATCGACCGCTTTGCTATTAAACCCATTACTATTTGTATCAAATTAAATACATATTTTCGAAGTTAGATGGGGAAAGGCAAATTATTTTACGAGTTCCATTAGTCGACTACTCGAATAATTGTTCATGAATATTGCAGTCGAAGACACTGTCAATAATTGAGTAATTTTAAAATGAAGTTTGAATCAAGTCAATCGACCCCTTTGATAGTTCTAGTGTTGACAAATTCGATGAATGAAAATAATTTTTAATACAAATACTGGAAGGAAACCAAAAGTGTCATAAGTTTAACGTTTGTGGTGTCAGAATCATGTCTAGTGACGTGATTTAGGGGACTGCTACGTTGCGTTGCATAGTGTGGCTTTTCTGGGCCTATTTTATTTTTGAATTTTCAGTTCTTATTGTATTTTCGAGTTTTCAAGCAAATCCTTTAATATAATTACTTTTGTATAACTATTACCTTACTGCATACGCGAGTACCTGATTAACTTTGTTATTGATAAATATATTTTTATTATTAAAGAAATTTCAACAGTTTTAGTAATTGGACATTTCTAAACCATAAGATTTTTTTTCATTTGTTGGGAGTTGGAAATGTTTACAAGATTTTGATACACCACTGCGTGCGATAAACACCTTGAGCGTTTCGCTGATACACTTAATAATGATACACGAATACACGAATTTGGACTTTTTTTATATGTTTGCAATATAACGTTTCGTATTTTTTAATTTTTGTTTTAATTTTAACCACACATTCGAGAAAATTAGTTCAGGGACTACTCCAGAAATGAGAAACGAAATATGAAGTTATTAATAACAGTTTAGCGAAATTTGTTAAAATTAAAAAAGCTTCGTAAATGATTAACTTGCGCAACATTTATTAAAATTCATTGTAGAGATATGTATTAATTATAACTTATCGATTAAACTTGTCCTTAAATATTTCAAACAGGATAATACTTCTATGAACGAATTTCATTGAATATTATCGACGTTTTTATTCTCAATTTTAACGAAACTTTAATATGTAAAGCAGCTACAAATAAGGGACATGGATATACATTTTCAGCTTCGGTAACTCAAGTTTAAGGGCCAAAATTACCATTCAAAGTATCATCCCCGTGCTGCTATCTTGGAAACTATCGAAGATACGAGAATATTTTTTTAGAGAAATATTTTATGATTTTTGGTAAAAAAATCACATGCTGCGCGCACCACTAAAATTTGTTAGCAATACATCATTTACATCGCTTTTGTTTTCGAAGTTATTAACATTTACATAAAGATCAGAGAAAAAAGCTATTCTTATTTCAAAGTTACAAATTACTAATTCTTTATTACTAATCGTCAAAATGTGCGTAGTATCGGCACTAAATCAAAATTATTATGGCAAACAACGAATTTAAGATACGATAATTTTCTTGTGACATTGATACACAAACTTCTTTGTTGCAATTATTTATTGACGTTTGCACCATGTTACTTTGCGTTAAAACTCATAAAATGATTTTTCAGCAGAACTCGTTTGCATCTTCAATCATTTTCAAAATATCACTAGAGGGGTAAAACTTTGTAAGGTAGTTTGGACTCGTAAATTTGAATTACGTTGAATAAAAAAAGAATACGTCTTCCTTAAACTTAGCACTTTTGTATGTATGGTGCCTACAATTTCAGGAAAATTATGGAAACTGTGCCGAAGGTTATTCGAATACTTCTCTCGATGTAAAAGCTTTTTTACTACGGAGATAAATTGATTTTTATCGGGGAAAAATCAAATCGCGCTCAAGTCGTTAATTTGACAGATTGTCGCAAGGAAAATCGAAAACAGGGGCTAGAACGAGAAAATGGGAGCAATAAAAGGTGCTCCTTTTGCCAGACAATGGCCGACAAAAATGGCCCATAGGGAAAACCATTCCGAAGCTCTGCTTTCAATATCTTTGCGATGGGAAGAAGGGGTGCAGTCTTCGAATCGTATTCTTTTTATTTCCTTTGGTACGCATTTCGATGATATTTCCGATTTCCAATGAAAACTGGAGATCGTGATGAATTATGGTACCCAATGGCAGTCGATGTATTTGTGTATTATTCGTATATTTGTTGCTTCAGTTTACCACTGGGAAAATGTTTGTCGTAGAAACGATAACTCTTTGATTTAAAATTTGTCTTCTGTAAATTTTCATCGCATTAAGTGGTATTATAAATTGCCGCGCCGTGCCTGTAGCAATTACGAAGCTTAATGTAACATTGCGAAACAAAATATTGTGGTACCTTGTCTACCATAATTTAAAAACAGCAACCATTTATTTCCTCCTCAGTTACTATTCACAATATCCGAAATTAAAATTGAAACATTATTATTGATAAAATATTAATAATTAATTACGTGCTTATAATTAATTACAATTAATATTAAATAATTTTTGGAATATAATTTACATATTACAGGAATACAAAATTAATCAAAAATAAAAAGCGTACCCCATGCAAATTATTCTTTTTTTATGTTCCGAGTTTTTGTTTTGGTTCCTTGTAGGGTGAAAAAGTTTTTTCGAACGTTTAAATAAATGTTTAAATAAATCTATAGGATGTAGCATCGTGACAGATAAAGTAAAAAAGTTTTTATCACGAAAAGAAAGTATTGATAATGAGTTCTATGCAATTAAAGAAGGGATACTTTCTAAAAGCAAATATTTAACTATTTTTCTACCGAATTTTGTTCAGTGATTGCTTAAAAAAATACAACATTTCATTTTTCAAATACTTGAAGGTAGTTTACAAACGTATCAAAATTTCTACTCTAAATTTTATATATTTCCTTTTATTTCACTGTTTATTATGTTAATCACGCATGGTTTTATTTGTTTATTCGGTAACTATTTTGTCCAAGTTAATTTAATAAATATCTAATAACAAGGAACCTATTACCTGTTACGTATATAAATTTTTAGAGAAAAATTACTGCATTTTTTTAAAGCAAGAACATTATTAGTTTCAATAAGATGCTGTTCTTACATTCGTAAAATTTTCCAATATCTGGCTCAATAAAAGGCAGCAGAATTCTTGTATCTGGTTCTGCATTCAATCTATTGCAATATGCTATTGTTATTGAAGCAGAGACGAGATATAGAGGTTTCATTTAATGGACGTTGAAAAACTAACGAATGTGTAATTTCGATATTTCTAAACAAGTTTTCGATAAATAATACGATCAATAACTACAAGAGTCGTCAGTGTCGTGTGACTAGTATGATGCAATGAATAAAAGAAACTAAAACTGTTATGAGTAGTTTTCTTTTTCTTTAATACTTTGTACATAACAAAGTTATTTTACTCAATAATGTCGCGTTATTTCGGATGTATCTTTCTCCTACTCTCGTCTTGTATTGATTTATTCGGTAAACGACTAATATTTCGTTTTACTATTCCTTAGAATTATATCAAGATAAGAAGTTTTCGGACAAAGGTCGAACAGAGTGATTGTTGCCTCCCAAGTAGTAATGGAGATCAATATCGATACTATTAGCGGTATTCAATCACTTCGATACCAAAGTGTACGATAAGAGCATTTCGAAATTTCGAGCACTTCGTGCCACTTTTTTATACTGATAGACCTTAAAGTGATATCGAATCAGTATTGTATCGAATCGAATCCTATTTGATACTTATGGATACCTGTTTGATAATTTATAAATGCATCGATACCCATTTGATATTTCGCAAAAATTTTACCAGAAAGTATTTGTGTATTATGGCAACTTTCGTTCTAGCTGAAAGAGTTTTCTCGAAGACCGAAGAATTAATACCTAAAAAAGGATTTCTTAACAATATTCTACGATATCTGTATGGATGAGAGATTAATATATGTGTAGTGTAATACCAGATCTTAATAACCAAGTTGATATTAAAAAAGTATCTACCACACTTTTTTATATTTACAAGACTTAAATTTAGATATTTATTCCAGGTAGATACTTGTAAGCTAGTTGTAAATTACATTATCTATAATGATTTCTATTTTATTATTCCAGTATTGTTATCAAAATTTCCGTCTAGTACCAATTGTATATCGATGCTCTGATAGAAGTACCAAATCAGGATCGATATATTCGTAGAAGTATCAATTGGATATTGATATTTTCCAGTATGTACCGAGAAGTATGAATTATTTTCGATACGTCTTTGATACAATTCGGTAAAAACAAAAGTTATAAAGTGTATAATAGTAAACACTAACCGTAAGTTTAGATACATTCAGAAAAAACAGCGTATTCAAATAAGTGCTCAAAAGTCAATAGTGAACACGAATCAATAGTGTTTCGTCATTATTTCCGACAGATATTTACGCCAGACGGGAACTGAGCGACGTTTGGACGAGCTCTGTTGAAAAATCGTTGCTAACGAATTTTACACGGTCTCGTGCTCGACTCTAATTCGCAAACTATCATGAAACACAGCACACCGGTCCTGGACTTCGACTGCAACCTATACCATAAACCATCACCCGCGGTTCAGTTTCTGGAATTTTCCAGATAACCAACCTTTCATCCCCAATGATTTTCTCTTAGCTTCCTATACGTATCGCCGAATCCTTGATTGCCATAGTTTTTCGGTAAATCATAGTACCAATTGTTGCACAATTAATTAAACGTTCGAACAAACTTTTTCACCCGACAAGAACTCGAAATAAAAAATCGAAACGTAAAAAAAAATTGGTTGCCCGTATTATTTGCATGGACTCTCATTTTTTATTAGTTTTGTATTTCTGTACAAATCGTATTCCAAAAATTATTTAATATTAATTGTAATTAATTGTAACATAGTAACGAGTTCTCTTTGTGAGCGTATCTTCATTTCAACGTAACTCTATTACGTTAATTTATAGTAGAGATAATGTATTTGCGTTTTTCAGAGCACGTTAGACAGTGTCAAATGACTTTAGAACTTGTTATCTGAAACGACGTTGAACAGTGAGAGTGCATATAATTATTGATCGAAGATTGCTGCTTTCTTTATTCGTGGTCAGGTTTTTATACAGGTAGTCGTATAGAGAAGTGGGGTATTTGTAAGAGGTGATAAGGCCGTTTCACACCAGCCATAGTTCAACGCTTGCCCATTAGGATGCATGGCCTGTGTCAAGGACCTATTCAACTCCTGATCCGGCAATAAACTTCGAGAAGGTGCATCGGACTGTTTGTCTTCAAATATACTCAAAATGCAGTAACTCTGTCATAAATGTGCCTATTACTGCGCAAATGATCAAACAATGCATTTGTTATTAATATATGTGAAATGTATATTTACTCGAAGTTCCTTCCAATCCTGAAAATGAGGTCACAATTCCGAGAATTCGCGAAAATCGTCTTACCTACTTGGCTATTATATTTTCTTGAAGAAATACCTTATGAAAGTTCAGGAAATTTTTAGTTCGATATTTTCTTGGAAATAACGTCCAAATTTCAGGAATCCCCGTTATTTTAAAAGACGAAGGGAAAGCGGGAAACGCAGGAAAATAAATAAAGATAATAAAGGCTGACTTTGTTTCATTCTAAGTAACTTCGTTTTTATTAGAATGTGTTATCTTCTAAGCAAATATTTGAGTTCGATAAGGGTAAACAAGATTGTTGGAATGTATAACAATAATATAAAGAGTTAATAATGTTGTTTTTCTTCTTCGGATCACTAGACGAGTGTGCTTAGTTATTGATCCCCGTACGAGCCCCCAAATAATTGTCGTACTCGTGCGGTGTATTGTATATTTAAGAATATTATAAGTTACAGTGTTATTAGTATTAGACGCGGTGTTGGTGATTAGTTTCGCTTCTCACTAAAGGTAGATCGGCCGCGTATAAAACTAAGCAATTTATTATCGTCAAATTAACAATTTCTTATCATCTTGATTCCCTCGACACGCGTCTTTATCGTCTTTGTCACTTATGTCTTTTACTGGTCTTTCGTCTTAGTGGGTCTTTCTAACTGTCTCGTTTTATTGCGTCTTTTTACTCAATCGTCCGCAACAAACTCTCCGCGTCATACTGTCTCCAACGTTCCTCTCGCACTCTCTATACAGGCACGCACATTCATTCTCTTTCATTCCAATCCTCAGTCTCTCTCACTTCAGGCATTCGGTCACGTTCGGTCATCCTAATCGTTCGTATTTTCCAAACACTCTTCACTTTCTCCGAACCACATGTATTCCCTTTCATCCTCGTGCTGTTACACCAAACCGTAATCATGTTACGATACCTACCGCGTTGCATTCTTAGGATTAATCTCTGTTCCCATGCGAGCCAATTCATAGAAGTCAGATAACGTAAGTCAGCCAAAACACTTCTTGGACCAGCCTACGCGACTCCCCGTGTGAACCTCATGCTGGGATCGAACTCTTTCTTTGTCACCGAACGATATAAAGACCCGTCGAAGATCCCGAGGGTCACTCTTCTCTGAGTCATGTCTAAGTGCTAAGTACGTCCGTGAAATTCTTGTTAGTCGATCTATTTCAATAAAACCTCGGTAAAGTGCCAAGGGATCGTTGAATTCTACACGAGTATTCCTTCAACCCTTCCTTCCTGCATAACAGTGTGTGGCGGCGCTACTCACGCCTGCCACCAGAGGGAAACTCACCACCAACCGTTTCCCGCAAGTTCCCGTACCTGCTCCGATCGGTATATATACGATCTCTTACCGATCTTCCAATGTCCCGGCGTATAAGGCAGGGCCTGCTAGGATGCCTTACTGACGAGTCCACTAGCAGGCCCGGAATGAAACGCTATCGCCATTTTCTATTTCCTTCTCTTAAACATTTACAAATAAAGAGCCGCCAAAAGTGCATTCTCACGCTCGGTCGTCTCGCAAGACCCCCTGTAAAGGGATACTTGTGCCTTCCACGAAACCTAGCGAACAGATCGGCGCCAAGCGTTTTATCCTAATCCAGGTCTGTCCTCACGCGCTATCTCGTTTAGGCCTGCGCTCGAAGCAGGTCCAAGCGGACACGGAAAATCCGATACAACAATAATAACAATTTTAGTAGTCATATTTATAGTAGTGTTGCCAGTAACTTCGGTAAAAAGATGGTTGGAATATATAACAATAATATAGTATAAAGAGTTAATAGTAATAATTTTAGTAGTCGTAATAATAGTAACGCCAGTAACGATAGTAGCAGTCGGTTAACCCAGTGCAAACATCGCTCTACAGAATAGTTTAAAATTCCATAAGAAATACAAAGAGAGTTTCACTGTTTAAACTTAAGTTTCGGCAACCGAGAAGAAAATACGAGGGCGCTCCGATAAGTACTTAGCTTCACCACCCCGATGGTCACCACGATCGCAAGAAAAATTTACTACCGTGTAGTACATTCTTGTAGACAGCTACTGTCCAAATTTCAGCCGAATCGGACTCGTAGTTTTGTTTTGACCGCGTGTGGAAGCGGGTGTGTCCGCGTATTTTAGAAAAATGGTAAAAGAACGATATCGGTCGGTGATTCGATTCTTGTTTTTGGAAGGGAAATCGTTCAGCGAAATCAAAGAGCGCTTGGATGCTGTCTACGGTGACTCTTCTCCTTGGATGTCGACCGTCAAAAATTGGTTGAACGAGTTTTAACGTGGTCGCGCGTCGGTTTTTGACGAGCCACGTCCAGGTAGCCCGAAAACGGCTACCACGGAGGATAACGTGAACAAAATTCACGATCTCGTATTGGCAGACCGCCGATCGAAGGTGCGCGAGATAGCTGAGACAGTAGGCATATGAAAAGACCGCGTGGGTCGTATTCTGCATGAAATATTGGGCATGAGAAATCTGTCGGCGCGATGGGTGCCGCGTTTGCTTACTCCGGACAACATGCACAAACGTAAGACCACTTCGGAGCAGTGTTTGATAATCTTTAGGCGCAATCTGAAGGAGTTCCTGCATCGTTTCGTGACCGTCGATGAAACATGGATCCACTGGTACACACCAGAGACCAAGGAACAGTCGAAACAGTGGACTTCACCCGGCGAACGCGTTCCGAAGAAGGCGAAGTCTGTCCTATCGGCCGGAAAGCTGATGGCCACCATTTTTTGGGATTCAAAAGGTGCGATCTACATCGACTACCTGGACAAGGGCGCAACGGTAACAGGGCTCTACTATGCCGGTTTATTGGGCCGATTCGACGCCGAATTACAGGAAAAACGGCCCCACTTGGCGAAGAAAAAAGTGCTCTTCCACCATGACAACGCACCGGCTCACACCTCCGCCGTCGCCTAGGCCAAATTGGTCGAATTAGGCTACGAACTGCTACTCCATCCACCGTATTCTCCAGATTTGGCCCCGTGTGACTTCTTTTTGTTTCCAAACTTGAAAAAGTCACTCGCCGGGCAGAAATTTGAGTCGAACGAGGAGGTTATCGCCGCCACGGAGGCCTACTTTACAGACCTCCGGAAAACGTATTTTTCAGACGGGTTAAAGAAGTCGGAGCATCGCTGGGTCAAGTATATCGAGCTGACAGGAGACTATATAGAGAAATAAATCGCTACTTTTCCAAAATTTTCCTTTTTCTTTTGTAGGCTAAGTACTTATCGGAGCGCCCTCGTATGTGTCCCTTATTTTTAGCCACTTCAACCTGAAAAACGTAATTAAAATCTGTGTCGAGTACTTTGCGAATATTGCACGTTAGAAGAGGAGACATTCTTCAGATAACGATATCTCTATCGAATGACTAGATGAAGCAAGAGAGACCAATTCTTAACCCTTTAGTCACGAGCACCGGATATAGACGACACCCACTCGATGACCTCTGTGTACGAGCGCCGGATATAGACGACATCTACTCGATGACCTCTATGTAAGAGCGCCGGGTGTAGCCGACGTCACCGCGACACCGTCAGTCTCCTTCAAGCTTTTAATGGCTAATATTTCACTGGAATGCAATCTGCAATTATATTGACCCGTATTGGCTTAATCCTACCGAAAGTATGTTTCGAACGCACGTAATATATTCTGTACGTCGAAGCAAGTCTCTTCTGTGTTTTCTGTTCGGGAGTGAAGTATTTGTCCGGTACAAAAGTATAATATAATATTACAACAAGAAATCTTCCTTGAAACATTCGCGACAGAAGACGCGAATCTAAGTATGAACGTAAAAACTGTAATGTGGGTCTGTATATCGATCCTTGTTTCAAAATTTATCATTTCGAATTAAATTACTGAGAATTTTAATTCAATACATCGATTACCCTGAATAATATTTTTAGTTACAATCATTGTCAAATCTCTAAATACATTGTTACGTAACACTTGAAGAAACGTACATACCGGAGAATGACAAGGTAGAGTTGAAGTGCGATCACCAGATTATCAAAGTGTAATATGCACACTTTTCAGCGCGGTGTCACCGTTCAGTTACTCAGGTGTAATGAAAGGGTTAAAAGGAAAAATGCAGGCGACCGGTCAAGCACGGTTCAAACGGTTAAACGATTTCAAACGGAGCTTAGCAAAGCGATCGTTATTCAAATGGCCGGTGTGACAACATTTCGGAAGAGGAAAATTAAAGCGGTCAACGCCGAATGGACGCGAAAAATTTGACGGAGCGGAAACGCGTAACATTCGTCGACGAACGATTCGAGGAAAGTACAGCTTCTAAAGCTCACCGAACCGTCCGGAAGAGACGTCTGCGTCGTCGTCGACCACGTTTCTACCTTAACGATCACCGAAAACGATGTATCCTGGCATCCGAGACAAGTGAAGAACGAAGAAGTCGAACGTGACAAATTTTTACGGGACACGTAGGAAAAACGGTCGAAAACAGTCACGGATCTGGAGGATTCGCCGAAACGTTTTAGGAGATCGTTCACATTTACGGCGGCTGATAAACTCCAGCGTTGATCCTGAAACTCGATAAATTCAATTGAGGCACCAATCGAATTCGATGATTGCTGGAGACGCACGTGACTCGTAAGAATCTGCGTAGGTTAAAGACAAGATCGTTGGTGGCCTTTCGAATCATCTGGTGACTTTAGAGATGTATTTTTCTTTAGCCTTTATGACTGAAACTAAGATTGTCCAGTAAAGAATTACTTCTCGTATGATTGGAAAATTTAATTTTGCAAAGAACGAATCGAGCGATAGATATCAGAAAATGTACCAAATATTAGAATCAAAAGAAATACCGTGTATTTTCTTAATTTTTTATTTCTGTTTTTCGCGAACAGTTTTTAAAGTTAAATAATTTTCATTGTGTCTTGTTTGGATCGTTGAATTACTAACAGCGGAAACCGTGGATTTAGACTTTCCTTTTAGACCAAAGCTATTCCGTTGGACTCTGCGGGAGTTTGTTCCAGTTGTGGTTCAATCGTTATTAATAAACGCTTCTATAAAGTGCCGTCCGATTAAACTAAATTATTCTACACGAAATTCCTGTCTATGGTGTTAGTTTCGGCAGTCGAGCCTCCGATTATTACATTTCGAGTATTATATAATAGGAATCGTTGAAATTGCGGCAGTACTGCGCAAACAAAGCGCGAGAGGACAACGAACGCCACGGCATCTTTAAATTCACTTCAATGTTGGAGAATTTCATAACCCGGAATTTTTGAATAGCTTGTTCGCCAAATTGATCCGGATTTAAAAGTTCCGTAATCCGTTCTTCGATGGAAGCTGATTTTCTAAACTCGAAGAATAATCTTTCGGAGGGAAGATTAAAGATTTTCAAACACAACAATTATTCGCCCGGTGTATCGATCATATTTTACGAGAGTAATAACGAAGTGATTTTGTCCGGGTTCGGTCAATTGTTTATAAAATTGAAAATATTTATTTTACGTATGCTGTTAACCCTTTGAACTCGAGAGGAGACCCTCGGTCACCACACAATTCGGTGTACTTCTTCCAATTCGGGAAAATTTCGTTACTTGAAATTGAAATTGGAAATTAGGTATTACACTTTTTTAAGATGTAAACATATGCACGTCAAATATTGAAACAAAAATGTTCCATTCCGTATTAATTTTTCCGATTTAAAAGATTTTATCGAGGCGCCAGTTTCAAGTAGCAAAAACGCTTCGAGTGCAAAGGGTTAATATAATTCCCGAAAATGGCATTTTGTCGCAAGTTACTAGTAGATATGTATATAGGTACGTATGTACAATGTATCTAGCGAGGTATCGAACGAACATTGTTAAAGTATTCAGCAGGTTATTTTTAAAAAAAAGTTCACTTCGTACAAAATTCAGGCTTCATCATTGGAAACAACTCGTTCCTGTTCTAGAAATCAACGTAAATAATTCATTACGCAGACGACCGACATTATATCCACAAATGTTGACAATTTGAACAGAATCCATAAATTTCATATGAAATAAAAAGGAGAATAAACCAAATATCGGAATTGTAGTTTCGCTCTAAGTACGCTCAATATTTTCCTTCCGATATTATTGATCAACGAAACGAAATGTATCTATAGTGTGTACAACATTTTTGTTCGCAATGACTTGGTAAACATGTAGGAAAAGTAACTATTTTCTCTTACTATTATTAAACTTAAAATACGAGAAAACAAAAGTACATGAACGTTGAAATCTATCCTCACAAATGGTAATACCTATTATGGTGTAACGACATAATATTCATAAAAATAGCGAAACGACCAACAAAGAAAAAGGCAATTTACTTTAATAACTTACTTTTACTGAATAATTCCTGAATAGCTTTTGCTGAATTACTGAATAGTTCTATTTAGTCAAATTCTATGAAGCTTGAAACACTACCTTAAGAAATCATGTGACCGAAGTGTATCAGATAAAAAGGATTACATCTGGTCATCCACGTGATGAAGTCTTGGAAAAAATCCAAGACTGGGGTATTTTTCCTTGCAGAAAAATGTTAATCGCTGATCGGTGCGCTAAAAAAAAACGACCAAAACTCGACCAACTATCACCGTATCGAGACGTACCGCTTTTAATTTTATATCGATCAAATCTCAGTTACTTCAAACGTTTATATTAAAGTTAACTATATTCAAACTTGGTGGATTTATTTTAATATTCACTCGAGATTAATTTCTCGACGTGAAGTGGAGCGAAATCAGAAAGCATCTTTCATTAAGTTGCTCTGGATATACACAGTGGCTCCAAAAAGTGTTTGCACATTGTATTATAAGGAAATTCTTCTTGCCTGTAAGACTGATTGTAATGAAAGTTTGTGTGCATGTAGAGTATAGTAGTGCATGTACAGAGAAATGTTTATATCCGCAGGAAATTTCTTTAAGAAGGTGAAATCAAGTCTCGAAGGTTTTTTAGTTTTATTTTCTTAATGCAACTTTTCTTGGGACTTTTTTCAACAGAATGATAGAGCACTAAGAGCTGAACATTTTTCATGTGAAAAGTTTTGCTCAGACGATTGGAGAGCTTGCGACGACTTTCATTTTCTTTATAGCTTCGTATTCGCTCGAGATACAATAAAAATTTTCTTACAAAAACTATCGAGTTTTTACTACTCTATTGTTCAACTGTGTAAAAAGTCACCCCCAAAAATTATATTAAAACAATGAAGAAATGTTGATAATTTGGGTCATAATTTTATTAATTCGAGAATCTCAGTTTTTGTCAACAAAACTATTATGTCATATACGATCCAGTATGCTTTATATGCACGCAAATTTTCATTAAAATCCGACGCGTAGGTTAGGGGAATTTCCTCATAATGTAATGTGCAAACACCTTTTCGATCCATTGTATTTCCATTGTTTGTGTAAAATGCGAGAAAAGATCGTTTACAAGAAAATTGAACCGTTGGAAAAAGCGAACACAGCGATAGGTGAAGAACCCCTCTCCCCCTCTCCAAGGTCGTATTTTCAAATTTCGTGGGCATCGAATACCGTTATTTGCGACACAGCGATAGCCGCAAAAGCAACGAACGAATAAACGAATGCGTGGAACGTTTCCAAAAGCTTCGAAAGGCTCAAACCCATCCAAACCTCGGAGAAAAAATAACACGGAAGAAAGAAAATGTCCGCAGTTTGGTAGTGTCGGGTGACCATCAAAACGGGCAATCAATGAACTGAGTGCAAGCGAGTGTCCGTTCTCGGTCCCCGAATATGGAAACCAATTCCGCTTTGTCCCCCTGTCCTATTTCGAAGTCCATCTCGTGCCCGATCCAGAAACTTCAAATTGCTTCAAATTGGATTTTAATTCAACTCCCTTACAAACACGCGACCTTCCGTTACGACAATCGACCGTCCGCGAGTTTAAATGGACTTCGACCGGAAAATAAATGTTCCTTTACGGCCGCCATGTTCCGTCTTCTCGTTCGCTCTGTTCCACGTTGGCCCGTGGAAATTTTCAATCGAAACGTCGTTTCAACTATGTCGTGTTTCGGACGTCGTCTGCGGAACTTTCTACGTGGGGGCAAATTTTCGTCTCTACACCGATGCATTTACGGGAAACATTTTGCCGCGTTGCTGCACGACCATCGGATATTGCGATCAACAGCCCGATGAATTAACATTCTGAGAGTTGGTCGGATCGCGGCGCGGTGTACCGTGATCTACGAATGCGATAATTCGTCCAATTCTAGCCGTGCTATCATAGACGCGCGGAAGATGTGAGAATTCTGATTCGAGTGTTCACGATGGCTTTAAAAATAAAGCACTCTACGTTTTTGCTACCTCTAAGGAAGATTCGCAACCAAGACAAATTTTGGAAACGTTTCTTAATGGTGAAACACGTTTCGAGACTTCCCAATCGCATTTTAACCGAAAGAAAAAAACATTTTACCGAACGTGCGTATATACATCGTTGCGTATGTACATTTGTAGGTGGGTGCATGCGCCTGTTAACGCAATTGCGTTTAATTTAAACGAAACTGTATATTTACGCTATATATTCTCATCTCGAAGTCTGATGGAATTTTGAGCAAAATTGGCCCATGCATAATGGATACTTGGAATACAATATTATGGGTTTTCCAATACATGTATAGTCATTGTTCGTACAAAATTTTTAAATTCGATTAAAGGGGTATTATTTCTTGCACAATGTAAGGTAAATTTTGTATCAAAAAGTCCATTTAATTTTAAATACATTGTAGAGGCTTGCAGCTGCGTTTTATGGCGGGACCGTGCTTCGAGTTTGTTAGAGAAATTGTCCACATGGCTACGGCACGGGCCTGTCACCGAGGGTCAGTTTATTTGTTGTTCGACTCGAGGCACGGAGCAAGTGATGGCTATTTCCCGTCATAAAACACTGCAGGCACTTGGACAGGGACCCTCTGCATCGCCTGGCACGCGAGGCCCTAGCGCCGTTTGTTGCGTCATTCGGGATGCTGGAAAATTCCAGCCCAGGCCTGCAGGGGTTTGGACACCCTGTCTACGTCGCGACGCCCCCACCTAAGCCCCATAGCGATGGGCATGTCCTAGATTCGGCGGGACTAGGACCCGTCGTAATTGGTCAGGCATTCGTCGCCACCCACCCTTAATTCAAGGGAGTAGGGCGAACCGAGGCGACGTTTGCACTGACCCGAGAAATCTTAGACTAGTTGCACAGAATACCACCAAGACAATAGAACCAAGGGTCGACGACTAGAGTGTACAGAGTATCGCCAAGGGCTTACAACCAAGGCGTACAGAGTACAGCTAAGAGATCACGGTTAGAGTTTTGGCCTGAACGCACGGATTGACGTGTGAAGCTTCCGGCGTTAGTTCCCACAAAGAACTTGCACTCCTCGAGGGAATTACCAGCAATCCCTCGAGCCTCCACGGAATCTTGGACCTTCGAGGAAGTTCGGCAGCCGACTTGTGCATCCAGTGAGGCGCCGTGTGTGAGGACAACGCTCAACACCCCCCTGGACGTGAGAGCAGCAAGCGGCGGAGACCTCGAAGGCGGCATTACAACCTCCATCGGTCCAGCCTAGTGGACAACGATCAACAACAGTTAGTCCTTCCAACGGGAAGGTGGTCCTTCGAGTCATCTATAGTCGGCACCCATCGTGCAAACACATTCAGTGCTCGAAAGATCCTCGAGATCTACCACGAGCAGCTACAACATAGAAACGAAACTACAAAAATGTGTATGACAAAGTAGTGCATGGTACGTTGAAAGTTCATTTGTTAAAATTCTGAAGTTCGTTGATGTTCAAAGTTTGATACAATTTGAGTGGTTCAAATAATGATTTTTAAATCTACAGTTGAGAAATTGTAGCCGAAATTTCGCTCCAAGACAAAATCTAGGTGGCTGCTCGTGAAAGTGGTTACAAAAAGGAAAATCAATTACGATTTCCAGTATGGTTCTCAACTCAATGTTTTCACTGCTGTACTCGAACAATGATACTATTATTCAGGATATTATATAAATTAAAGGAACTATCAGGTATATAAACTTTCTAACATTTTTCGACTATTTTGCAAGATTTTTAACAGTACCTTGTTCTGGAACGTAGCATAGCGGTGATGGCTTGCCTTCGTGATGGGTCCTCTTCGCTAAAGAAATGTTTCCGAGTGGTGAAACTTGAAGAGTGCCATCTGGAAGTACTTGTTTACGTGGAGAACGACCGAGCTATTGGAAGGGAGTGGACTCAAGGGTGTAGAAGCATGCAACCTTCGGACCACGAGGGGTAAAACAGTTGAAAAATACCAATCGAGCGATTTAGACGACGAATGCTTTGTAGAAGCAAAAAGTTGCAAAATATTAGTATTATGTATCATTTATTTAATTTTTACTCATATTTATGGGTATGGAAATAATTGAGTGAAATTTTTAAACTATTGTTCTCGAATAAGCAGTACATTTACGTTTTCTCGGTTCGATTGTTTGTAAATATTTGTAATCAAATGGAGATTCTTCTACGACGTGAGTAAGCGCGAGAAACGAGTATTATTTCTTCTCGTTCACCCTCTCGGAGAAGAATCCTCAAACATCATCTTGGACCAAGAATGAAATAAAATTTAAGCTTTCGCACCTTCCTCGGTTCTTCTCCGTATAGATTTTAAGTTATTTATCCAGCACACTGTAGAATCAGGAGATTACCTCTGTATATTTACAGGAGGAAATTGCTTCAAGCAATGGTCGACGTTGATGGGTTTCATACGCATCGATTATATGAGCTATTTTCGTGCACAGGGCTTTTCACCTCTTTTCCTTTCCCCCTAATTTAAACACACACAACTGATGATAAATTTTAGTGGTAGTTTTTTTACAAAACGAAGCGCGGTTATTCATCGGTTATTTGTAAGCTGTTTTAATGAATATTTTTCCTGCAAACAATTTTCCGATCGTACTGCCATGAAAACTAAATACTAATGGTATTCGCAAGTTAAAAAAGTTTTCCTCGTTATAAAACTAACAAAGGTTTTCTATATACGCGAAAAGTAATTATAATCGTGGTATTAATTAATTTTCAGTTGAACGTTTAAATTTAGGCCAAAACCTATGCATTTGGACCAAAATTCTGTTTGCTTCGTTTAATGCAAAGGAAATAAAAACAACAAGATTATCATTTTTGTCGACAAATACACAATGAGAAATATAATATCTTATTTGATATTTTATGGAGACCTAAAATATATTTGTTTCCTAAAATATATTTTGAGACTTTCTAATTATGTAAAACGTCGTAACACGAAAGAATTAAAAGAAATTCAGTTTCTAGTTTTGAAATAAATAGACATTTTTCTCCCATTTCGTTGCAAAATATTTTCAGAAGTGTGTTAAGTGTACATAAACGATCCCTTTCAAAAATCTATATTTTACATTTATTTTGAAAATCTTGCGACTAACTACATAATTACATTTAAAATTTACACTAGTCGCCTATATAAAGTTTGTACGTTTGTTTTTTTTTAATGAATTTTTCAATACTTTCTTCTGATGCAAAGATCGGTTCTAGAGGTTAAATTTCCCACGATTTCAATTTGCTCTATTCTAAAGATTCCAATTGTGTTTTTAAAGAATTTGATTATAACATGTAAACAACGACGTTACAGACTAGTTACACCATTGAATGCACTTTCTAACTTCATTTTTTGCCTTCAACGATATTTAGTTAACGCCGAATCAGCTCATAAATTACAACGAAATGTTTCAGACATGTTATATTACATTACTGTCACATTCTGCAGTGAGAATTGTGTAAATTTGACAGCGGCTAGATGAAGTAGCAATACCATAGTGCTTCGTACAGGGCGCAACGTGACCGATGATGGAGATTATTATGCGTGAGAAGTATGTCGGATCTGTAACGAATGGTTCTACTTCCAAGAATGTATACATCTTTTTGCGGTTCTAGTCCATATGCAGTGCCAAGCGGATATGAGTTATTGAAATTGGTGTTAATATTTGTAAATAATTTTTCACCACTCGTGATCACTTTTAACCTTTTAAAACGCTCGCAAACAAGAAAAAAATGAAAAGACAAAGGGGTACCGAAAGAAGAGAAATTACAAGTCTTCGCAGAATGTAAATAAATATCGAATCAAATAAACAGAATAGGGAACATATTTTCATAGAAGACTCATCAAGACATGGGACGTATGTAGATAAAAATTCTCCTCGCTTTCTACATATTTTAAAGATGTATTTCTTAGTTTACATTTTATACATAATTCATATATTTTGCATGTTTTACTTAAATAACGTATTCACAAAATATATACTACGAAGTGTTATGTGTATGTAACATATTTTAAAATCAATTCCATGTGTTTTTACTACTGACAAACCTTAGATAAGTATTGATTACGTATATATCCGTACATTTATTAATTATATTATGTATAATGAAAGATGCCACAAAAAATGTTCATACAAAGGAGAAGAGCGAAGAGAATTATTTATAATATCCCCCTCTATACCAAACAACTTTTGTAGAAATATTTTCTTCATAACTCCAGTTTCCAATGAGATAAATAATATTTCTAACAACTAAACATCGTCATTATTATACATGTATAATAAGGAAACGAATATCATATTATACTTACCTCATAATTATAACAAAACTGACTTTATGACACTTCATCATTTAGACATGGAATTTATGATTATATATTACCTTAATATTGACAACTGTATGTAAATGTTTCTCTATAAATTCATATTACTGCATTTTCAATTCACGGAAAGTTGTTTTAACCGGCTCATTATATGTATTTATTTGATTCAATAGTAACGTGTGTGTGTGTGTGTGTGTGTGTGTGTGTGTGTACTTTTAACCGTAATATTATGATTCATATATCCAGATGTTGGCTTACGATTCGGCTATCAACCGATTAATCGGGTATTCGAGAACCTAATAATAAATCGTTTAAATCGACAAAGCACAATTGGTATTCAAGTTAATCTCGAGCTTAACAGAAATCGTGGGTTCGTATCGCAAACTAGGCAATATTCGCAGCTGCAACGGAGCGCACATGCAGACAACTTATCACATGTGGCTGATTAATCGGCCAATGATAACTGCTTATCCCTAATCGGCATGGCTGTTTATCCAATATTCGAAGCAATCGTGTGAGATCTACTTTGAGTCTTGCACTACGCTTGTCATCTAATGATGTTATCTAGAGACTATTGATGATTTCAGGGTATATCGATTAAGATGAATTGAAATTCTAACCAGCATTAAGTTTCTTAAAACAAGAAATACACCAACAATAGTCGCTAGAAATTTTGCATACTATTGTTAAAATTATGGAGGCTAAAATTAGAATTTCTTTTCATCGATACAGACTATTGGATCACTCTTATTCTCAAGTTCAGCAACAGCTTAGGATGAAACGCTTTTTCTATCGAACAAAATTTCATTTCATTTTAATAAGTTACACTTTTAATAAGTATACAATTCTACAAAAAAGACTCTCAAATTTCCTCTTTCGTTGTTTAACATGTTTATTTTTTTCGGTCTAGGAGTTTGTAAATCTCCATCAACAAATTTAGGAACTCTCGGAGGCCAGTAAATCACAAATTGAGAAGCACTGCCATAGAATAATATTTACGCGTCGTTGAACCGTCTGATAATGTTGGCTGAATCTACTTTGTGCCTTGTGCTGCGCTATTCGGGTTAATTGATACGTTTGCTATCATCGTTCAGTTGGAAAATCGTTTGCCATAAACAACGCTATATCTGTCGTAATTTATTACTGAATAATTTGTTACACAAATGTAACACTTATCTATAATTCACATTTCATTTGTTTATACGTAGGTGTATAAAATAAAAAAATCGTCGCTATTGCACACATGTGACGGTGGTCTCGCGAGAATCGATACGTCACATACATGTGCCGCATAGTTACGAACTTGTTAAGTAGCGTAATTTAATTTATTTAATAACTCGAATATAATCTCGTGGGAACTTGTCGTTCTGCATCAGAGGTCATCGAGAACTTGAACGAAATTTCAGTGATATGCTGATTCATAGGACGAACATGTAGAATACATGGACAATGCTATGAAAGGAATTTTATAGCAAACGTTTCTCAAGATACTGAGAAATATGGACATTTAGCTAAAGTTCCGAAGAATATGAATACCACGGATTTTATTATCGATATTTTATTGGATTTGGTGTTGAGTGGATTCATAGTATTGGATAACTTAATTTTTATTGGGATAGATGCTTGAAAATCGGGGTCCCAACGACTTTCGTTTATTATATAATAATAAACAATTATTATTAATATATCCTACACTTAAATCACATTAAAAATCTTGGTAATTAAAATAACAAATTGTAATGTGATGGTAATTCATAAACATTTAAATACTTATTTAAAGGAAAATATTGTAAAACATCTATACACAAGCAGTGATAATACTTCGTTGGCCAGGAATCAACAGAAAGATTTTAGTTAAAAAGTTATTTCCCACGAGAAATTTTTAATTTGAAAGAATATGTAAAAATTTCGCAATAAACATCAATATTAATTCTCTATTCGTACTAGCACAATATGATTTGTCTGTGATAAAATTTTTGTGAATTCCGAGCTCGTACAATTAATGAAATATATCAACAAATTTAGATGTTGCGTATATGAATTATGATACAAATGAAATCTCGTATTCGTTTGAATGATGTACATATAATACATACACGTATAGGATAATTTTAGAAACTGGGACAAACTGGAGCTCATTTATAAGCGAAGAAACAAAAAATTCGTGACGGAAAAATTAAATTCTCCCTGCGGAGCTGCTTTTTGATAAAATAATTCTTTCGATCGGTGAAAAGGTGCAAGTAGTTATGAATTTTTTTTAAGTGCTATAACTTAAATTTAAGGGATGAAATTACCTTTCAAAATTCAACTCCATAAGAGATAACTTGGAAACGGTTAATGATAACAATAATTTTTTTTTGACAAAAATTCTATGGTTTATACTTCACAGATTACGACAAAATATTAGAGTCGATATAAAATGAGCAAGAATGTTTGAAAAATATAAGTTGGCCATATTTATTCGAAGAGATACAACGATTGTTCGTATAACAGGAAATATTGCACTTTTTATTTCAAAAATATAGACAAAAATTCCATTTCTTTTTGCCGGTTGCTTATATACTCGCATTAAAGCTGACATCTCGTAATACTCGCGCCATTGTTGACAGTTTGTAATACACTCGTTGAAATGGTTGCGGTTCATGATTTCTGCATATTAACTATGGCAAATAAAATCTACATATAGATCTGTTTCATCCTCTGAATGTTGCAATATACATTTTATTTCAGGCATTTCGTGTATTTTTACATATTATTTCAATTTTTCATAAGTGTGCCAACATTTGAGTGAAACTGCATGTAGATTCTATTAGCTGTAGTTAATTTGCAGAAATGGTGAACTGCACCTGGTCCGACGAATGCATTACACTCAGTCAGCGTTGATGCTTCTTGTTATACGAACAATCGATATATCCTATCAAATAAATATGGCCAACTTATTTTTTCAAGCATTATTGAATATTTGTTATCAACTTCAGCATTTTGTCCAATACATCAAAAACCATACAATTTTTATTAAAGAATTTATTATTTTTATAACGTTTTCTCTCGTTTTCGAGTTAGTTCTTCGAGGATCGAATTTTGAAGGGTGATTTCACCCTTTAAATTTAAATTACTGCAGCTAAACAAAAATACTAATTAACTGTTTTTAGTTGTTCTTCAGATTTAAAAATGTCCATCCAAATCGGAATCACACCACTCATAGTTTTTTTTTTTCAATATCGGCTAATGTCAGTATTCTGAACAAATCAGTAGTGGGTTTAGAAATATTATATTTTCAATATCGGCTAATGTCAGTATTCTGAACAAACCAGTAGTGGGTTTAGAAATATTATATTTTCAATATCGGCTAATGTCAGTATTCTGAACAAATTGTACCATCAACAATATTAATAATTTACGAAAGATAGACGAGCCCTTATAATTTATTAATTTGTCTATTGAGCAACAACCATATCTATGTTCAGTAAATGACAACGTACTTAATTGTCAGGAGTCGAGATCTCAGAGACTTATTTGTGCCTTAAGGAGATTGCGAAAACTATGTGGCCCTGTGTAGCGATAATCAGATTTGACGATACGTACCCTAAAGGGTATTTATTTCCACTTCACTTAAGTACTCCTTGTATCAAGTTATTAGCGAATATTCAAGTACTGCTTTAATATTGTATAATTGTGTTACACTCGTATAAATAAATACTACAATTAACGTACTTCGAACGTACAAGTATTCAATTTAGAATTATAGACTACGTAGTCATTATAGAAATTGTATATTGGAGTCATTCGTACCTCACAAATTTTCTTACATATTTAAAAATTTGAAAAAATATTGTTTCTACTTTGAATAGCGTTCTATGTAAATATTTTTTAAATTTAATTTTGTACAACTGTCAGTTTTAATATGTATTACGACATGTAATAATTTTTGGCGTCATCAAATATTCTTAGTACGTTAGTGGGTTTAGAAATATTATTCGGAATTTAAAATTTGTAAGGCAATGTTCAATATACGTCGCAAGAAATTAAAATATTATAAATGCATAACCAATCTCATTAACTCTGTTAATTAAATTATTTTTACTTTATTATGTCGATTGGAACACTCGAACTAGTTCTCTATTTTATCGACAATTGCACGTGACTTTGTATCGTGGAGACATCTGTAGAGTGCAGTTTACAAAACCAGAAAGTAACGTACTATATACGAAAAGAGAAATTGATTGGAAATTAAATATTATTTCACACACCCATTAATAACATAAATATTAATATCATAATAAAGTTAACATTTTCAACTGTGTGAAAATAATATTTAATTTATAATTAAACTTTGTGTAAACTTTGAAAGATCGTAACAAATTTTATACAGACTGAGCCGTATTACATTTTACACGAATTTAAATTTTACAATCAAATTTAGTAGATTTATCATTTAATTTCTAGACATTTACGTAATATATAAATATTTGGTAAAATTACATACCCGTCGCAAAAAACAATTTTCGAAGACTTGTACAATTGTTAAACTCACACGATCGATGTATTATTAGAAAGATATGTTTAAATTAATTACATTTTTCTAGATTAAACATTTTGTTTCAAGTCTCCATTTGATTATAGGTCGTCCCATCACTTGTTAAATGGTACCTTATTTTTCAGCCTATCCTTTTGTCGTAATCTCTTGAGGGACTAGTTATCAAATTTTTTAAGAAACACCCCTCTAAAAAAGAAAAATTTCTTCGTACCAAATAAATGGTAGATTTAAAATGATACAAGAAAAATATAACTTTACACTTCTGAAACTCTCATAAAAAATTTTCTCCCGCATCTCTCATGGATCGTAAGTCGCCCCCTCATCTTGGAAGGCACTGCCTCGAGAGATATTACTATACCAGGACAAACGTTACTTTATTTTTCAGCCAGTTACCCTGTCGTAACACCTTAAGACGTTAGTTTTTAAATTTTTCCCGCCCTCTTAAAAGAAAACTACCTCTGCTCGAGAATGTGTAGGTTTAAAACGATGAAGAGAAAACACACTGGTAATAGACAGAAATGTTAAATTAATTATGTTTATTCCATATTCAATTTTTCTCCTGTACCCTTACCCTTTGGGTATTGTTGTTATAAATGTTTTTAACTAATGTAAATTCGAATGCTCTCTCAAGATCTTACAGATTTATTCGCACTTTCATCCCAAAGAGCTACACTTCTCGTTTCCTTAATTCTGATTGTATTACTCGCATTTACACTTAGGCTAATAAATACCCTGTATCTCTCATTTTCAATGCATCTTTCTCTAAATTTCGTTGTCAGTCGAACAATCTTTCCTAATCTTTTTTCTTTAATTTACATACTATGTTTATTTTATTTGTAAATCAATGGGTTTATTACTCGTAAACAAACAAACAAACAAATAAATATATAAATGAATAACTAAATAAAATAAATGAAATACCTAATCATCACTCCACGTTTCGCAAGATATATTCGAACGGGGGTTAAGTTCGTGAGTGAAAGACCGATAATTTGAACGGTAGTTTTAGATTTCACGCTAAGCAAAACATTTGTATGTATCGCGACCGCATCGATGATTGGGAACGATGGCCCGACGAGGGTGATGGAATACGAGCGACCACGAAATTGGCATCGACTTCCTTCGGTAATTGCGGTTAGATCGCGAAAGACTCGTTCCCTTTCTCCCTTCTTCTTTTCGTGGTCGCTCCTCGACAATCTCCCCTTTTGGGCGGTAATTTCCAGGATGCTCCGATGTACAAGGAGCTCGCGTACGGTTTATCGCGTGTTCTCCAGCGATTCGTCTATGCTAAGGACGGTCCTTTAAGGCTCTGTATTGCAGCGGGCCATGTCGTCGGCACCGATAATTAGGAATCGTTTACATACACGCTTAAGTTTCGCGGACGGAGCCGTATCGAGGAACCAGGAACCAGACCGTAGAAAACGAGAAGGTTCCGCATAATAGCCGACCATTGTTATCCTCCTCTTTACTACCCTCCGATTGCTATTACGGAACAACAGCGCTCCAGATTCTTCCTACCTCGCCGATTCATCGATCGAGTTCATAATACTCCGCTTGCAGTTATTACGGACAATTAATTAGGCTCTGTAAATATCGGTTGAAAGAATTTAACGTTAATACCACGGCCGTGTTCCCTTTTGATTTATTTGTCGAAGTTTCGACACGTTTATCGATTCGCTTCCGTTTATCAACGTTGTTCGTATTGACTTGTTTAGAAATTTGAATAAGAAGTTATTATTATAATAGAGTTTTAAATAGGTACTTTAACTGTTTGTAATTATTATTGATTCGTTGTTTATCGTTAATTAAGATCTAGTGGTACATGTTCGGTTCCAAAGATTTTAGCAAATTTTTTATCCAATTTTTATTCGTTATTGACAGAGATTACACGATTTATGTACATGCAACGTAAATCAAATATTATCCACGTTAGTATATAGAAATAGCGCGGCGATTGACGTCATCGGACTTTTTAATTAACAGTTTGACAGCATCAGATTTTTTACTATAGTTTTTTTCTGCTCTAAACGACATCCACCTTTTACTTAAAACTTGTAAAAAAATGTGCAGCAGTGAGGAGGTACCAGAGCCACGATGAAGCATAAATATAAAAAATGTAAAAAACAAATATTCCGGTGGAGTGTACGAAATAAACAAATTCCACTCTCCTGAGAGTTGGGACGTTATATTTTGTGGATTTTAACGCGATAAACCTCGTTTCTACTAATTTAAATAATAAATATACCAAAATTGCTTATTCTCGCAACTGGTTTGAAAAGATTAAGTTTCTAATAATTATTTATCGCGAAGTTTGTATTTCGAACGAGGTGCAGAATTTGTTACCGCTTAACGATTTTTGTTGCAGAGCAAATAACTTCGCGTAAATTCGTGCGGGACTGAAAGAAACAAACGACGCACAACAATAAACACACAACTCGGTCAACATTTTCCCACTAGCATCGTATAACCTTGTCTGCCTAGAGTCGCGTAAAACGAGGTGTACCCTTTCAAATGGATATTGTTTTTTCTGTCGATACATGACGTATCTCGACGCCCAAACTTGTTTGTAGATTGTTCGCGCTCATGTCTGTCGCGATGCAACGTTTTCTACTTTATCGAGCACACGGAAAATCCGCGTGGACGTGTATTTATACTTCACAGTGAAGTCAAAGTCATCGAATTTGTCTCCAGAGAGTAGACCTCGCAGTGAAGTCAAAGATATCTAATTTGTCTCTACAGAGTAGACTTCACGGTGAAATCGAAGTCATCCAACTTGTCTCTATAGAGTTTCAATTAGAATTTCACGCATACATATCTACGAACATAATCATCTGTCACCGATTTCGATGAATCGAATCAATTCTTTCGTTGGTTTGTTCGATGTATAATATAAAAAATCGGTAAAACAATAAGTTCTTTTTGGTGTTCGAACAGTGTAGATTTACTTATTAAATGGTACAACGATGTTTCGATATTACGTGCAAACCGTCTTTAGAAGAAACGCAATGTTACCATGGAACTAAAAAATATAAAATTATTGTAAAGACTTATATAATAGTATCAATTTTAAAATATAAATGCAGAAATATAGGACAAGAGATATGGGCGAAAATGAGAAAAAAGTAGAGGAGGAAAGGCACTTCCTTGGAAACAAAGTAATAGGATGAAAAATTGAAAAACACATAATTATTGAATTTTAGAGCTGCAGTATAAATATTAATGGTTTATTTCAAAATAGCATGTTTATATTAGAACAATTATATTGAATATTTTTTATACTTTTATATGTAATTCGTTTATTTGACAAATTTCTCCATTTCAGTTTATTTAAATATAATCGCTGTTTATGTTCGTTCTTTGTTACACTGGTTGGTTTAGTACAATCCGTTTGCCCATCTATCTGTGTTGGAAGGATATGAATTCGATATTGAAAGATACACAAGAATATTTTTAAATTATAAATAGAACTTTAAACGGTTAAATAAACTTATAAAGAAAAAGAATGTCTTACTGAATTCGAGAATTATTTACTTTATAAATACAAAAGACACGTCATAAGAAAGTAGTGATCAGTGAGGCCAGCATTTATTTACAATTGGTAGTTATAAATTTGTTGACGGTTCATAGCAGAATAATTAACTTTCCTTCTTATCTTATTTTAGTATTATCTTTCCCTGCTGTTACTAAGAACACGATAAAAATAACTTGACATTGACACGCTTTGATTTTAAGGTCTTTCATTGTATAATATTGTATAATGCGTATAACCGTATTATACAAGTACATGAATTCGTAACTGAAAAATTGATCGAAATTAGTCGGTTAAATTTGTACCTAGAAATTTGAAAAATTGTAAATTATTTTTTCATTCAAAGTGCACAATTTTTTATAGAAAACATTTTTTTAATTTTAATTTAATTAAAAAAGATATTTTTCGTTTTTTAATCTTCAATTTAATTCGTGGAGGTCCGTGCTACACAAATTTATTTTAATTCCAAGAAATAAATTTATATACTGTCTCGTATTAAATCGCAAAGGTTTTCAAAATTTGATTACGATCAATTTGAAGATCTATTGGTAAATTTCTCGGTTCAATGTCCTCTCAATTTGTTGATTTTAAACCGATTGCACAGAATCATGTTTCATAGTGTACGTTTGAGTAAATGTATCCCAGGTTAGCATATTTTTCATAGATTTTGCTGCTCAAACGTCCGCTTCGTGGATTTAATAGCACTTGAAGATTTTTTTACGCGCTCGAGTCATTTTGTCTGCGGATTCAACTGTCTAGGTCATTCTTTTTGTAGATTTAAAGAACTGGCTTGCAAAGGGATTCCACTCGGTGGCCGTATTACCTTTTAAGCTCGGTGATCTTCTCTCCAAAACGGAATTTAAATGAACAAAATTAAGTGGGATATCATTTAAAGTAGAAAACGTCACTAAGGTTATGCGACATAAAAGTGTCATAATGTTGATTCGAAGTATTAGAAGGAATATCCTGTTCGGGGTGATTTTATTTTATCTAACCTGGATAAAATTCTTCCTTATAAGCAGAGGATGCATTAATCTATTGACAAAAATGTCCCGATTGAAACGTTTGAAAACTTCGATCGACTGCTTCACTCTATCGAGAAGATAAAGATTTTATACTTTATGAAATAAGCCATTTAATTTTCACCTTCGTCGAAAGAAACGAAGTTACCGCGTTTTGAGACCAATCGATTAACCGAGAAGTCGTAAAGAAATGTCTCTTGCCTTTCATTCTCTTTCGATCTCTAATAAATCATAAAAAGAGATCTGGTCATTCTACGATCACGAGAAATATTCACGTCAGCTGTCTAAACACTTTCGACAATGTTTCTACGGTCGTGTAAAGTTCTCAGATCCCTTCGTATCGCTGTTTGCGCAACGTTCCTGACCGACCGTTTCATTGTTTCCGCTAAAACGAAACTTTAAACGCGACTTTACAACATTTCGTCGTTCCCTTTTCGTTTTCCTCCCCCCCCGCAGGATCCCAACCCACTTCGACTAACCAGCTCGGTTTCTCCATCGTAGCCATCGAGTTAAGCCGCTCTTAAGTCTTGGCCGGGCGTCTACGATCGTTGCGGGATTTCAGCTTTAGTGAAATTTTAAGCCGTGATGGCGAAGCCAGACGGATAAGAGCCCGTGATTGCATCGAGAAAGGGAACGACTCTATTCCTGTGCTGTTTCCTCGGCTGACAAACCATCATCGGTTAGATCGACGGTTGCTTCCTCTGTGAGGAATAGTTGCGCGGTACAGGAGTTCCTTTTCGTTCGACTGGTTTTTCTTGTCCACTTTCTTTTTTTAAAGAACTTCCATAGCCACAGGGGACGAACTTCCAATCGGTGACTTCCTGACGTCCTGTGGAATTTTGAGCAATCCTTCCAAGCTCCCCCGTACTTCGTTTCCGTTTCGGACGACACGGCGACCGCATCGGAGAAATCTTTCTCCGACTCTTCAACTGTTTGACACGATTTTCGAACCGATGAAAACTTCTGCCCCGAAGTTTAGAGTCTATCATCGTTGTCCGTGTAACCGTTGTATCGCCGTTTTTCGTGCTATTGGTGTTTTACGATGGCGCCTGACATCGAAGTTTGGGAAATTTTCAGTGACCGAGGACGGAGGTGGCTCGTGGATCTTGTAGTTCAAAGAACGGAAAAGGGTAAGATAATATTAATAGTGGCAACGATAATTATTATTAGAGTTTATTTAGATATTTTGTAAATGTATACTTTAATGAAACAAATCGCTCTATTCTTTATATACCGACCAAAAGTAAATACGTAGTATTAAGTGGATTAATAAATACGAAAATGGCAATACCATCATAAATTTATGAACGATCCTGCTCTACGAGGTATCATGAAATTTCTTGAAAATGTTAAATTTTTTAAAAATTTCACATTTTAAATAGTCTTGTTACGGAGAATTGAGGGTAATAAGTGCTAAAAGTTAGTTTTAGCGTTCATTTATTCTCGTATCTATTAGAAAACGAATATGTAACGAAATAAAAAATATCATTGTACAGCTGTTGGTAATATTAAAAGAAAAGTTTGTGCGTCATTTTGTTCGTGAAAACGAAGAGTTCATTTTCAGTTTCGACGTCTTTTATACGCTTAAATGTTCACTGTATTCTTCGTATTGCAACTTTAACAATACCGAAGAAAATTATATAACCATAATATCAAATTTGTATTGACATATATTCTACTGCATGTTATTCTTAGACTTGCACAATATGATGGTTAAATTTATACTTTGTATATCTTCCGTGATCCATAAAATTAATTCATGAAATTGATAGCAAACATTTGCATAGTTATAAGGGACACCAAGACATCAACTTCGCTTTACCGAAATTTACGAAATAGATAAAACCGAAGCCGATCTCGCTTCTCGTTATATTTCAAAACCAGGAAGTGTATTATGCATGTAAACTTCAGGTTAAAGTGACTCCGAGTATGTCGAAAGGTGTTTGAGAAACATGATCGTGCAAAAAAATGCAATATAAGATTTATAAATACCGAGTGCACAGAAAAATTCAGTATATTTCTTCGTAATCGTCAAAAGAAGATGAAGGAATTTCACGAAAAAATATCAAGGATTGAAACGGTTATGTTATAACTTTTTGAAGATATTTCGTTTAAACATTGTGAACAGAACTTTTATATAAACAATTCTGAAATTATAAGTTCCGATAACAACAGACGAAGATAAATTTTAGTTTCCGAAGATAAATATTTCAGTTTGAATAGACTTATTTTCAATAGAATTGAAGATTAAACACTAAATTCTAGTTTTTAATGTTCATCGATACCAAAAAAGTTCCCAATCTGTACATTTCTATATTATAACAAACACTTAGTAATATTAAGTATATTGCAGTAGAGCAAACTTAATTGTTTTATAATAAAACTTCTACGAATTCACGAGTATTTGTTTCGCAAGAATAGTCTTCAACAAAACATTTCTTCGCAAAACTACCGTAGACACAGATTGTTTTAAATAATATATCTAAATTATAACAAAACTTAAACGTAACAATTTTTACCGTTTCTGTCGATTCATAACATACATAGAATTATTTATAACTAATAACACGAAATAAAATATTTGTTCAATCGATAAATGTCTGTTACAACATTAATTATACTGTATCGTTTCGTAAGGTATCCATTTATTAACATCGTGGTATCTCGGAAACTGAGCGATTGCGAAGTCATGTTTATAAGAATTTTCTTCCTTACTCCGAATAAGGTCCAAAAGTTTGTCCGTTAAAAACAGGCTGCACAAAGTCTTCACTCCTTAATCAATTAGAAGAGTGCATTTCCCATTGATCAAAGTTGTATCACCGAAACAGGAAAATTAGTAGTCGCACGAAAAGCACGATTAACCTTGTACCCCAAGGAGTTTCCGGCAGCAACGAACAAGAACTCGCGTTAATACTTTGTCGTTTTTTGGCCTAAAAACTATGAGTGGGAGAACTTTTTGGGTCATGGAATTGAATTTTTAGTTTAAAATTAATAACTATAATAAAAAGAAAACGTCTTTATTAACCTTTCTAGAAAAATCAGGACAATTTAATTAACGTTTATTTTATAGTTTGTTTATGTTATTTGAAGTTAATTACAGCAGAGAATTGTTGCAAGCTAGTAGGTATAGCATTTATATCGATGATTCGAGGGTGACGAGGTATTGTACTCTAATTTAAACAAGTGAAATTAAATACTAAAAAATACTCAAGTTAAAATTAAATATTTAGTAAACTATTCAATTTTATTTCTATATTATGTGATTTTGAAATGTAACGAGGGTATGTTTATAAATCTTCATCAAATCTTCTTTTCTCTTCCAGAAATAGATTTTATTTTATTTTTATATTTTTTCATTTCAATTAAGGTTACATTAATTAATTCCATAATTTCTGGATCAATTTTCTTTCTATTTCTCTTCTTCGAACAATAAAAATAGGTGAATCTAAATTCAAATGGAATACAGAACAACTGTTCAACTGTTCGGTAAATGGATACACATGTTGCAACTTGCCATTGTGCGATTGTAAGGTGTAAACTCACACATTTTGGAATTGTTATTTAAACAGCTATACCAAACATAATGGTACAGCTAATCTTATAACAAATCATTACGTCTGTAGATTCTATAACTCATGTGCACCTTAAGTGCTATAACGGTGTTTCCTCCAGTAAATGGATGGAAAGTTTCCAAAGTGCTGGATGCTTCAAAATAATTAAATTACTTAAATTCCTCATGAAATAGACTATTCAATAATACAAATTTCAGGAATTAAGGAAAATTATACAACGATATTAAGTAGAAATTTTGATAGGTCTTTATATATTTGTATTACAAATAATTTAATTTATATGTTCTACTTTATAGATAATAAACGCTCTTTCAATGAATAAACCAATATACTATCTTATTTTTAAATAAAAAGTTTTAGGTGCCACCTCTTGGAGCAGCAAATTTTATAAAACATATTTTATTTTTTGATAATCGTTACTTTAAATAATAATAGAAAATCCTGGACATTATTTCTTGCTTGCGTTATACTATAAAAAGATAGAGAATTGTATGGAGTACATACAATATCTTTTACTTTATTTATAAAAATAACAGATTACTATATATCTAACTTTTTAAGAGACAAGTCAATAATATTATACCTGAGTATTCGACTGTAAGTGTCCCAGTCATCGTTATATCGATCTATAAATTTTAGATATAATCATATAAAATATAATAACCGTTTTCTTAACATTTATTTAAACAATTAAAACTCCACCACTAAGATTGTTATATTGATTTCATCTTTAAATATTTTCCTTTTGTCATGAACTTTATCTTTACCCACACCGTGATTGTATTCTCAGTATCGATAAACTTAAAGTATGTATAATAATTTACTAAATTTAAAAAAGAAATACTCCTATTACCAAACTGTTGCGAACCATATTAATGAAAAAAATTGAACGTGTCGATGACTAAAATGGTGCCGAAATTATATAGATATATCTAGTTGACAGATAACCAGTAAGTATTGTCATACAAAACTTTCTTATTTTACAGATTTCTCTTCAATAGTGAAGAAAAATCATAAAATACAGATCGATAATATTGCACTTAGAGAAGATGTAATTTCTCAATTAGTGCAACGAAATTGCAACTTTCCCTTTCGGATTATGAAAGCTGAATAAATTCTCGAAATTTTGAAAAAAAAATTTCCTTCAGACACACTGGTAGCCCAACTAATATTTAAGGAATATATAAATATTTCACTATTTTTTCAAAGCAACAAAAAAATCGATTGTACCTAAATACTGCAATACTTTCTATCATAATATACTTATACATAATCTTTTATTTACCACTAGTCGAACAAACTGTATTAATATGGTTTTTAAATATCGTCGTGTATTTATGAAAAGTGCATTTACACGAATATTTCTTTTACTCTAACCAAATTGACAATGCACAACTGCAGACTTACGTAAACAATCTTTTCATTCTCTTTCCGATTCTATATTGATACTACAACTACCAAAGGGGTCGATTTGACCTGTTTCAAACTTTTCATTAAAATTATTTAATTATTAACGGTGTCTTTGCCTACAATATTCGTGAACAATTATCAAAATAGATGACTAATGATACTTGTAAATTAATTTACTCTTTCCCCATCTAAGTAATTTCTAAGATACCTCTCTGATCCGAGACAAATAGGAATACGTTCATCGTCAGTAGTTCTAGTGTTGAAAATGTCGTCAACTGTAATTCGATGAGTGAAAATCCTAATTTTCATACTATATATCGATTTTCCGGGAGGTTCTCAATGTTTCTGGTCCACTGTACGTTGCTTCGAAAGCCGAAGAAACAAAGACAAAAAGCCTGTTTTTCTCCGTATGTACTCCTTGTTTCCCGAGCCGATGGCATTAAACAGCGTCTTCCGCCTTTATCTGGAAGACATCTCTGCATTCGGTCGCGCTGGCCCCATATAAATCAGCATCGACTCTCGCGAGTAGCTTGCGCCTCGAAGACCGTGCGCGAGTTACATTGTTACCGGGCTCTTCTCGTAATAAGGAAATTATTTACGACACCCGTCGCGTCCCAACGAACGAGACCGTGAACCCTGTACCAGCTCTGCGCCCGTGGTCTCGTCGTTTCCTTTCGAATTGTGAAAACCAAGTCGCGAATACTCGAGGGCCCGATAGCGTGCCATTATTTTCCAGTAGAGCCACACTTCCGTGTGGATGCACCATTATATCCGGGATCACAATAGCATTCGCGTGTTCCCTCTCCGTGCACCCTCGCCCTCGTCGAATCTGTGTTTCCCTTTTGGCCCCGGTACCATTATGGCCCACGGTTCCTTTTTCGTTTCCGCGCTTCCGGCGACGCGGTTCCCATCCTTCCTCGTGCTTTTCATCACGCTGCCCGGTCGCCGCTTCGACTTCTTTCATCCTTGTCCACGGCCGTGAAACGCGACTACCAAGAACTTATCGCGCAGAAGACAGCTACGAAGTGCAAACCTTTGAATCCGGTGGGTTCAAATCGTCGCCGAAATTCGAACAATCGATACCCTCGAAGCCGCGAAATTCCTTCGACGGTTGGGATTTCCTTCGGGTCGTCGTCGACGTTTCGTTAATTTCGAATTTATTCGAAAAATACGGGACTTTGGATTTTACATAGATTTCTGTTTCAAAAGTTATCAATAATGTAGAGGAATATATATATGGATAGGAAAATATGCCCATTCCTCCGATATAATAATGTATTCCCTCTGGATTACAGATGGAAATATAGGGTCTGCGCAAGGTCACCACGCGTACAAAAGGAAAAGCAAACCCGCTCGTACCGCGGAACACACACACACACACACACATACACGTTTTCTCGAAAACTCTTTCTAACTTTTTCCCGATACCGGTCGACTCACGTCCGTACCGGTCGCTGGTTACATTAAAACTCATCTCTTGTCTTTCGCAGCTGGGCTTCAATGAGCTATCGGTTTACCGAAACAGTCGCTCACTCGATCGAAACTTCGCGCGATTCGCTCGCGCGAAAACTCGTCCCTACAATAATTTAGAAGAAATTCGATTCGAGTTATAAAGTTTGATAACGAACTGAGCAGTGTAACGATTTTGTTATGTTTTATTCGAGTAGTGGGACATCGTTTGACATCATGTAGTACGTTTAAGTCACATTCTGAGTGTAACTTCTGTGAGAATTCATTTTGCGATTATTGTGAGAAGTACGAGCGAAAAATTACGAACGAAAACGGAGTTTATTTTCGTCGCAACGTGTCAGACAAATTTTAGAAGGGATCTAGTGTCATTGAAACTGCAAAATTAATTAAATCGGAACAATACGGGACCATTTTATAAACGAATTAACGAACAAGATGGAGATTACGTTACAACATAAAGAGAGGTGAAAAGTGAAAAATATGAACCTCGACTGAACGCATGGAAATAGCGTAAATTTTCCGGACGAACTAATATTTGGAAACGTGGTTACAACTACAATCTTCGATTTGTACTGGTAAACTAAGCAAAGCAGCGATTAGCCAGTTTCTTTGTATTACTGCAACATGCTTATAACCGAGTTAATCAGGTTACTCGGGGTTTAGGTGCCTCGGTTTACAGAGATTAGTCTTCGATATTGAGTATATAATACTCCGATAACCGGTACAGATTGAGGTTTGAATCTCTATTATTACCATTAAACTTGTTTTTCCATGTAAGCTTTGAAAGTCGTGTCAACCGCTTATTATTAATAACGATTTGTTCCCTGTGTTAGAGATTGTTTAATAGATTTATGTCTTTGAGGAATGCAATGAATTTCTTTTATTATTTCCCGATGTAACTAATGGTATCATCGTGGTTGGTCCGAAAATTGTTCTCCGTCTTTCATACTATTGATATTTCATTAAAATACGTTTTGTAAGCAGATGAGTCTGCTTTTTTTGAGGAGCTGGTTGTAATCTTGCCTATGGGACAAATCAAATTGGGTTTCAGACGATTGTTAATATTTCATTAAAAAGTTTAAGATCATCATTTTCGTTGTTTTAAGTGACACCAAAATTTACAGTGATTAAAAAGAGGTATTTAAATTTGAATGCAGTGAAAGCATTTATACTGCTCGGTCAAAGTTGCTATTTTCTGATTTCACACAGTGATGATATATGCATGTTTCTAGAATATCCTCACTCAGGTATCGATTACATTAAAAAATCAATGTAGTTCGTCCTAGGTAAGTAAAAAGGATGCCATTTTGTACAAGTATTCCATCGATTACTACGTTGCAGGAAACAATTCTTTTAAACTGTAAAAGTTTTTTTTATTAAAAATTAGTCTCTAAACACGTGTTGAGAATGTTTCAAGAAAGAGAAACTGTACATTAATCTTTTTTCGTTACGTACTACGCATCATTCAGTGTGAAGCCTTTTTATTTTATTTTTTTGTAAAAAATCGAATTAATATATGTTTCGCTATTGTGGTATGGTCAGTAGATAACCACGTTCACTTTAACAATGAAAAGTCGTGATAAATATTAAATTAAAACCTTTTTACTGTACATTTTACCTCGTTCTTAATAATTATGTACTTTTAGTTGTTTCTCTTTAATCATTATTGGATTACAAATTGTATGTATTTATGGCATGCGCTAATATGGAAAACACTTGCAAAATGAATGTGGAATATATTTCATTTTGTACAAGCGCATATATTCTGGATACGTTTGCATACGTGTTTCGTATTCGCATACACCATAAATTGCGTAAAATACGGAATCTTATCATTCATTTATAGATCGTGGTGCCACTGGAGATGATTAAAATTACAGTTAAAAGTATTTCGATAAATTAATATCAAAAAAAGAAAGAATTGTTCAAATCTACTCAAACGAACTTCAAGCTTGACGATTGGGATTAATTACGGAGAAAAGTAGTAAGCACACAATACAATGTTAAAGAAGTTTCAACAATACTTGCGTGTCGATAATCACTATCCTATTTCTAGAGTTTGTAAACTCGTAAATTTGGATCTTGTACGTGTGTGTAGGTAATTCTGCTTTGTGTATGTTTGGTTGAATGAGAGCCAAGTATAGGTGCGTGTGTGTCTTAACACTGCGAGCAGCTGGCTCTCGTGTTCCCCTTGTGGACTGAGTATTTCCTCGTGTAAGTATTTCTGCTTCGCTCTGGTTTTGTAATAAACTCGTAATGGTCTGTGGTTCTTCCTACACTGAGTATAAGTAGAAATTTTTAATACGTTCAGCGAGCGAGAAAGGTTTCTAATTGGTGGAATAAAAGGAAAGGAGGTTGGAAAATTTGAACTCGGTGCATCTAGAGTCCTTGTACATGTCGCGTCGCAAATATGGACGAACAACTCACCATTGCTTCACGTAAAGGTGGAAACCTTTATTTGCAAGGATCTGGCTGTTTTGTCTTCACACGGGTTCCAATAAAAATTGCACCGTGTGCGTGTAGTTGATACTCTTATACGTACCGAAAGGCTACACCTCCAACGATAAATTAATAGTGTTGGAGAGGTTTTGAAAAAATAATTGTGAACAAAGGTGGACCGGCTAGATAAATAACTATAATTGTATTTTATCTGTGGTATAATTTATTGAGTTATAAATAATTAATACTTTGACAATAGCTGGATAATAGTAAATTATGTGACTATGACACAACCCTCTACAACGCTTCACGACTCTTCGCTCAACCCTGCTCGGTTCGACATCGCTCTGTTCAATACTTCTCGACTCAACACTTCTCGACTCAACACTTCTCGACTCAATACTTCTTGGTTCAATACTGCCTCTTCTTCCGAAAAAGGAAAAACCCTATCCGCTTTTTCGTTAGGCTGCTTCAACCCCTACTTTCTCTTTTATTACCCTCGCTCGTTGCTCGCCAAATGTTGTCTTAAAGCTATGTTTTTCTAAATCTAAGCTAAGCTAAAAATTACGATACTACATATCTACGGTACAAGATATGTAGTTAAAAAGTTGTACGAGTCTCTGTTGTACTATCTTTTATGGGATCGTGCTGCTGTGAAGTTGTATACTGCTCTCATCTCGTTCGAACACCGATACACCGTGACGAAGACTCTTTCAAGGTGGAGTCATGATTTCAAAATTGTAAATGGTGCTATTATTGGTCTCGACTTCACCCTGCCCTTTCCCGAAGGTGTCACCAAGGAAGAAGCAAGTGAAGTCGCTAGTCTGGGAAAACTCGTCGCACCTAAACGCGTGTTCGAAAACTATTTAAAATAGGCTGCAATTCGACATCCATCTGTTCGTTCCCCAAAAATCACCTGCATATTCCGTTCAGAATGAAATATTGGCGAACAGTTGCCTGGAAATCAAGTCAGGCCGCGTTATAAATTAACCTTATGCGCAAAATCTTGTCTTAAACATTGCATACTACCACCACCAAAAACTCTCATAATTTCCAATTGGAAATATCCACCCTGGACGCCGACAGAATCGACTAATCACACACAAGTACCAAAGACGACCGAAGTTTCAACAATGAGACAGACACGAGGTTAGGGAGTCTCGATTCCTGATAAACCTTAATATAAGCTTCACGATAAACCATTTAACTATCGAAAACTCACCTCCTTCCACCGTGCACATAAATAAATCAAAGTTCACGTTAAACATTTGGTCGTGATTTAACTACCTTGTCAACGCGATTGCACTCCGTTAAGTCAAAATGCAATCATCAGAACGACAACATCGCTCAATCAGTACTATTACAGAGGTCTCGATCAACGACAATGTATCGATCGTGTTTACAATGTAATTACAGACACACGGAAGATGATTCGATTGCGGCAGTAAACTAAATTAGATGTAGGAACTCATCACCGTTATAACTAGTTGAACCTAGATTAGTGCTCCCTTACGAGCTAATGGAATTTGTTTTTCTTCGTTGTGATTAAAAGATACCTTTGGCTGTTCGAGGAGCAACACAATCTCCGAAAGAAAGTTACTTTTCATTCTCCGCGAAGGGACATGTAAATTACTTACGACAGGACAAAATAAGGAACACATGTAAGGGGTTTGTAGCTGTTTTTGAAGTTTTTCAAGTAAAATTCCAACGAAACATTGTCAGACTTTTGTTTCTAGCTTGCAGAGCACCATTGGATAATCGTCAGCAGATAAAATAGTTTGCGATACAATCGCGGGCCCTTAAACCTGCATTTCATAAGCAGAAGCAGACAGATAAAGCCATGAATAATCCTTTAGATATATAATAGTATATCCATCCCAGTAACTGCAGGTTCTCTCAACTATAAAGTCTGCAATGATCTGCGGATTACATTTCTCAGGGTTTTGAACTCTATAAGGACTCTTCTGTCAAAGAAAATACGTCAGACATAAGTAGAAAAATAATCTTGCCGAATAACGAATACTACCAACTAAATTAAAGCTTTCTCTGCATGGTTTTAAATATTGAATTTTATTGTTAGTTAGAAACTAAATACTATTTCAGATCGAATGAAGTATATACTCAAGGATGTTACTAGTAACTAAATTGAAGCCTTTCATTCAGGATATTAACTATTTAATTTTATTATAGACTAGAAACCAAATATTATTATACACGGAATAAGGTATATAATATCCCTATTACGAACTAAAGAAGTACAATTAAACTCAAACGTTTACTAGCCACATCCGCCATTGCTCAATCCAAATTGCATCGAAAGAAACAAAACATAGTTGATCATTGATGGTCATTTGCTTTACCACCTAGTGACCACATTCTAAATGACCGTAAAGGACCAGAATACCTAGTTCCATCGTCAGTTATCATAAAGTTTGTTTCAAGAATTTCATAATTACATTTTGGCCCCTCGATGGGTTGTGACCCATTACGGAGCACGTTTGAAACCAGAACAATCGATTTTGTGCACCCCGGTGTGTCGTGGGCCGATAGCAACGAGCTTTATTCACTTTCAGGAGCTGACGTGTTGTTTTTTTTCCCTTGTAATCTTGAAGAGGCGCGAAAACAACGTGCTATCATGAATTTTGATCGTAGACGGTCTGGAAAATAGACTCGGCGGAGAGGATTTCCGATGTGTTGTCGAGAGTCGAAGGAATCGGTGAATTGGGTCAACAACGCTTTATTTAATATACGATCATTATCAGCACTCTCCTTATGTAGAAAAGATAAAGATGTAAGTGTTTTTTAAAATTGTACTTTTACTGAATCGTAGTCCAACCCTCTCGTTTTATCTCTCTGATTCTTCAATGGCGTACAACGTTGTGCGATTTTGTATACTTTGATACGGCGTAATTTGACAATCGACAGTTTCGATAATGTTAACGCCACGGGGTTTCGTTTTATTGCTCTGTAATCTTCAGATTTGAAACAACTGAACACTACGTGTACCAATGTGTGTTCTACATGTACCAATGAATGGAAATTTAGTGACTTTATTCATGTCAGCGATTTAAGAATGAAAATTGAAACGTTAGATAAGCTATTTAGTACATATTTCGTTTCTCATAAGAAACGTATGTAAGTACAATGCATGCAAGTATAGTACAGTAGCTTACGTCTTTATAAATTGTATTTAAAGTTAAAGAAATTGTAAATGTATTTTATTTAAAATAAAAAACAAACAGTTGAGCGTTAAATCCTTTTTCTCTTTCTCTATGTATTTACACACAGATTTGGCACACATTCACCAATAATCTTCAAACGCGTATACCCCCAGGATACAGAAACTAGTGTTCAGACTACTTGTTGAATTCTTCTGTATTCGAATATTCAAACGGTTCGGTGATTCAAGTATTCGCTTGATATAATTCGAATACTATCGAATACTTCAGTATGCCAACAATTTAAATGAACACATTAGATGTTTCATTTCTTTTTAAAAAGTTCCTTCTATTTTTTCTTCTTAATACTTCGTTGTTTATAAAATTTTTCCCACTAGTAACACAGACATCAAAATCGTATAAAGTTATTTTCGTCGATTTTGTAAATTCAAGAATGTCTTTTACGTAGTCGTATGAAAATTGGAATTTCTTTATGAAGAAATATTTTCTCCTTATGACGCTTCTGTTCGAGTAGTCTCACTTTTACTATAAAATAATTTTATAATCTACAAGCCTTACAATATCGACAAATTTTTTTCGATGAAAAAACATATGTTTTTAATAAAACCACCAAGTTAATTTTCATAGAAACAGCATTACCATTAACCACATATGACCATTTATGTAAACCGATTTTCTGCTTAAATCGTTCGAAAATTATTAACCGATTCACTTTACAAACTACGAATAAAGTTATTTTAAACGCTTTCTCTTTTCGCTACGTCTATATTCAGTCGCTTTCTCTTTTTGCTACGAGCTTCAATCCACGCGATATGCCGCTACAGAAATCGCATTACCTTTGATAAATCTATTTCCTAGCATCCTCGATTTTCCCACTCCTTCACGTGGGGTGTGCAGTGTAAGTTATTTCTGTTCGTTTCGTGTCGTGACTCGGTGGCTTGCCAGCCCGTGAAAATTACATTGATTTCTGCCGGATAATCACAAAGTCTTCCGTCTCCTCTGTAATCCCCGTTTCTCTTGGTTCCTACTTTTCCTTTTCTTTATTAGAAACAATTCGATGAGGAAAATGTCTTTGTGAAATGCGACGAATTGTTTTACCGTAGAAAGTCTTTCGCCGATGTTAGCAAAATGAACGCTGCCTGTTTCGTACAAAGAATGTAATAGAAATTTCTCTGAAATCTGAGACCGGTTTAAAATGACTGGTTACTGCAAGAAACAGGAAAAAAGAAAATCGTTGCTGGTTGTTTCACCGAGCTATTATTTCGTGTAAAAATCAAATATGATGTTCGAAAGAAGAAACAATACACGAAAATTAATTCTGGTGTCATATAACTTTTACGAGCCTATAGTTTTGTATACGTACTAATTAAATAAAATTGAATTGCAATAGAATAGGACAGCAATCAATTTTTATTACTGGACCAACCCCACGAAGGGGTCAAATATATGCTTAATTTTTTTAAAAGAGATTGACAGAAATTGGTGTGTTTTGATCATTCTAGTGGTTCTTTTAAAATTAAGTGACACCTGAAAAATGTTTTTACATTTTACGTAGAGAAAAAAATATAAAGAAATCGATATATGGTATCGTTTTGAAATATACAATATTATAAATTATTTAAGTCGTTATATTACTATTCTAATATACTTCAGATATATATCATTTTCTACATTTCTACAATTCGTTATATTGAATCAATAATATAATACAAGATTTTTCAAACAATTTCCTAAAGAAACTTATTAATGGTCAACAAATTTCTTTAGACAAAAAATGAAATTACCTATAGAAAATCTGTATTCGATTCTTCGAACATATAATATTTTGCCTTGGTGCTCAAATGTTACTGAAAATTTAATTGAAAGGAATTTTGTGTACGATGGATATGTACGAAGAAAGGAAGCCCATCAGTTTTGTTGTAACTCATCGCGAAATTAAATCGCGTACGTTGTATTGCAACGATCTTCTCCGATGTATTAAGCGGCTTCCTTGGAAAGCCTATAAATGCAGACACGGACTTTCTGCAATTGCGAATGTGTTTGTTGTTTGCTTTGTACAGGTACAGTATCTATCGATTACAGGTCATTCTACGTACCTGTATCGTGAATTTCCTGCGAAATATCCAAGAGCTTGTATTACCGATATATTGTGAGAAAAGTGTGAAACTACTATATATCAATTAAAAGTCGGAGACGCGTAAAAATTCTAGGGGTATCTGATCGTGTTCATTAATTGGTAACATTTGAGATGTTTTCTACGTAGCTACTACATTTATTAAAACTATAATTTGCGTGTGAGTTCTTTATAAGGTTGCAGAACATGTGACAGGAAAGACTCGGTATAAATATGAAAAAAAGAAACACGGAGCCGTTTCTTGAAGCCGCTTGTACAAGCGGAGGTTCTCATAAAACTTTCCACGTCCAGGGGTCGCTTTAGAAGGTCTTAATAGCCGGAGGTGTTCTGAAAGATTTTTAAAAAATTGAAACATGGCCTGGTTCAACGTGCTAAGTTCATCGCTGCGAGAAGTTCGTCCCGTAATCGTTTCCATTACAAGTTATAACTCTCAACGGCTTGGAACTCGCACACCACTTATTATTATTACACTTGTAATACTACACGAAAATCGTTACTGTATTCGTCTCGCATCTTTTGTCGCATTTATGGAATCGTGTACGACATTTCCGTTAGTTTTTAGTCTAAATAGAAATTTCAAGTATATTTAATATTTAGAAAATATGGATGCGTTTAAGAAAATTATTTACAAAGCGATAGGAGTAAATTTTGCTAGAAAATTATTCTTTGTACAATGAAAGTAACGAACTTATAAAAATATGGAAATAAAAAATTCCATCAAAGGAAATTGTATATTGAGTTTAGAAGAGATTGGAGATATCAATATACTATATATTATTTACAAAGAGTTCTAACCCTTTGTTGATACGGTGACATTTCGGCTACTTGGTATCCTGAGAAATTCACGACTCATTACTGTTTTGCGTGGATAGTGATGAATATGGGTGCTTTGAATAACATTAATGGTCGTATGGAGTACGTAAAAAGAAGTATGGATTTTTCAGAAAACGTTTGTCAAAAATAACTATAAGATAGTCCAACGACACCAGTTACGGACTATCATACGTTATCGATCATGCAGACATGAGATTATTTAAATTTTTCAACATATTTACTATCGTTACATTAATTGTCTATTAAGAATTTTTTCTAAACAATTCTTACGTACGCTCGTGAAAATTTATATGGTACTGATTTTGTATAAAATACATTGTGTAATACAATCTTTAAAATTCCCTTCGAACGGAGAATAAAATTGATAATATATCACAAGTAATCGATTGCTTAAGTATCGATAGTTAGGATAAGATAACATACAGAGGAAGATGACAAAGATGCCACGCATTAATTAGGTGAGTTGTACTTGGTTATAACATTTGGGTTTCTTTATTACAGCTTTCTCGTCGCATGACCATTAAATAATTATTGTTTACTATTGCTTATTGTTAGTACAAAGTCGCAGGTTACGTATTCATTATTACTTATTGTTAGTACTGTAGTATCGGATACTCCGAGTCCGCTTGGGCCTGTTTCGACCGCGGGCCTAAACAAGGCAGCACGTGCGGACAGACCCGAGTCGAGGTAAACATTTGGTGCCGATTTGTCCGCCAGCTTTTACGATAGGCCCCTTTACAGGGGGTCCTGCACGACGACCAGGTGTAAGGATGCATGGAGATGAAAGAGAGTACCTGTGGCTCGGAGAAAGTAAGGTATGCTTGGAAAAGACGAGCGATTAGGATGGCCGAACGTGACCGAATGTCTGAAGTGAGAGAGACTGAGGATTGGAATGAAAGAGAACGAATGGGTATGACTATATAAAGTACGAAAGGAATGTTTGAGGACACAGTATGTCACAGACGGTATAGAACAGTATGTCACAGACGGTACAACACAGTGTGTCCAGAAGTTAGGACAGGACAGTGTGTTCTGAGTGTAAGAGTACGACGTCGAGGGTATGTCCGGAGAATGTGTCGCGGACAGTATGAGTAAGAAGACAATAAGACGAGACAATTAAATGACGCACTAAGACGAAAGACCGATATAAGACTTAAGCAACAAAGACGATCAAGACGCGTGCCGAGGGCACAAAGACGGTTAGCTTAGTTTAATACGCGGTCGATCTACTTTAGTGGAAAGCGAAACCAATCACCAACACTACGTTTAATACTAATATCACTGTAATATAAAATATTGTAGTATCGGATTTTCGGCGTCCGCTTAGGCCTGCTTCGAGCGTAGGCCTAAGCAAGATAACGTGCGCGGTTGGACTTAAGTTGAAGTAAACATTTAGCGCCGATCGGCCCGCTAGCTTTCCTGGAAGGCACGAGTATCCTTTACAGGGGGTCTTGTGCGACGACCGAGCGTGAGAATGCATGGAGATGAAAGGAAATACATGTGGTTCGGAGAAAGTGAAGAGTGTTTAGAAAAGACGGGTGATTGGGATGGCCGAACGTGGCCGAATGTCCGAAGTGAGAGAGACTGAGGATTGGAATGAAAGAGAATGAATGGGAATGACTATATAGAGCGCGAGAAGAACGTAGGAAGAGAGTATGACAAAGTATGACGACGAGAGTATGTCCGAAGAGTGTGTCGCGGACAGTATGACCAAAAAGACGATAAGACGAGACAACTAAAAGACGTATCCAGCGAAACTAACCACTGACACTACATCTAACACTATCATCATTGTAATATATAATATTATTAAATATACTTTAATATACCACATCAGAGCAATAGTTATTTGGGGGCTCGTACGGGGATAAATCATTTAAAAGACCTCTTCTCCAGAGATCCAAGTGATAGGAGGAGAGAAAAGAACAACAATATCCTTAAATATACTTCGATATACCGCACGAGTACAACAGTTATTTGGGGGCTCGTACGAGGATTAATAACTAAGATCTCTTCTTAAGTGATCTGAAGAGAGGAAAGAACAACAGTACAAAGTCGCATGTTACGTGTTCATTACTACTTATTGTTAGTACAGTTGCATATTACGTAAAAGTATTTCTTTCTCAATGAGTACCAAAAGTGGTCATTTCTCATTATCCTTTATTCGACATGCTGGTCGCAGACGCTGATTAATTTTCAGCGCAAGGGATTAAATTTATGAGCGTCGATTTACGTAACGCATAATCGATAATTTATTTTTACGAAAAACGGGAAAAGAAAAAAAAGAGCGGTAGCAGGTGTTCTCTCCTGTCACCAGGTTCTCTAAAACTGTTCCATCTCGTTACCAAGAAAAAGATCGGGGAAGAAAGTCAATGAACGTTTCTGTAACGCATCGGGGGAACAAGTATTATAGAAACGGAACGTCTGACCTAACCACGCGTCTACTTTCATATTCTTCGATCGCGTCGATCCCACACACACCGTTAGGTACCATAGGAAAAATAAAGCGTGACGAGCGACTTCTGTCTATATGCACGCGCCTCGGAGGCAGAATAGCATATGCGACTTCTGCTCCTTTCGTTTCCATTGTTCTTTTACGAGGAACCGTCTCCAGGGCTCGAGTAAAGGATAAAGCTCGCGGCGAAAGTAACTTTTTATTTGCGTGCGGAGAAATATGAATTCCCGTTTTCTGCGTTACCGATTCGTATCAGATCTCACCTTCGATAAGCACGATTCGATCGGCGTTCTACCCTATGATTTGATGCATAATTTCAAGCTCTCGAGATCAAATGACACGTAAATATATCGTCTTACGAGACTTGCGAAGTATCTTCAATTTTTCACTCCGTTCTTAAAATGATTGCCAACCACGCGACCAACGGTGGCCGTTTGCTCTTCCGACTGAGAAATTACAGTTTAGAAATATCGTTAGAAATTATATTCGTAAAAGTAATTTCTTTCGCGATAATATTGATCAAATTTTTGCTCTTCTTTGATTTAAACAAATTGAAATAAATTCATGCGGGCGACTCGCATCACAAGTACATCTATCGTAACATCATTCTCGGTTATTGAAATTTTCTGTTTCTTTCTTCAAACGAATTGATAACTAACAAAATGCGCGTAATTGCGAGATAATAAATAGCTGAATCTATCGTGCAAATTCCGGAAAATATTTTGACTAAATGATATTAAAATGTTGCCTCGGAATCTTTATTCCATCTATTCGTGTTAAAGAGACGACATTTTGCAGAGGAAGATAAATAAATTTTATTCGTTTTGCTACTAACCAACTGTTGAAACAGGTATGGATACTTACATATCACTTGTCGCGAAATTAACGACGCCTACCTGCGATAGAAACAGGATAAGAATAAAACGGTAGCATCGTTCATTGAATGTTGCATGATTGCTTCGAAACGTGTCAAAGCTCCGACGTATTCGCGAATGTAATTTACGAAATGTCTCATAACCAGTCGGACGAAATGCAGTACTTTCTACAAAAGCGTCTATTGCCGTACGTAAGTCTGAAGATTAGAGAGAACTATGCGAATTACAATACGCGAAGGAGGAAACGGGAACAATTGTGCTACCCGTACAAAGGCACGCATATTAGACGTAACGCGAATTATGAAGTGAAAATTGCAAATGTTACACGCAATTCGGGGAGACGTAACTTACAATTAGTTGCACTGTAACACGGCTTCATCGTTTAGAACTTTACGTTGTCTGCCGGATAAAATTGACACATTCTATATACGTACAAGGCACGCAATATATTTTCAATTCACGAACGAGTATAGAAATAAAATAAGAATCCATTTGTATATTACCATAATTTTAATTTTATTCAACAATATCATCGATTAAACATTTCTCTTTAACATTTTCAAGAAAACGTGTTATCTGTCGGTAATAGAACTTGTATATTAATAATTATTGCTTTTTTATCGAATTCGGTGTAATCTGTATGCATTTTTCTATCGATTACACGAACACAATTAGAAGAAATCACGCATAGAAATTATACACGTGTCAAACGTGTTAAACGTTTAGATAATTTCCTGTAATCTTGTCAGAATCTATTTTTCGTACGAATTATAAATAATGTTGAGCTTCGTTACGGTAAGACCGCCAGACTACTACAAATTAATCTAATAGAGATACATTGCGATCGAGGTACGCTCACAAGGCATAATCGATACCGTGGTACTATAGTTTTAGAAAGAAATTAATAAATATGAATTTGATGGAGATTATAATAAACCAATTTGAATGTTTCTTTCGAAAGAATATTTGTAACGGTTCGAAGGTTAGAAGGTAACTAATTTTTCAATTTCGTGTACAAAATAAGAGGAAATTGTTGGGGGTACGAAATCGTTAGGGTGAGAAGTCAGTTGTCAGGACGTGTAATTGGAAAATTCCAGAAACTAAACGTAGCTTCGAGTGCTCTGCGCCGAAATCCAGTATTCGTGCGTGGTGTTTAGCGAAACATTACAAAATATTTCGACGCACCGTTTTTTCTATAACCAAACTACGACGGAATAAATAACAGAAGTAACTTTTATCGTTTACACGTTTTCGATGTTTAGAAATAAAAACAAAGTTCACGATTATCCGATCTTAATTTTCTCAATTCGATCGATAAGTACATTTCGTTGTAGAACGAATATTTTTATTTTAAATACTTATTTAAATACTTCGAAATAAATATTGCACAATTCAAGGTGTGCTATAATTTTGTCACATGACTCGCTGTAACTCGTGCACTCGACACCCGATATTAATTTAACTCGATATAAATTCCGTCTCGCGATAGAAAACTATTGAAAAAGATTAACGAATGCACAGAATTTTATTACGAAGAACAAACATCGAATATTCGGTATCGAGGCTTCCAGCATCTTCCGATCGAATTTCATTCGGCAGAAAATATTTTCACTCCGCAATAAGGGAACCGAATGGTAGCTACCTCGAATATTACTTCAACTGGAAACAAAAGACACGGTGCCGCGATCCGGAAAAACTGCAAAGTGGTGTCAAGCACTAATATTACCTAACGATTGCTAATATCGCGTTCAGATCCACGAAAGTTTCTCGAAACAGGGGCATCACGTTGAAACGCGAGGACCACGAAGCGAAAACGTTTTCCTTGAAGCGTCCTCAATTTCGCAAGAGTATCACGCTCACAAGAAACGTAATTAATCTCCATGGGCGCATCGAGGAATCGAATCTTAGAGAGCAGCCACTTGTTTATACAGGGTACGTAATTTACGCGATATCACCGAACGAAAGGCACCATTTAAGCGGTTGAGAGCACGTCACGCGACAAAGCGTTCATTACTGCGACCAGGACAAAAGGAAAGGGTGAAATAAGGATCGGAGGGAACGTCCGCCGTGGTTAAAGCGACCGACCCTATTATTCGAGCGAAGGAAATAATATCCGAGCCGCCATCGAATCGTGTCGTCTTAAAAAGTCTACTTCTCATTCTTTTCACCGTACCCTCGTTCGAAGCCCATTTTTACCCCCTTTCTAGTCACCTCCGCCCACCGTCGACATTATTCCCTGAATACGAAAACCTCGAATCCGTCGCAAGTTTTTCCACGAGACGCAATGAAATTTTACCGACAAAGGGGAAAGACGGATCGAAGACAACGAGGAAGAGAAAAAGAAAGAGCATCCCGTGCCCGTGATACGATCTCTCATCGACTCGACCAACGGGGATAACGTATTATCGTAATCATATCTTTATCCAGCAAAGGTGAGATCGTTGCGATAAGTAAGAGAGAAAATGGCTCCGGGACTTTCGCATTTTCGGAATAATTTACGGTTAATTAAGGATCTCTCTGACATCGAGTTGAAGACGGTGATAATTGTTGCGCTGGATCTTCCGAACAAAATATCAGAGTATTCTGCAAATTAATCTACGAAATTACAACAGCAAGCAAAACTCATTTCGAGCATACTTGGTTGTCTGCGATCGTTTTGAGAAACAATTTTATTCCTCGTACCGTGAATACCGTGAATAAGGTAACCTGGTACCATTTTATTTGAATGAAAAAACGCCCCGTATTTTAAATATTTTCTAATTTTTAGCTTTTCTTTGAAAGCAGAAAAATGTATACTTTCTGTACTATTCTAAAAATAAACGGAACAAACAATGAAAATGCAAATAAATTCTAGTTGTATTACCATAATAAATATAAAAAAATACATTTTCAATATTGTTTCATTAATTACGTATAGACAGTTTACGGTTTAGAAATAAAAAAAGCAATCCGATAGAAATATGCAATAATTTTTGTGACGCTGTAATGGTACTTCAAGCGGAGAAAAAAAATATTTATACGAGTTATTTCTCCTACAGAGTTATAATGGTTAGTGGAAAATGGTACTGTATTTGCATATCGATCAAAGTTTCGTTTGAAATATTTATTCAATTTTACGAGTTCAAAATAAATACATTAAATATGTATTTCTCCTTATGAACTTTAAGTAACCGACTGATATAATGACAATGAAATATTTAAATATGGATATGAATCGGAATATTGGCTGCCTATTAGTAGTTGGTTACTATATCTGTTCAAATAAAACGCTCTTCTCCCTATTTGTTAGACCGCCACAGGAAAATGGCGACAACGATTGCTATGAATAATAAAATGAATAAAAAGTATTCAGATACCATCGATACATTCACTTTCGAAATTGCTAATCTTATATGAAAGTATTCCAAAGAAGTTTTTCAAACGATTTCCGAATTATCGAGACTATTGTGTCGATCGATACCTATCGATTACATACAATTTGATATCTATTTAATTAGATTGATAATTCATTAGAAATAAAAAAGCTATGGCAACAATCAAGTGTAATTGCAATAATCCCTCGATATAGCTATACGAATCATACCTATTAATATTAGTCATGTTTCGGTTTCTTAACGATATTTAATTATGCGAATGACCCGTCGCGACGTGTAAACAAAAATCGGCACAGCGGCCGAGCGACGAGCAATTAAAATAAAATGTTTCATATTTTTCAAAATATCTTCACGAGAATATTGTTAATAGATCGATAAGATTTTTTCAAAGGAAATGGAATCAAACACGATCTTGTTCGTATTGTTTTTTTATTATAGATAGCTGAAAGTTTTTTTTTAGCAGTGATTTGATCAAGGATAATTAAAAACTGAAAATTAATTCTTTGAATAAAATCGATATAGCAGCCGGTGATGTCTCTGTATTAAAGAAGTACTGTAGTAACTTTATGAGGTTGAAATCTCATGAATTTTGCACAAATGAAACTCTTATTCATCACTCTTGAATCTTTTACATTAAAGGTACGAAATATATGAAACAAATACAGTAACAGTGATAATTGTATCGAGATAATGTATACCATGGTATAATTTCACTTCTATTATATAATATTTTCTCTTTAACTTCATGATAATTGTTTAAAAAGATCATTTCTTTGTTTTATCACCATGTTCACTTTGCTTGTTACGAATAATAAGACCAGATTTAACAGAGACAAAGAATTTATATAAATTTTGGGGAACTGGTTTTTAAACATTTTTAATCGTGCAACTATACTTGCGAAAAATAATTAGAAATATTGGAGCAATTATCGTGGAAAAACATTTATTACTAATTTTGTAGGAAATTATTTTTTTTATAGCTTTAAAATCATGATATAGGTTATTTTAGATATTTAATTTAATATTAGCTGCAATATAAAATTAAAGTATTATTAAAACATTTCTTTATTAATTTCCTACTCCACTGCTCGCTATTAGTTTCCTTTCTATTAGGAATTTAAAGTTTCATTTCATCATTCATTGCGTTTGGCACGAAATCACCTACATTACAATTTCATTGAATCGATTTGTTAAATTGCCAAGTTCATGAATAAGCAATGAATATAGTATTCTATAAAATCGAGTTTTCCATACTATCATCACCAATGGTATTATTGATTGTATTAATTCGCGAAAAATTTGCACGAGTTTCTGTTATTTTTAATGTTTCTCTTCGCTTTTTAAATTAATTGAATACTTCTTTTCATTTGAACACTGTCTCGCAAAAAAGTGTAAGTATAAAAGTTTGACTGATTAATATTTTCTTATAATATTCATACGTTTTCTGAAATTCTTTAAGCTGTCCAATTAGTAAATTGTGCCCACTTATGCTATAAGTCATGTTCAATATAAATGGTTATTTATATTGATTTAAATAGACAGAGGAAAAGAAAAACGAGAGAGAAAAGCTGTAATCGTGTCATCTGCGCGAACTGTACTTCAATCCCTTATATTTTATCGACGATTATTACTTTTAACAATAGATTGACATGCTTGTACTGTCTAGTTCTGTCGATACGAATTGTAATGGAAGGTGTTCAAAATAGAAAACTGCGAACGCTCACAAGTGGACATGCACTCATGAATAATGCCAGCGTTCATTCATAAGAAATTTTAGATAGAAAGCAGAGTTTATTAAAGAAGAAAGCGACATGGGAATAAACTGTTATGAACAGAATCATGGAAAATATTCAACGAGCCGAAAAAAGACTTTTTTTTTGCAAAGAACAACTACAGATTTTTCTGTATATTCGATGATTTCTTCGTGTACAGTCGACATTTAAATGTACCAATATTTCACTCAGTTAACATTCGGTATACATTCTGTTACATTTAGACTGTCGTGGATAAATATCATTTGAAAACGAAGAGAAAATTGTAATGTGTCACAATAGTAGAAGCAATATTAACAATATGCTAATAGCATACTGTTGCATATGTCAAACGTGAATGAAAGTTTGTTCGATACATAAAAACAAGTAATTCTCATTCTTTCTCCCTATTCTTCATCAAGTAATATATGTATTAAGACTGGCAATTAATTTATAATTGTTACTTAGAACATTTCGCATATAGTAAGGACGAAATGTAGAAATTAATAAAGGTCATAACAGATGAAATAATAAATGAATTATTTTCGTTAAGTACACATATTATGTAGAAATTTTCAGAGTTATATTTTCCTGTATTTACTTTCGTAACACCAAATATTTCTCTCAATTTTGATGATAATCTTTCGTAAATACGTAGATCAGTTTCTATATTGTATTTGTATTCTTGTTTTTGATATTTGTTAGTTAAAGATGTCTTTAACAAATTTCAAACTGTAACTTTATTTGCTGAAACACTAGTGGACGCGAACAACGTAAACGGTACGTGTGGTGGACAATCAGAATGACCAAAGTTTTTAATTAAAAAAATCAAATAAATTCCGCGAGCGAACAAGCAGTGGAGAACAAGAGGTAACAGAGGAGTGTGAATCTCCCGAGGGCAGAAGTGGTGATAAAGAATGGGTGTCAACAAAAGGAAAAAAAAAGCAAAAAGCGAGCTTGTGATAGAAAGGAAGAGAGAGGGGATGAATCGAATAAGGAAAACAATAGGACAAAATCAAAGAATACTGGAGCGAAAGGGACGCAGATAGACAAAGGATGAGAGAGACGTGAAGATATTGAATTAATTGCTAGCCCGCAGTTGTTTGCGATTCATTAAAACTCGATCAACAAAATGTTTCGGAATTTCGAATAATGTTGTTTGCTCGGGCTGCTGTTACTCGACGAATTTGTTAAATTCTATAACCACCAATTTGAAAAACTTAACCAAAATACTTCACTGGAATCTACTTGTTTCTATCGTTAAACAAATATTATGTATAATTCTTAAGATATTAAGATTTCTCTAGCATATTGAAATTGATAAACATTGACACGATTAATCGACCGTATGATCTTCTATTGGTTAATATTGTGAGTTTTCTAATAACAGAACCACAGAAAACAAGAACAAATGCAATTAATGTAGACTTCATAATTAAATGGTACAATGAAGACAAATCATGACAAAGTCACAAGTATTGAAAAGTAAATATAAATGTGAAATATTAAAATAATCGATTACAAATTGAATTACATTGTATATTCTTCAAGAAAATAATTTTCATGGTCTAGTTCTCGAATGAAATTATACATCGATAAGATGCGATAATCGGAGCAATTCAATTTGGTTAAAATACACGTTGATAAAAGTAATAGGTTTTAGGAACGTATCATTTCTTTCGGTAAAAATAAATTTAGTACACTAGAATTTAAGGAAATGTTAATTCAGAAATGATTATTAAAAATTTACAACTACCAATGAGTCGCGGAAATGGTTTAATAATGATGTGGAAGTAGATGGGAAGTAATTGATGTTCGAAATGTCGTAATTATCGATGGGACTTTAATTAAACATAAATACATTTCGAAAGATAATTTAAAGTAAAATACGGAGAGATTATGGTTACTAAAGGATAGAAACGACAAAGTTATTTTTGGAAGAGAAGAGATTTCAGAATATAAATTATTTTCTTCTTTAAAATTTTCTCTTCCAGAATACAGATACCTATCTTATTTATTACAGAAAAATATGATTAATCGCAATAGTGACATTTAACTTAAATTAAGGAAAACTTGTTAAAAACAATATACCATTTAAATTAATTGAAGCAATTCTGTCAATCGAGTTTTCAATAGCCAGTTCTTTCTACAGATGCAAAATTTTGATTGTGGAAAGTACCATGTTAAAAATATCAACAAGACCCTTAATACTGTCATATAACAAATTTCTGGTCACAAATGTTATACAATCGAAACATATGTGTTCAAGAAATACCCATTTTTATTACATTTTATTGATATAATGTTTATAGGTTCTTTGTGTTATTATTAACCTATGCTATAGGTTATTAATGTTATCGGTATTGTCCTCGTTCACACATTATTTTTTGTTTAGTTAATTTTCTAATCATATGTTAGAAATAAAAGACACATTTAGAGTTTTCAATTTCTTTTATCCATCGAATGTTTACAATACACTTTTTTTTAAATTCTAAAGTTTAATAAAACGAGAAAAGTTCTTTTCACGAACCTACCGTAACCAGTTAGCAGAAAACTCGCGTTCAACGCGAAGTAAAGCTACATATGAAATCGTGTGTTGCCTCAAAGGACCATGCAACATACGAAGGTTTCATGTTGCATCAACATAGTCAACTTGGACAAACATAATACATTCAAGAAAGAGTACTAGTTACATTTAAACGAAAAATGAACTTGCTATAGAATTAGCTAGCAATGTTGATAAATATGATACGATTTATATACTAATACGAAATATATTGGAATTCTATACGTACCAGTGAGAATATACATGACGGCCAATATAAAGTGTTATAGCTGCTTTTCTTTTCAGAAACTGATGAAAATATTGATTTTATTTTTTTTTCCAAATTATGTGGTTTAAGGGGGCTGATCGTTTAGTGTGGAACAAATTTTGGACGATGATAAACGGGCGAAAGGTGGAACTACTTAGGTTTTTTCAAATGGAAATGGCTTCAAATATTTTTTCCATATTTTCTTATAATATTTTCATACAACTATTATTATATATAAAAACAACGATGCAAACTACTTGGGCATTGGATTTTCTACTACTTTTCGAGAGAATATTTGTAAAAAATTTAATAAATATTTAGAAACTCAAGGACATCATTTTGAACATTTAATGACATAACACTATACCGATATTTTTCGTTTTCTTCACTTTCTTTTCTCTTCTCTGAAGTCTCCCTTTTCAATAAATGTAGGAGGACTCTTTCTCCCCTAACATTCTTCCCCCCTCCAAATAATTTGTTACACATTAAAAGATCAACGTCCCTAAACCATTTAATTAAACAAAAAATAAAATTCGCATCTTCATTGATTAAAAAACAAAATAGCTTATAACATTTTATATCATTCTGTATAAATTAAACAATTTATTTCAAGACGTATTGATATCACTTTCTTTAATATCTTCTAAAAGCTTCAATTCTGGCAATATTCCAATATAATTTTAATTGTGATGTTAAAGTTTTTAACGGATAATCCGTAAGATCTACATATTCGATACACGGGAAGGAACTTATTAAAGTTCCGAATAAATATTTGTTTAATTATTCCAATTAATATTTATTGTTGTACGAAAACTATTTAGCTTCGAAGAAAGAACTTATCGGTATATAGGAATCTATGAAAAGCGTAACAGTAATCGACATGTACCAATTACTTTATTTTATCAGCTTCTCGATTAAAATGGTAAAATATAAATGTTAATTTTAATCGATTCAAAAGAAATAAAATGGGAAAGCTCAATCATAAGAAAAATTTTCGCATTGTAGGACAGAGTCTCGGTCAGATTGATATTTATTCTTAAACGCACCGGAAATTATTCAGAAATGAAATACGCCGCACTTTATTCCGAGTTAAATAAACTGAATTTCATTTGCGAATTAGTAATGACGATGTACACCGATTCGAACTTCGATTTTCATTAAAATTCAGTTTCCTCTCTGCGATTGTGTTTTCGCAGGTGCGCGATATCCGTGATTTTTCACAGAAACAGAATATTACAGTACATTTTAAACGATAAATTACAAGTTGAAATTGAACAAACACCATAAAAATCTCTGCGTTCCGTAATGGGAGATTTTAAGTTTTAAAAGGTAACGATTAGTGGTCCAGTATATCGATTCTATTATTTTTAACCATTTCTTATTATTCACATTTTTCTGCTTTCATTTAAAAGAAAATTTACTGAACAACTGTTAATGTCCAGAAACTTAAGAGTTTTATTCAATAAATGAAACGTTTCCAATAATTGTAAAATTAATATTCTTCGCTTTAAAAACGACTGATTGCAACCACATACATGAGTTGAACTTTTGGGTATAATGGATAAATTTTTCACATTGTGTAATTTTTTTGATAAAACTCAAGTTAGAGCCTGAGTTAAAAGCTAATGAAATATTTTGTTTCAAGCACTTTGTTACATGATCGAAAATTCGGGAATCGGCTATTGAATAAATGCAACAGATTGTTATCGAGCGGCATTCTACGATACACTTAATTTTAGAAGAGCGGAGAGAAATATCGATACCACGTGTACTGCGTGGAAATACTACAATTCACCAACATCTACGTGAAAGAGTGCATTATTAAAAAACGAAATTTTATTATCGGGGAACGGCGGTCTATCTCATAATTCATCACTCAGTGTTACTTTGGCGGGTAATTTTCCGAACTAAGGCGCACCATGACGATTAATCTTGAACCTTACAATTCCCAGAAGGATTCGGGGAACAAATCTGCGCTACCGTATTGCAACAGCCCACGCGATCTATAAATCCAAATGCACAAATGTTGCGGAACTAGTGAAATATTACCAACAAGAGGACAGTACAGCATCTGTCGGAGAGACGCTTTTGCAAACAAATATTTCTTGCAAGACGTTTGAAATATATCCCATCAAGGAAGTCACGGACGCCTTCGACCGTTTCTGTTGACAAGGAAATCCCACTGAAACATTGTGTTCGATCACAAGGAGGATATTAACTCCCATGGATTTCGTGGAGCCAATTATTTAGCAAATAATATCGAGAACGAAATAATCGAGAACAGGATGTGTAACGTACACTGTAAGAGAGAGAGTACGCGTGTCTAGAGAGCTGTTTTGCGTTTTATTTTCTTGTTTTTGTAATATACTAGGTTGTTCGATAAGTTTTGTCGTTTTTCCATTGTAGAAAAAATACTACGACACTTCAACATTGAACAACTGTAAATATACGAATGAGCCGACAGATCTACATGAAACTTCACACATGTTCATCGAACAGTAGTACCATCTTTAGAAAAATAAAACGTCGGACCTAATAGCTCCATTCTTATCGAACGACAAAACTTATCGAGCAACCCATTACAATTATGTCGACTACGGATAACCTTTTGCAAAGTACTTGGAACAAAAAGAAGTAATCGAATAATGTGTATACTTGTCGACAGAATGTCTTGGAATGTTTTTCGAATGCCAGACGGTGTTTTGTTTCTCAGATTGTCTAAGGAAGTATTCATAATGTTACTTAAACGTAGTTTAATCGATCCACTCACGGTGGTAAGACGCTAGAGGTGCACGTGATAAAAATTTGCCAGTAGTAAAGCAGCTTCTAGGGACTTAATTCTTCGCACAATTAGGCGACCGAGACCACAATAATTCCGGCAGCTGTTCTTAAAAAATATTGCGTATCGAGCGACCGTATCGTAAAGCCAAGTTTGCGTAGTTTTAACAAGAGACAAGTTTCTTTTGCACCAAATGCAAAAATAAGCCTGACAAAGGAAGACAAAGAAATAGAGGCGGGAAAACGAAATTTGTTCACTGGACTCGTGAAACGTTCACGATCTCATTCGCGCGACCTGTATTATCCTTTGTTTTCTTTAATTAATAGCAGCTGTAAAGGGTTTCGCCCGTGGAATCGTTCATCCGGTCGTCAGCCATTACTCATCGAGAATCCATTAGAATTCCAGCCGTGCGTTTGCCTCCGAACGAATAAATACGACGAATAAATATCGGAAAGATATAAAAGCCGTTGCAGGGCTTTCTGCCGTTCGCCCGTTCGTATTTGCTTACAATACGATGAAATCGGACCCCTGTGACGATTTTCCGCAGCGGAAAATTAAACGAACATCGCCTTTGATGGTCCTTTGCTCGCGCCCAGCAAAAGAACAACTGAAATATGAAAATCGACTGCCATTTCTACTATTTTTTTTTTAAATATTCATCTGATGTTTTAAGGTTCTTCATTTTTTTTTCATTGAAATATTTGTTGCGTTTCGAATGTGTACATTACATTACATTATAAAATTGTTGTAACGAACCTTATATATCGATAATAGTCGAACGGGGAGTCGTTTGAAAAATTGAAACGAGTTCTTCGTTAAACTGATACCTGTTATGTTATTTGTTTTGCGTTCAATGAATTATAGCTGTTACAATTGTATTTTTAAGAGCGAATAAAGAAAAAACAGCAAACACGAATTACGTTTCGATTGTTTCGTTGATTTAGATTGGTAAATTTAAGTTTGTATTCTGCGAACGCGTACGGATAACGATACATATAAATAATATTTGAATCTTAATTTCTCACAATGATGACGAAGACCCATTTATACTGGGTTTAACAAAAAAAAAATATAGTTTTTACGGCTTTCAAGGATGAATTTATGCAGTGTGGATTTGTTAAAAGAAACTTGCCACAGATACTCATTTGGAATTTAAAATTTAAGGTGAGATTTTTATTATTGTCTCTGTGTACTTTATTCGACAGTAGGATAAATAATATGCAAAAAATTTGTTTCTACGTAGTAAACGCATTCATCTCTTTGGTTTCCGGAATTAGATACACATACCACGCTACTACCGTATAGAATCGAACGAACCATGTGCCTTATTAAGAAATTTGAAACATTTTAATAAATATGTATTTTCCAGGCACCTTCCTTTAATACTTTCATACACACAATGACAAGAAAAATTCAATTCCATTTGAAAAAAAGACATTAGTAACCATAAAATCTCGAAAAAATGACTTTGAGGAAATTTATTTTTCTGTAAGTGTGTTTGACTTTTGAACAATTTAACTTTGTCCTGAACAGTTTTCTCATATATTTACAAACAACGGATATGTGTGTTTTGCTTTAACTGTTGTATTATATCCCAAAATTGTATCTTATTTTTAGAAAAATATCAAAATGGTTTTCGAACTTTTTAAATGGTAACTCCTCGTATCTTTTGTTTCTGTATGAACTTGTAGACGATATAAGAGCTCGATCGTACCTAAATCTTGATAGTATCTATATTAATTTTCAAAATATAAACTACTACTATGTCAGCTATGTAACTTTCGTTAGATCTAATTTATAAGAACTCAAAAACTCGTTTTAAAATCGCGGTGATAGAATTATGGATTCTATCTTTCAGGTATACTCGTAACAACGAACGGGGATTAATATTCACAGAAAAGCTATGTCTACTCGCAATAACAATCGCATAGTTACAAATTAAGTTCTAATTGAAGGAAGATCGACAGTTGTAATTTTGCGTACTCTCCACCGTTTGTTCGCCCATGGGAAAGGCGGCTGGAGCAAGCTGTCCAATTTATAATTTCCTTTGGGGTTTGGAGAAGCAAACGACGAGAGGAAGTTTCCACGGCGGTCAACCGACTATTTCTAGCGACAGTTAAATCTTCCATCGGGATTACCGTCGTTCCTTTTCTACTTCAACTGACCTCTTTCAAGAACTTTATTGACACGGCTACACGTTCAGTCGTCGCGACACTTCTTTCCTCAACAGTGGCAAATGGAAGTCAAGAGTGGTTTATTAGCTCGTGAGCTGGTTATTTCTTCCAAAAATACGATTATACTGTCTACATTCAAATTTTTCGTCGTTGAACGAGAAAGTTTTCATAAATGTGATCAAAATTCACTTAATTTGGTCCGAGGATTATACGCGGAAATGGACAGGAAACCTGCTGTTGTCATCTATCCTCACCTGTCATTTCTTACAGTGATATCATTGGTTCATCACCCCACTGTGCAACCATTACCCACAAAGGCGTGGTTTCATGCTTACTAAGAACTACTATACCAACACGCTGAAATGTTCCCTTGCGGATAACTAGTTGATGATTTAAATGTGATATAGAGCAAATTTTTGTTTCGCAAATTTTTTTACGATATAATATCTTTATCCCACAATATATTTACGATACACTGACATTCTTCTGGATATTTAATTTGTAATACGGAAAGGCATGTAATTAATGCACAAATAAAATATACAAATTTGTTAATGCAAAAATTTTATGCTTTTTCATATATTTTACTTTTAAAAACAACGTAGAAAACATAATATATACGAAACATGAAATAAGTTAAAACACAAGTTGTATTCTATACAATTACAATTAAAACAATAGAAATTATAAACTTGTTTAAATTTGATGGCATGCATCCCCTCGTTAGACAGTTGTTTTTAGTGCTTTCTTATGGATTGCATGACTGACCAACGCGACGAGAAAACATATAGCATCAAATTGAAATGAATTTAAAAGTTTATCACAATAACGAACTAAAATTCTGAGTTTACAACCAATATAAATTATGATTTTTAAAGGAAAAAAAAAATCTACACTGTCCATTTCTTGTAACTAACATAAATACGTTGCTACTTACATAATACAGATACGAAAATAATATTCGACATAAACTTGCTCGAAAAATAAAGACAGTTTACATTTGAAGTCATTCGACCATCCTTTTTTTCATGCTTTTTTATGCATAGAAAATTCAATCGCTTTAATTTTTGTAATTATTAATCATTAAATTGACATCATCGCTTACAAACGCAAGACAAAATCATTTAGTGCCAGAATCTTCCACAATCAAAGAATTATAATAATTATAATTTTTCACGGAACACTTGAAACTTTTCACAGTTATAGAAACGTCAATATATAATATATACAGAAATACGTTCATAATTTCGCTCATTAAAGTTCAGATAGTTGATACAAGCTAAAGAAGTTAAACTTTGCTTAATTAAATTTAATTTGACTCGAATGTATTATCAAAGCTACGCTTGTTCATTTATCTTCGTTAATTTCAAATCATACAGATCATCAAATTTTCACTTCAAAGGAAAATATAATCGACGGTGTGTTTTAGGTTTTAGGTTCCCCCGGATCGTTCAATAAAATTAATTATACCGTTGATTAATTAGTCAACTAATATTTGGAATTTGCTTAGTCATTGTGAACAATGAAGTAATTATTATCAATTATGTTTGTCAATTTCATACATCATCAAAGAAAACAAATTTCCATCGATAGTAGTGCGTAGCTAATTCTCCGTGCAATAATTTGGCTTTAAATTTTGGCCAAAATGGTATCTAGCAAATGAAAGTTTAGTTTCTCGAACGTAATTTTATTCGCTGTTCGAATTGTGCATTGTTTTATTCCGAACTATATCGTTACTTGTCATTCCGTAAATGGTTTCGATTTCTTCGAAATTCCCTTCTCGCCACGGTCCTTTTCCCTTTGTCGTAAAGTTTCACAGTCCAACTTCAACGAAACTTCATCAACTCGTTCAGATCGCATCGAGAATCCACCCTATTTTATTTCCCTTGGACGCTATAAACGAAACAATTTTACTGTGTAGCGAAACGTTCGACGAGAAACTCGTTGCGCAACACCGCCACGCCACTAAATATAGTGGTAGGTTTAAATTCCTTTATCCCGTCGAAAAATAGCGTTTTCGTTGCAAATAGACAGAAAGAAAGGGTCTTTGTTTGATCAGAAGATTTTTACACCCGGATGTTGGGGACGGAATTATTTATAACGTTTAAATTCCTCTTTTACATAAAAAAAAATACCGTTTTCGTTGAATATATACAAAAAGAAATTATCTTCGTTCAATCAATGGGGTTTTTACACTTCGATACTGAGAACAGAATTATTCATAACGATTGAATTTATCTCCGCAAAAAATACCGTTTCTGTTGGAAAAATAAAAGAAAGAATAGGATAAAATAAATTAAATTTTACAAAGTTTAGTTCTTTCAAGAATTCTTTATTCCCTGATAGTAAAAAGCGGTAGTTAATACTTGTACACTTCTCGTAATTAAAAAGGCTGCAACCTCTACCTAGTGCAAATTTTTCCACTTTGGTGAAACAGGCTGACACGATGGAATTCCTTGAAAATTGTTCAAAATTAAATTCCTCTATTCAAAAATTATTAACCGAATGACTTACAATTGCGCCGGAGGAAAAAAAAAAAATCGTTTCTCGTGTAAAGAGAACAGCGTGCAGGTTGCAAAATAACGTTACGCTTTGTATCAATTAACTGTAAAGCTGACACAGGGGAAAAATGGTGTATCGATGTTCGATGGTACGAATTGGACTAATCCTTTTTTATCTCTGATGGTAAACACGTCGCAAATCTAGTACACGTTTTGTACAGTAAAATGTTTCTATAGCTTTGATGCTGGTGACAAAGGAGATTAATACTCCTGGTTGTCCCATTATAACAGGTATTGATTCCTACAGAATGTTGGGACTGGCTTTGGACCGAGACTTTGTAACAAGAACACGTTGAAGTTTTGTAATTATATCGTTGATTCTCTTTGATCCGAATTCTATTAAAATTAAGCATACAGACCGTAGAATGAGAATAATTCCAAATTACAGCCTGTTTTGTAACATATTTGATCCAGTTCAACGATAAATAGAGAATACAGAACAATGAAAAAGTGCGAGTATACATAGGTGTGTCCTAATTCAGTTTGTGCTCGATGTACAACCACGTTTGTAGTATCGGTTCAAACGGTTTCGTCCATAGTATCACGTATGCACGGAATATCTGCGTTAAGTCCAGTAATGTGCAGGTTAGCTTTATAAAAAGTATTAGAAATGACTTCCGTCTGAAATGCATGCCTGTAGACACCGTGTCGCAGAGTATATCAATTTACAAAAAATTCCAGGTACTCTGTCAGATTCGTTGGCAGCCTTGTTTTGTAGATTGATGAAACGATTTTCAACGCTGTTAATAGGTACTGAATAAACATTTGTTTTCAAGTGGAGACAGAAATAAAAATTCAGTGGATTTAAAGCTGGAGAGCCAGCCGGGCAATAGGTTCTGTAGAATTTATCCATTTTTTAGGAAATCGTTTATTCAAGAACTGTCATGCATAAACCACATGCAACGAACGACATAAAGTGGAACTTCTAATAGTTTGTTCAACTGATTACACAAGAAGTTGACGTATTTTGTTCCGTTGATTCTTCACGATTGTTTCAATTCTTGACCATTTTGATGTTCATTGAATATTAGATATAATTCTATTCCATTAATGGAACGATAAAATTAAATTATTAAGAAGATATTTGTTTCTTTGGGTAAAGAGAAAAAATCGATTCCTATTCTCATTTGCGTTTTCTATAACTATTCATTTTCTGACGAGAATCATGAATATAATTTTTGGTCAGTCAGCATAATCTTTAATAGAAATTGGTTCAACGCTAACGAGTCAATATTTGAAATAGAAATCAAAATGCTTTCGTGGCAAGTAATTATTATTTCATTAAAATTCCTCTTCGTACTTAACAGCATACTACGAATACCGAAATGCTTTTCGTATGTATTTCGTCTTCGAAGGTCTACGGAAACTTTCGTAAAGTTAAGGAATATAGACTCGAGCTCTGATGCGTCTCCTTTTCGATTCACTGAATGTTTCAGTGAAACGACTATCAAATTGGTCTCGAGCTTCCCCTTTAATTTGATCAGAACGGTGGGCATTATTGATATCATTCTGTCTGTGGAACCTCTCTTGCGCTTGTGTACATTTGCGACGTCTATTTGCGTGTTTTCGTGCGCACATTGTATACTCCCTTAATTAGCTATTCCTTACGTTTGTATCTGTGCCATTCATAAATGTGTGCACGTGATGCATTTTGTATTTTGCTTGTCCATTTCCTAAATTGGGTATGATAATCAATACGGATTGGTCTTCATTAGTATTTGGATTCTATTTAGCTGTCAATCGATGATATTTCTGTCCGAAAGTATTCCTCTTTGCATTTCGCTCGGTATTAAATAAATGGACTGCAAATGATCACGCAAATGCCGGTTTTAATATTTATACAGAATGTACGTAAATAAATGAGATTGTTACACAAAATTGATATCCCTTATCTTAGCTCTTAACGAGCATTATTTATTTTTCTCCGCGAATATTTAATTACGTATAATTGAACAAAAATTAACGAATTAATTCGGACAATTTACGTTTTTACAAGTATGTGTAAATGAAGATTATTTTAAAGAATCTCGAACAAGCTTCTTTTTGCGCAAAAGACACAAAGAACAAAGATGCTTATTGGTATTAAAAAAGAGGAATGCTTGTTTCGATCAAATATTTGATTAATGCGAAGCTGCACGTGTTACGTTCGTAACTTGAAAGTACCGTACATTAACATCCATGCAGCATCGTTAAATTTTCAATAAAAGTATATTACTGTAAAATATACTATGCAAATATACCATCAAAAACATTATTCGGTGTATTAATTACACGTTAAAATTATAATTAAATAAACAGAACGATTGTACGAAACGTTAATTGTATGATACTATAGAGATTACATTTTAATACGTAATGTAACATATCGATGTTTATCGGCTAGTAAAAATAACTTGGTTCAAATACAATTCCCAATGGTCCCTTAATCGCTCGAGTCTGTTTTATTACATTACTACTGATAACCGAATAGAGAATTCGAAATATTCCATAGCAATTTTAAACGGAACACAATCCGGGCCAATAGCGTTTTACACGACGCTTTAGTCCCGTCCGATAACAGTTAAAGATACCGGGTCTCCTGTTACCATCGTAATATCTGTTATAAGCATTCGAGTAAAATTATCTATCAATAAAACTAAACGATCCAACTTTGGCAACGCTAAATTAACCATTATGCGACCGTTACGTTCGAAAAAGCCCAATTCCCTGCGCGACATGTGTTCCGTATACATTATTTTCATTCCCAGTGAATTTCGTTTCGCTGTAAAAAGATTGTTTCAAGGATAAGCCTTGCACCTATTCTTTGTAACGTTATCTCCGCGCAAATATTTTTCTTTCCCTCGAAATTTCTCCTTCACGGTGTTCTGCGTTATCCGACATCGGATAATCGCAATTAGCTTGGTTTTAATTAAGTGGAAGAATTGTCCACTAAATTCGTTGCAACGAGCGTACCGACTTGTGTTAGTGTCTTCGGTCGCTATTTACAGTTTGACGTAGAACGAATCATTTTATTTCGTTGAAATGGTCTCGCGTTATAATTTGTAATGGAAATATAATAGTATCGAGTTAATAGTGCCAATATCAAGTGACCAAGTATCGGTTCGTACCAAATCACTTTAATTATAATGGTATCGACATATCAGAAGAGAAATGAGGAAAGGTAAGTACAGAATGAGACAAGAACGTTTCATCTTGAGTCAGTTAGTGATCTCGTTGACGAGGCTCTCAGTAATCACTATCTGCCTTTAAAGTTTCGTTAAAATTGATTTATAATAATTCGTATGATTTCTTTACCAGTGTGCAATATTATTTAAGGAAAATATGACTGTATTTGATCGTAAAAATCAAAACTATTCCTCTTACATTTGTGAAAACCTCAACTATCGAACAAAAAATATTTCAGCAGTTTTATTTTGAAATTCGGAAAAATAACGAAGTTATAGAAATCGTGTTTTTCGAACTGGCGTGTTAGATGTAGTCAGATATATTGTTTATCATCGGATCGTGGCTTTTTCTCATTTTTCCATTTATTTCCATTCTATGTGAAAAAAAAAAATCGAGAACTAATATATCAAAAACGAAATTTTTCAATTAAAACAAACGGACAATAACGACACTGTTGTAAATTATAATACTAAACGTATTTTCTCTCGGGAGACCAAAAACTTGTCAAGCACAAAATAATTTTCTTTTCGGATGATCGATCTCGACGAGAATAAACATTAAATAAAATTAACATTTTCTTTGATCCTTCTCTTTTTCATTTTACCCCTCGATAAATGAATATAGTAATAAATTAGAATGAAATAATTAGCGAATTCAAAAACAAATCACAGAATCTATTTTTCGATTCCGTCACACTCCTCCTCAATAATGAAATAAGTCTGTTGCGGAAGTTTCGAACTACGAAATGGTTTAGACATTGCTCGAAATTTCGGTGGAAGTTGATCAAAATCAACGGCGCACACGGGCGAAAGTATATAGTTTCTGAACGAAACCGAAATACTGCATCGCGATATTGAGTCGGCCCGATAGTCCGCTGTCGTTATCCATGAAAAGTGCGCGGCTGCAATTTCCTTAGCGATATATATCTTTTCTGCGGTGTACCGTAGTGACACTTAAATCGGTATGGTTCGCCGGCACGGTCAATTATATATTGGAAGTGAAATTGGCTTTCGGCTGTTTCGGAAACAACCGCGACCTCCGCTCGTGCGGAAATTAATGGCTTTGTCGTACCAACGAAGCTGCGGGGAGAAAGGAAGAAAGAAAAACAAGAAAAGTAGGATGGCGAAATGGTGAACGCCTCGGTTAACTGTAGCGTTGCCGATTGCTCTTAATCGAGCTTATTATCTATCGATCCGTTTGTTGGCCGTGCGCGAAAGGCATCGCGAGTTACCGTGATGCCGTACGCGTGTTCGTGACGATAATTGCGTGCAATTTAGGTCGTCATGAATTGAAAATGGTACGCGAGTACTATCCTTTGTCAACGCGATGAATCGAGGGGTTGAAAAGCGATTACCCGCTTCCTCCCTTATTTTATTGGCATGATAAGTTTAATGTGATTTTAGCCGTGGTACGTAATTATTATCCCTAATTTTATAAATACATGGAACTGAAAATTGAAAAGGGAGTACGGCGGCTACGTTCACCTCCATTGTTTTGTAAATACGGTGCATTTATTGCGATTCAGGTAAATTAAATGTCCTCGTTATTTCTACTCTCGCGGTTACAATGAATTACCGATTGAAGAGCAATTGCGTACTTGTTTTTACTTGGACGATGTCTGTTTTTTTTTATGTGGAAATATATTTATTAAGTATGATCGATTTAGTAGAACGAATAAGAAATTGAATACTTTCTACGTGTTGGTACACGATATATTCACTGTAGTCTGGGAAATAATTGCGTCTGAATACGGCAAGTTAAGAACGATGAGAACGAGGACGTTTGAGTTTGTTTAATTAATATATTTATTTGATATTTACTCGACACTATGATTTAATTAATCTACCATCGGTCTAGCATTGGTAATTCAGGCTGGTAATTACAAAGGCTTAGGAATATCGTTAATTATACACGATGTATTGATAATTTGAAAGTAATTTTCCAGTTTTTATATAACTAACACGATACGCTTAATATTCGGAAAATGGCGCGCAATAATTAGTAAGATGAGTAAACAATTGTTTAGAAATATTTGTACAACTTTGAAGCAAACATATGCTTAATAAATATATATACACACAAGTGACAATTATTATACAATCAACAAAGAGAAACTGCATTTCGCTCTAACTATATTTGCTTTAGTAGGAAATAGGTTCGAAAGTCATTGACAAGCGAACAATTTTATTAACAGTAAACGGTTTTCCTGAATTATAAGTATACGAGGTTCGTTGCTCTCCACGCAATTGACAAAATGAAACGCAACTCTTTTATCTTTCCCTCTTCCGTTCTGTTCGTTATTTCTGTGTCACTAAACACTTCCATTTGAATTGCGGCCACGTTCAGCCACAATTATAATTATAGTGGTCGCCTACGGAAAAACTAATTATTACTGTCATTGTTTTAATACGCGACACAAACAATTGCGTTGATTTCCGCTTGTTAATGGAACGGGACGTGAATGAAATTCATTCGGTCGACGGATGTGTGGCATTCTGCGAAGTTTGCCTCCTTCGTTTCCTTTTTTTTTTTTTTTTTTTTTCATTTGTCGGGCCACCGGTTCGCTCGCATTTTCGTTTTTTTTTTCCAGCCACCCCCACTATTCGTTTCGCACGAAGTTTTATCGTTTCACCTTTCACCGACGAAATTAAACTGCGTCCATAAGTGTTCGGATACAACGGGTACAACCGCATCCAATATTCATTTTCTAACACGATTCAAATCTTTCGTTGATTGAATCGTAATCGTACAGTCAGCCGCAGAAATTGAAACGTGAATCGCGATATTACGAATTTACCCTACGAATAGCGATATTGTGGAATTAATCGTACGAATCGCAGTATAACCGCACAAGTACTAAGTTGTTCAATAAGTTCTGTCGTTCGATAAAACTTATTGAACAGTACTGTTCAATGTAGTACTGTTGAACATCAAATGGCAAAACTTATCGGTCTATTATTTGATTATTCGTCAATTAAAGAAATATTTTTGTCGAAATAATGCGTATTAATTTCATTTAGATGAAAATATCAACAAATACAAAATACAGTGTAATATAAATGTATCGGATTCTTTTGGATTCCTGCTGTTTGAGAGGGATACGACATACTGAACGCATTTCCTTCTAGTCGGTAAGCTTTTAGTTACGCAGTGAAGCACTAGATAGCGCTATTGTAGCTGCGCGACACGAGTGCGCATAGTCATTAGAATCAGTCGCGTTTAAATTACATACATATATTCGAATTTGTTCGTCAAACGCAATACATATTTAATATACGATGTTTTCATTTGTCCATCGATACCTAATTAGCTAATTATAAATATCGCAGAGTTATGAACAGAGCATTACTCGTGGACACTTTTGTCTAGGTTACATGTATCGATATTTATTCACGAAATGCGATGATACGAGTATATATTTAACAAATAGTACTTCAATGCTTGCATCGATAAACCATTTAAAATTTTAAACATTCCGGAGCTATTGGCTGAATATTGTTCTATTTAATAGCAGTGCATGGAACTTGTCACCTATACGTTGGCCGCGCTTAGGTTAGATGTTTCGTAATGTTGCGTTCACGTTGCAAGCGATTTTGTGTGAATTGTCGATTCAAAATAATGATTCTGCGCAGTAATGTCGCACAGCCGTTAAACGCTTTAGCGCGCAAGATTGAAAAGCGTGGTAAGAGGGGGGAGGGGTAGCATAAACCACTTACATCTGGCACCTAGCTTGCTCTAGCGTTGGAACAAATCCACGCGGTAGAATGTATTGCGAGGAGAATGAAAGATCAGTCCTGAATGGAATTGCGAGTCGTAATGTGTTCCGAGCCATAAACGTCTGGCTTCAGTTACCCTTCGTAAAGCAAAAGTGACTAAGTAAAAATAACTCGTCAATGTTCACATTTCTTTTAACCCGAGACTAGAGTAGACTTTCTCTTTATAATACATTACTATTTTCATTAATATGTTTTTGTTTCACCATTGTAAATACAAATTGTTCTATAAACTGAGTTTCTTTAACTGCGTTTCTTGTGCTATGTTAAATGTTTATATGTATTTCTATCATTGACTGTAGTTTTTCATTGCGCAATATCGCGCGATCATAACCGATTTTCCACATGGTTGCAAAATGTTGTGCGTACTTATTCCATTCTATTTTATACGTTACGTAATGTATTAGGGAATGTAATACATGGAAGGAGGAAATTGTGTCTCTTTGTAAATTTCTATGCATATTAGTCAATTTATGTAAACAAATTTAGAAAATTCATTTAATGTATCGATCCTGTTTACGAACCCTCGTCGAAATTTATTTATTATTAATGCAATTCGAAGAATGTTATTTAATTTTTAAACAAGGACATTCGAAGTAAGTAACATTGAAATAGTACAACAGGTTTAGGTACCTGTGAAATGATTGTATAGTAAGAGTAAGAGTACGTAAATTGCCAACGTATTTTTAAAAATAATTTTAGTCCCCTTTGAAAATAATAAAGGTAAAGAAGTAATTTTTGCAATTTGTAATTATATCGGAGCATGCGCGCGTGTATGTGAATCACAATATGTTTAAAGGAATGGAACGAAACTTTATATGTGCTGGGTACGACACAATTTGCCCTGGAATTGTAAAAATGTAAAATTTTAACAACGACGATTTAATAAAATTTGAAGTGAGCGTTTGAAATATTGTGAAAAAAATGCACACCGTAAAGTCTGCTTTACTTCTTTAATTTTAATTTTATAAGATCGTTTAATCTCTAGAAATGTTCGGCAGGCTCCTCAACAATGCGAATAAATTTGAATAGTTTCAAGAGGCTGTACATTTTGCAATATACATACACGTTATCGACAAAATCTGCGTTTTGTGACCGAATGTCATCGATAAACGATTAAAGATTGATTTTCTTCATTAGCGACTTCATAATTAACGAGGATATATTTGATAATTTTTCTTCAAATTCAAACTAATCAACATTTTCGTTTCGTGGAGAAATTATTTCGCGATATAGCTTCGACAAAGACTTCGTGATCCAGTATCCAATGGTACGAGGGCAGAGTCGCGACAAACTAGGCTAATTTCGTTTTGGATTTAACGAACGAGCGGAGCGTCCAACCAGTGAGGGGATTTCTCGCGAAAACGCTTTGCAATAATATCTCTATTGGATTGGCACAGAAAACGATCGGCCGTAAAACGAACGAGGTTTTCATACCAACGAAGCAATCGTCGACTCTTGCGGCGGGAATCTTCATGGAAATCCGGAAAAATAAATTTCTAGAATAAGTCTCCGAAATATATACGTATAAAAAGTTCTTGAATTAAATCTCTAATTTCCAGAATAAATATCCATCTTCGGTTTAGTATTATATCTCTGTTTACGGTTTATTAGAAAAAATAAAATTTATACCAATTGTATTTCAATCAGAAATCAAATATATCTATATCCAATATAATAGGTTGTTCGATAAGTTTTGTTGTTCGATGAGTAGTAGTATATATATTGAACAGAGATTATTCACATAAAATATCAATGATTATAGATCCAGACGGAGAAAGTTTTTACTTGAATACCTCTCTAACTGAGCAACAACGAATAATGAATAAACAAAATTATCGATTCGTAAAATAATTGATTTAGTATTATATGTATGTATGTATGTATGTATGTATGTATGTATGTATGTATGTATGTATGTATGTATGTATGTATGTATGTATGTATGTATGTATGTATGTATGTATGAATGAATGTATATGTATGTACATATCGTTTTGTTGCTAAGTGAGAGAGGTATTCAAATAAATACTTTCTCCACTTGGATCTATAATCATTAATATTTTATGCGAATGGTCTCTGTTTCTTTGTCTCTTTATGAACGAGACATCCTATATTCCTTTATAATTGCTGTAAAATTACAGTCGCGGCTACGACAATAGAAACAAGCAGGAAGTACAGTTATTGTTACCTTCCCCTGAAAAACATTCCTCGAAAACGTGGTAGCACAGTTCCAGGTTAAAAAACTGTATTACTGGCAATTTGTTGAATCTATTGTTACAGCGGTAATAACACCTTTGAAATCGTAACTGTTTGTCTGTTCTGTAAATTTACACAATGGAATTGAGACAGGTTCTGTCGTTAAAATGTAAAAATATATTCAACTACATATATAAAAAAAAGAGAAAGTAGCGTAATTGATGCGTAAGTGTACAAACAAATTCGGATGGTCATTTCCATAATTAAATTTACTAAATCGATTAAATCATTTTATAATACGTTTAATTGCTACGGAAGATATAATATTTGAAAATATCGGCGACGTGTGATTTTAACAATCGTTTTACGTACAAACTCGAACGATCGATTTTACATTTTGTTCGTTGTTTCATGCACGTTAGATTACGAAGAATGAAAAAAGGGAAACGAGTAAATGAAACATTCCTGGTTAAAAAATGTAAGTACTTTTACGTAATTGGCGCAGGGAGGAATATTTGTCGTTACTTTAATTAAATTTTACGTATCTGCTTAATTAGTTTTAATTTAGAAAAGTTACTATGGGTTTTGCGTACACGGTATAGCCGACAAATATTTTACATATTACAATCCGAGGCCAGAGTAACACTAGCGAGTCAATATATATCCCTGAAGGTAAAGTGTTAACGCAAACCGTAACTGAATATTACGAAGGAACTTTTCGTTCTATTTTCATGACTTTATCGAGAGCCTGAAATTTCGCGCTTGGCGCGAAACGTATAAATTAATTAACGAAATCCTTCGAGGCGTTGTTGAACGAGACGTAACCGAGTGTAATCGGGTGGAAGTTCATCGAACGGTAAGAACTCTGGCTAAGGGAAGCATTACCTTCGCGATGTCCATTTTCGGAAGTCCAGGCCAAGCGAGGGGTTTCCTGGTTGGGGCTAGTTTCCAAGGAATTTTTCCAGACACGTTCGTACCTTCGGCTCTTTGAGCTTCCGAACGAAGAAGCGAAGGCGATAAGGCCGAATGGAAAGAGACAAAGATAAGAAAAGCAAGGGGGGACTCGAATGGGGTAGAGATAGATGGGTGACCGGCCACTCGAGAAACTTTCTCAGGAAGTTGTCTCTCGGTCCCCTGCCAAGTGCAAATCCGTTCTTCTGGCAACGTCGTCCACGCCTGCGTTCCGCTGCACGCCTCGAATTATTATTCCGTTGGGTCAAAAGTCGTCCGCCCGATCGAAAAAACGTCGCCTCGCTCGAGATAAGCTGTTCGATTATTTCCTCGCAATCGGAAGTCGATTTCGCGTCGTTCAAAGAGGACTTTTCCAACGACGTCCGCGTTGATCGGCAGACATCTATTTGATAATTAACCTTTTAAGAGAAGAGGTGACATTTTGGGTAGACGTTCGATCGATAGGAACGAAATAGGAAACGAGATTCGATGCTTGTCGATCCGTTGTATTGAAAAAAGGTTCGAAATTGTGACTATTTTCTGCTTTTCAACTGAAGGAAAAGAAAATTAACACGAATTTGTACAGCTTAAAGAATCAGAGAACGATAGATGTTCGATCGAACGTGTGTTGGGAAAGTTGTAACAAACACGCGTAAATATCGGTATCTCCCAGCGAACACAATTCACCTAAATACTGTATCGGAGCTTCTGCAGAGTTTGTGTAATTCATTGGTAAATAAAAAATCTTATTTGCAAACATAGAATATTTCTTTATCAAATATATATATATATGTAACAATACAAATAAAAAGATTTCAAATATCAGAGTAGAATATTTTTATATCCAGTTCGTTAAACGGTGCAGAGCGTTCAAAAATTGATTCGATTCAAAGTATTAGTGCTTATTCGAAAATTGATATAATCTACATCCGTCGAGTACAAGCGACGAGAAGAATCTAATTTTTACGATTACATCAGATTCATATTGACGCTGTAATTCTACCCTTAAAGCATTCTTAGAAGGCACAAGATGTATTACTTACAAATTTAAGGCGGTTTTCGAAAAGTGCAAGGCCTACAGGCTTGATGCGTTCATCATGCATGCGGGCTCCGTAGGAACGTTGCACAAGAGTCCCTTGACTCGAAGGAACTCACACATATATCATCGTCCCTTGTTCATTTCCCGCGGATTTATGATACGTCAATTGTTATTTAAAACGGTACGACTGGACTCTTTTCTAAAGAGTATTAATTGATATTTTTCAGCGGTATGAAAGACCCTTAAAAAATGTCGAAAGTATACAAAACATAGCAGTTCTACCAACGTTCTCAAACATGAAATTCTTCTCATTGACCGTATCGTATCTTTAAGGCAAAACTTAACACAATAGTGTTTTCGTTTATTCATATACATTTACTACGGATGATGATCGATCCGAAAAAATAATCTGTGCGTATCAAAATAAATTTTATTTTTATCTAATAGTATGTTAATGAAATATTTCATGTTTCTATGGCAAGAGCGTAATTAGGTATTTATTTATTAAAAGGCTATCGAAAGGATCCATGTTGTTCCTTAGTTTTCTTTAAATGCGGTGAATTATTATTTATTACTATACTTATGTATATTTTAATTGTTTTATCTTGTTGCGTTCTCAAATATTTTATAATATTAATAAGAATATTATAAATGTTCTACTTTAACAATATAAAGAAATATCACGTAATATGTGTTTCATTTTTATAAAAGAAAAAAATTATTCAATTTTCAAATTTAATTGTACTAATCTTAAAAGAAACTGGCAACGATTACCTAAATTCCGCCAAATTTTCCTCTCCGCATCAATATGTATACTAATTTTTAACTCCAAACGAGCCACTTCACGTCAATTTAGAACTCTGAAATTATTAACACGGATTGTATAACTCCGTATACCTTGCTCAGGCAACGGTACAGTTACACTTCTTTGCAAACGAACCTCATTCATTCAAAAGTGGGAGAGAATATCGTAGAAATTAGCTCGATGCCTGCTGAATATTTTCCGTTTCTGTCAGCAGACGTAAAAACCGAGAGATCTTTAAATTATTGTTAGAAAGTTCTTTGAAATATTTGGCTTTTCGTACGCTTCCTATTTCTGTCGTTCCCTCTATCTTCCTCTTCTTTCGTCTCTCGAAGATTTTAAAGGAATATGAAATTACGAATAGCCGTTGACAAACAATAATTAAGTCAGTATTCAGAATTACATTCCAAGGAATATCTAACTATGCGAGGGTGGTTTCGACAATTTATTGACAGAGAATTTATTCTATTCCCCTTCTTGTCAATTTTAGGTATAGTATTACCTAAATAACTGAGCAAATTTTTCTCTCGAAAACTGAATCTGTTGTTACATAGGTCTAATTACATTTTAAAAATTAATTCTCAAATATATTTTACACGTTCAACACTAGAACATGCAAAATATATTAGAATACCCCGAATAAAATGTGGAATACATTGAAATGTACAAAATATACAGTACATATATGATTTTGCATGTTGTGCTATATTTTGCACATTCTGATTTATGTAATGTATGTAATTTATTTTGTGTGTATGTCATTCGAATAAAATATAAGAAATATTTGATTATACATATCGGAATTCATTCCTAAATTGCAACGTATATGATAAATAATAATTTAATCTATTTTAAACTTTAAATACCGACCGAACATTGTTATTTCACAGCGATTTATGCGACTTGTCGTATGTAAGTAGGTTAGTCCTGTCTACGTTAAGCGTTTTAGAAGATTCGAAGTTCGAACCGCTCTGGCATGCGGTCAGTAGCATAATGAATCTGCGTAGCTACGAAACCAAGGCACAAGGGTAGCATCAAACTGGTCGTATTCCCCTAACTCGGAACAAATTTCTGTAACTATGTGTATAGAGGGTGATGTACACAATATTTCAGGTCATACTATAATCCATTACCAGTGCAGTTAGAGAAAAATCTCAAAGAAAGAAGACGAATGATTCGAAAAGTGGTACATTTGAAAAATATGTCTTTTTTTTTTATAAGTGAAACGGTAAACAGGTATTCAAGAATTGAGTTATTTTTTTAAATAGAAATTAATTTTTTTGCATCGATCGAATTTTCACATCATTTTACGTAAAATAGTATCGAGGTGAAGTAGTAAAAAGTGATTCATTTACGAGATACTTTAAATAATTATGTTTATCGATGAAAATTATGATATTTTTACCCATTTAAAGCATAATCGTCGGAAAAATATAAATCAATAATACCAAATTCGGTTCGTTTTAAGTCAGGTATGAAAACAATTAAAAAGCTTTGTTTGAAATGTGTGCAATGTAATGGAGAAACATTGAACATCTCTTACGATAAAGATATTTATTTAAAATATTTTATGAACTAATCGAACCTATTTACATTTTTTTTACTACCGCGTTTCAATAATTTCTTACGTAAATTAACGAAAGTATTCGATGTATAAAAAAAGAATGCACCATTGCACTTACTAAAATAGTATAGTTCTACAACTACAGCTTTCTTTTTCCTTCGAGATTTCGTTCTAACTTCACTGATAGCGGAATTCTGAGTTAAAACAGTTCCGTGGACTTTTCTGTATACACGCAATGGTGTATAAAAAAAGGCCGATTTCTCGAAAAAAAATCGCTACGTTCCGTTCGTAACTGAACAAGAATGTCCCCATTCGCGATCAGTTAGCAAGGTATTACTGGAACTTGTGCACGACCATGGTTTCGAAACATTCAACGAGAAACGCCTCTTCCAGGTTTCTGTCACGACAGTGAAAGATTTTATATGGAACTTAAATAAGAATAAATATTCGAACGAAAGTACCTAAATAGAGTTAGTTGCAGAAACTGTGCTCTTGTTTTTCTTTTTCTCGAATGCGAATAAACTTGTATCCCAGATTGGTTTTTTGAGTGTTTTAATTCTGCGATGATCAAAGATAAATAATAACGAATTTTAGAGCAATGTTTAGTGGTTATGGAAATAACTGTTAGTTGAACTGCAAGAACGTAGCTGCGCGTTCATTATTTTGTCTTTCATTTTACGAAAAATAATTCCGTAACAATTTAACACGTGACACATTTTGTTGAAATTTGAACAGAAGTACAACTATGTTTCGTTTCTTATAATTTTATCGACTAATTTTACTTATTACAAGATAAAAACTTTTAGTCGATAAAAACGAGTTCTTTGTGTAGAAACCAAAAGGCGAGACAACAGATCTGAATAGATAAAATGTCTTATCTGTCTGTAAGTTAAATTCTTAAAGAAGAATAATGTTTCGTTGAATATATCACAGACTTTAAATTAATGATTATTACGTTGGTCGTTGGCTGTGACGTAAATTGACGGTTACAGAGATTTCAGTCACTATTCTACGGATTCTACAAGTACACGAGACCGATAAATCAATAGAATTACAAGAGCTATTCTACGACTGCTTAATTATATTCTCATATTCATTAAATGGATTAGAAAAGTTTGATCCATGCATTGAACAATTATGATGTTCATCGTCCAAATCCCTCGTTACTGGAAATAATGTATTAAATTTATCGCTGTAGTTGATGATTTAAATTCCGTTGACCCCCATTCCGCGACAATAAAGATAACTAACATCGTACAAATTACAATATTTTGAGCATTTTCCGATAAACGTTAAATAATAAATTGTTCTTTTTCCCCAGCTGCAAAGCAAAATAGTAAATTCATTTTTAAAGGGTCAATATTAAATAGATACAATTCAAATACATCATTTTTTACTAAACTTTCTTACCATTTTATTAAAAAAGTTTTCAGCTTTCAAAACAATGTAGAAATATATTCCTTACGCTGACATTAAGTTCATTTGTGGTTACATTTATTTGAGAACGATTCTTCAAAATAAAATTTATCAAATAATTTCAAAGGCACAATACTTTATAATAACATTTGATTAATTTTACGCCCCTTCACCTGAAGTATTAAACCATCGTGGTAACAGTAACAATCATCTAGGTGCAATTAACGCGTCGCCAAAACATGTACCTAAAAAGATTTCCATTATAAAGTTCTTAGATTATTTTTTCAATAGAAATCTGAATTAATTTGAAATCGTCTATTTAATGGTATGATTTTACCTAATTACTGAGGTACACAAATACTAACGAATACAGGTTACTTATTTCATTCGTGTTATTTAATTGATTTCACTGGATTATACAGAACGAGTTTTCAATTTTGTTAATTATTTTCAACCGTGTAATGAAATCCTGTTCACTCTACTCCTTCCTTTACCAGTAAACCTGATATATAATACATATATATTTATCTGAATAAAATCATGCAATGTAGATCAATAATGAATCATTTATACTACATTTGTTTCGTTTGGTACGTTTTACTCTCTTTTTATTTGTAAATGTGATAGACCATTGAAAATACTGTACATGTCTGGTAGATGGTTGATTAAGGCAGCGTGGGCAGATTTTGACCAACGAAGGATATCCTTCTGGGATAGATGGACTTGAACCTCCAGTGGTAAACGTCACTCACGTGCCATACCGCGTTCAGGTAAGGTACATTAGTGTTAATTACGTCTCACCCTATTTGCATACCCCAGCGAAGTAAAAAGGGGAGTAAATAGCTTAATATTTCGTATCGTGCATACGAATAGATAATTGTGTTTATATTTTGATTATCTATATTTCTAAGAAACATTTTTATCTTACTTTTTCGTTTTAGATCGACGTGTGTTGTATAGATTCGAATATTGAGTAAGAAGATGAATTTACATAAATTTTAAACACACAAGAGTAACACTGTACGAAAAGACTTTAAATCACGCAAAGACAATCCGAGGAATATTAAAAAATAAACATGTATTATGTTCATGAAACTTATACTTTCGCATCAATGTTGATAAGCCATCAAATTATAAAGGAATAATTACTGTCGATGAATGTAAGATTAATGAAATAGAAACGAACTTATATTTCTGGATCGTAAAATTCGATTTTACTTAGTTTAATGTGAAATATGTGATAAAATGTTCGTATGTCACGCAAGGATTCGATGTCGTGGAATATTTTATGTTATTTGAATTTCATCTAATTAACTGTAATGTTCTTTCGTGCCTTATCAGTAACATAATGGGCATATATGATTTTGAGGAGAAATAACCTTTAAGCATGCAACGAGTTGTATACGATCATTCATTGCATCTTAGATTCGTTTTCAGAAAATATTATTGGAAACAAAATCAATTACCGTTGTGTAACTAAAAATGAATTATAAAAACTATTCTCCTATACATGACGAATTACATTTTTTTTGAAAATTATATTCATATTACATTTAGAATACTAGTAATGCTCAGTTGTATGATACTTATACTGACTATATATACTATGATCTGTATATATACTTATATGACTATATATATTTGTTAGTTACGAATAATCAGTACCTACTCTGCTTGTGTACCATCGAATCGGTTCCACTCGAAAGGAAATGATTAAAATTTAAAAACCCTCCAATTAATTGCAATGCATCTTCCTGTCGAAGAAATGAATTTTTCACCAAACGGATTCAAGGGATCTCGAAAAATAAGGATCCACCGTACTGTAATTATTTCACCGTGAATATCTGTCAATGAATTCTCTCTACCCCAATTATCGTCCCTCAAAAATGGCTTCTCGCGGATCGCTTCGAAATTGTTAAACGGTGTACTCGAGCGAGCCAATTGAATTAGTAATTTCCCAGAATCGTCATTGTGCCACTGTTACAATTTTTCTCTCCGGTCTGTTCCGTGGTCAGGGACGAAAACGAGGACGAGCTGTCCCCACTAGTTAGCGTGACACCGATACATCAAACACGAGGCATTACACGCTTCATCGAGCGCAAATGGAAATTCGAGGATTGAGCATGTCGGCCATTGGCCATAGAGCAAACAGTTTCCACGTGTAAACAAATCGGCACGTGATTGTAACCGCGGCTTTATGTTCGGCCAGTCCGCAGATTTTATCTACGCTCTGGCGCGGACGATGTGCAGCACAAGAATTCGATTCGCGTCGATGGAAACGCGACAGAGTAATACATACATTACGGTTGTCGTTGCGACTGTGTTCGTCCCTCTTTCTTCCGCACTGTTCACTGTTTTCATTTCCCAGAGAACGTCGTGGAACGCGCGTGACATCCGTGTATGTAATCACGTTCCAAGGAAAATCGTGCAGAAAATCGACCGGTGCGTACCGTTTATTATTCGATCAATCTCGTCATTTTTTCCCGACAACGAAATTTTTTCAGTGCCTCGCGCGCTGTGTTCCTTTTTTACTTTGTAATCACAATCTACGGGGTATACCAAAAATACTTGGTTGCTTTTAATTTCTCTGAAACAAGAAACTGAAATTTAATGAAATAACGGAAAGTTGCTGAAAATAAATGTAAGAGGAATAATAGATTGCTCAATAAAGATGGTACTACTGTTTGATGAACATGTGTGAAGATTCATGTAGATCTGTCGAGTAGTATTTTTTTGACCATAGAAAAAACGACAAAACTTATCGAACAACCTGGTATATGTCTACTTATACAGAATGTAATATAAAAATATATGGAAGTACAATATTAGGCAATTTCTGTAAAATTAAGTATCAGTTTTGAAGTTTGAAAACATAATATCGAAATTTCGTAAATAATATTTGAAGTTAGACAATTTATATATCAGAAACCGTAGGAATTTGGTTTTTTCATTATTAGTTTCCATTTGTTCTCGTTAAGAACAGGTTTGTTTAAGTTGTAAAAAGTTGTTTTCCGAGATGAGGAGTTACACAAATTTTGTAATAATTTATTGTAATTTTACCAAGGCCGAACAAATACTTTTGCTGCCTCTAAGTAAAGTAAACGGAGTTATATATTTTAACCGAACAATTAACCGAAGTATCGCAGGTATAATATATACACTGATACGCGTGGATCGCTTTGAATTTTCGAACGTATTTAATGCGAGACTCATTTTCTGTTGCTCTATCTCTTTCACTCTCGTTGTATCACGTTTGGTTTCATTGAATCGAGATCGAAACTCGACATATTATATTATAAATATCGTCTACTTACTCCGCTTTCGAGTAAATTAGCGATGTTGACTTGAAAGCAGGAATTACTTACCTTCGTATGCCAGAATTGCCAGAAGATAAATGAAAGATTGATGAAATTGAGTCCAAACGCGAATTCACTTCATCTAGTTTTATTTATCTGTAATTCTAAATTTTTCAAAAGTCATTGGAATAACGTGTACACAAATATATTTCAAATGTGGTCGTGTATGGACCCATTTTCATCGAGATATCCTCGTCAAACCATTATTCTAACGATGATACAACAACAAATACAATAATATAAATTTTTTTCAATGCAAGTGCTTTCTCGGTAGTGTAAAGGTTGAATGAATTTTTTTTTATCAGCGAGTTCCTAAAAATTAATACATCGGTTTTCATGGTAAGAGAAACTGAAGTAGTTAACTATAAAGTAAGGTTATTTTGAATGGTACATAATTTGCATGTTATTATTTCACTAAATTTCTCTTACTTTTAAAATATGTCTGCACTTCTGATCACAAATTTGTGCGCATGGCATAGAAATTTTAAAAGGACATGCTGATAGTGTTCCCCGACTTCTCTTTTTGCCTTTCCTCATTTCCCTTTGCTCTCTGTCTTTACCCCATCTCTGGGACTCTGTGACGCTGGTTTTTCGTGAGAAAACAGTTCGTTTGCTACATGTAATCCCTTTGAACATGTTATCCTCTTGTTAACCAAAATACGTAAAAATAAAGAAATTTTGACTTTAACGTTCAAGATTAGGATGTACTGTTTGACAGAATTTTTAACAGATTTCTACACATCCGAATGGGTAAATTTACACGTAAAAACTATAAGGAACATATTTTTGAATTCTTTACGAAGCAGCATTAAACGAACAGCAACGATAAATTTAACTGCGTAACAAGAAACTTTTAATTTGATAAAATTGGAGTTTATACTACAGACGTAATATACTTGAAAACAATAAAAACGTCGCACCTTAGCACGAATATATCGAATGTAATTCGGTATTAATTACAGAAGTTTATTCATTGGAAATAGCAAGATTTTCTTAAAGGAAGAATTTCGATGTTCAAGGTCACCATGGAATTTCACGTTTTCAACATTACGTGTAAATCGCGGAATTAATTTCGGCAAGCTTGACTAAATGCCGAAGGAAATCACACGTCCATGAACGTCCATGCGTTAATAATTGATCACTTCCGGTGCATAAAATATTGCAATACGGCCGGCAGTAATCGCATTTCCATGCGGAAGAATCAGATATAACGCGTTCGCGAGGTATCGTTTTGAGACTGGGTGGGTAAAAAACGAAAGAAGGAAAACGTTCCGCAGCGTGTTGTAGCGAGCACCCAATAAATCAAGACTTATCGCGTCAAAGTGATTATCGAAGTCGTAAGCCCAGCACTTGACTCACGATCTGATTTCACAGTACATTCAAAGAACAAAATTTATTCCAGAGATGGTGACCGATGCGTTACTCGGTTTACTTTTACAAGTTCCGCGATCCGACTCCGTAAAAGATCAATTCGCGTGTGAATTTCGTTCCGTGGATTGCGAGTACATCGATTCACAGATTCAACGTCTCTGTCGACGGAAACGGAAATGTTTACGCCGTAAACTACGAGCAATTACGATTCGAAAATCGGAACGATCGTAATAAAAGGAATGTTACTTTTGCATGTTACACGAACGAGGAAAATGTAGCAGCTTGCTGTAGTTCCATTGCATTGAATCGCAAAGATTTTATTTATTAGCGAAGTATACACTCTCCTGAAAATTTGATCAACGAGATGTATCGCAAGGTAACTATTCGGTTCGTGAATTTTATAAATATAAATTCATAAAGAGTACGTACACGAAATATGTAATTTGGTAGAGGTTTTCTCAGGTTCATCGTATAGTCCATTTCGTGCAATGTTCGATAGACGAATTGTTCGAGAGGTTTAATTTCTTCGTTATCGAACGATAAAACTTATCGAACAACCTGGTACATAGCTCACGGTGATATGTATAAATCTTTTTATTTCTAATCGTAACGGCTGTTCTCAAATAAGTGTTATTCAAAATAACTCCTAAACTACCAAATTTGTATTAGGAATAGAAGATTTTAGGAGCCAATGTTTTTGTACCAAGACACTGCATTGACACAAAAGTATAAACATTGAACTGTCATTACCGAATGAATTTCAACCACCAAGTTTATTTTACCGTTGTCAAAACTTGCAACGGGGATGATTTTGCTACTTGAATCCGGTATAAACATTGAAACTGCATTCTATTGTTATTCTGATATATCATTAAATGGTGTAAGAAAAATTCTTATCATTTAAGATTTGAATTCGAATGAATGTAATGTTCTACTTTTTTGAAGGTGATTTCAAGATAAATTTCAATTTTATTAAGTCTAATTTGAATTTTGTCCACGAGGTCAGAAATTTCACGCGCAACGAGAATTTAGGTATTAAACGAAAAGATTCGGTAATTCGTTCCGAAGCAAGTTACTCTCGTTTCGTTCAAGTATTTTGTAAGTTCAATGTTTGATAAATTTTTAAATCGGAGTCTACATTTGCTCGGTAAACATTGGCAGTCTTCGCGAGTACAACCGAAAATGGCTCGAGGTTACGAGGGCCGAGACCGTTTGAGTCGGAAGACAAATGTTCTAGAAGTTAGTTCCTCGAGGCTGACAGTAAATATTGCGAGTTCCAGTCGGAGTAAAACGTACGGAGATTATCAACGCGCGATTTGACGCGAAAATCCGATACAGGGAACAGCTGCTTCGACGCGAAAGTAGTCCTCGTGGATGAGTAACTGCGGATAACCGTGTTTTTCATTGTCCAGAAGTTAGCAGAGTCGCGGGCCTCGGAACGTTGAAAACCCCATAAATCAGGGCTTATCGCGGGAGGAGCGATTATCGAACTCGTAAGCTCAGCACTCGGCTCCGTGGCCAAGGGGTGAGTTTCTCGCAATGGGGTGGCGTTCTCCAGGAAGCTATACGGATAATTAGCAGTCCGCGGAAGAAGAAAGAACTCGCCGGCTAACGAGCCAACTAAGAGATCGAGCATGCTCTTTTTAGCTCTTAACTAGTCTCTCCGGCCCGGTAGAAACTAAGGGAATAAAAAAGCATTGTATTCGTCGCGCAGACTTCGTCCCGTTTTTGCCCCGTTCCACCGTGTGTATAGTACTTGCCATCGATTCGCCACGACCGCTTGTCCAGTGAAAATTATCGTAATTGAAACTAAGACCAACCTCCGAGCGGAACATCGAAGACGAGATCGGAATTGTAATACGAAATCTGTTGCTTCGAAGAAATTGATTTTTTCCGCAACGATGCAATAAGAAGTGACGATGCATCGCCTGGTGCTGCCTTCGATTCATTATTCGCTTACGTCTTTTTAGGGATAAAGTGACAAAAAGGATAATGCTGACAAGATGAGCTAAAGTCACGTGATCTGAAATATTTATTGAATCGTGAATTCATTAGTAGCGTAAATAATGTTCGACCTACGATCGATATACTGTAAATGATACGTTCAATAGAATGAACAAATTTTTAATGGGTAACGTCGTATATTGAAATTTATAATTATTTCTTAGATAACGTTCTGGCGATACAAACAAGGCTTAAAATTTCGTGAAATTTCACCGATAAGTACAATGTTTCAAGTTTGCAAGGGCATACTTTTGATGCATCAAACAGTATTGGGAAAGATTAGGAAAACTCAACAATAAAACTACAGCTACGCTATTACTTAATTTCAAAAGTGTAATCGGTCGTGTTGGATTTATTTTACAGAGAAAGGAGAACAATATATTTTTACTGGTACGCGTTAGTTTCGAATTATGACAAATGTATCAAATCGAGAGGTCTATACTGAAAAATAAATGCACGATTTTTTATTTTTTAACGGAACTTTCACAATTAGGCAGAGATCTTCTGGATCTTAGAAATATTCCTTAAGGTGAACAATTATTTTACATTGATACAAGAGAGCTTTGGACCGCTATTGGTACATTTGTCAAAGTATGAAATAATAACTTATCGCAAACTTCGTGCGAAATAAACACACATAAGGTTGTCTCCGTTCGTACTCCGATAATTGCTGTCGACTTTAGAAAAGAAGATGGCGCGGTACTCGCGAGTTTTAAGAAATATTAATTTCCAAGGGAGTTAATAATTTTCTCCACTTCTTCGAAGTAATGAGAGGCACGGAAAAGTCGTAAACAATCCTTTAGTGCACCGCGGATCTTTTTATTCGACAGTGAACGCTATTCCGGATGTTTTATATCGTGCTCCTGGGAATCTCCTAAAGCCACGATTTTTCTTCTCACCTATATCAACCGGGTGGCTTGTAAAACATCGGTGCTTGGCTGCTTACCGCACTACTTTGATTTTTATCTCGGTCGGCTAACAATAACGTGACTCGTTGCACGTAAAATTTATCGCATCGCGTGCAACCGCTGCACTTTTACACATTTTTTATCGAGTCAATGTAGGAACCACGGGAATTTCTCTAAGAAAATGGAACGGTAATCGTAAAGTCTATGGTCCTTTTCGATGAATATTCCATCAGGTGTTTAACACCTTTTCATTTGTAATATGTTCTCCCGGTTTCGCAAAATACGAAGGCATAAACATGGTATACAAGATAAATATATTTCGATTCAATGCATCGACAATAACGTGATGTAACGAATTGAACAAAGACGAGTACCTCACGATACTTTCTGACGAACAAAAAAACCTGATTTAAGTACGCAATGCATAAGATTTTATTTAATTTTATCTTGATCAAAGAAACAGATGAAAAGATTTATTTAACTTTTTTATTTAGAATTTAATTCTCTTTCAGATTTATTTGAAACATTTTTAACAATTTCTACAAATAAATCAAAAAATCCATCAAACTATAAGAAGTAACCACTATTAATCATGGATTGATTTTGCACAAAGAATAATCAGTTTATGAGATAAGAATGTAAAACTTGAATATAAAGTTTCATTTAAATCCATTCAGCCGTTTAAATATATCGTATTAACAGATATGCACACATGTGTGTCTACGTAGTTACCTACATACGTATTTAAAATGATTGATCATTAATCGAAACGTGATATACGCTCCTTGAAACATGATTTTTCATAAAACAATTTTCTTTCAAAATTTATCACGATTCCAATACTTTCTTTCTTTAACGGATCACATTTGGTTGATTCATGGTATTTAAATACAACAAAAACGTATAGAATTTTGCGAAGTACATATTTCGTTTCTGCAATATAGTACGTTTTATAACTGGGAAAAGTGCTTGATGTGATTTCCAATCAGGGAAGTGACTTCGAGCGGGCAAAATCTCTTTTCCTGGCTATACAGTATATCAATCTGAAGTGTTACAGACTTTTTCTCGGGGAGTATTAAAAGTACTGAAAAGATTTTTTTACCATTGAGATATAGAGGAACCTTTTACACGATGCACACGGCACATCCAATGAGCCTCCAAACGTGCTAAACGTGCAAAAGCTATGTAAAATTTTTTAATATCGCGTCTTTCTGCAGTACTTCGCTAGTACATCGATTATTTTTTTTTTTTGTCATTCACCTAATATTAAACAGAGTATCCACATATTCGTCAAAATTGATTATTTTTAAATCTATACTACAAGAATACCGATAACTATCTCCTGTACCATCAAACTGAGCTAATATATAAAATACAGTCAGCTCTCATCGTATAATCGTCAGATTTGATTCATTGTATGATGATCGTTATCCTCACTGATTGTAGGGATCACCATCAGGATCAGTGAAACGTGAAATGCGATACGAGCCGCTGATTAGTATTTAAAGACCACGGACTTGCTAAAAAATGGAATGTAAACACTTTTGGTTTTATTCCTATGAAAGTATTTATAACATATTGATAAGATTTTTCCAATGAAAATAAGATCAAACACGACGTGATTTGCATAATTTTTAGTTATGGTAACCGAACCGCGCAATTAGTTATTAGTTATTGCTCCACACAATTCCAGCCAGGGATTACCACATTTAGGTACTAAACAGTCACATAGGAGTAGAATGTCTTTATACAAGGAAAATATACAAAACCATGGATCTTATTGCATAATAAAATTCCTCGTTTATACCTATAAAATTAAACATATGTTTAGTACAAATCTGAACAAAAATATAGTTCGTTCTAAAAGAGGATATTAAAAAGTGATCAAAATTTGAGTACTTCCGACATCTAAAATATTCATAAGGCATCGTTCCACAGGTTGCAAGAAATTGTACACAAGTACGATGGAAAACTTACTAAAAGAGCAGATAAAACAATAAGTACTCGAAAACAGGCTAACGAATATCTAGAATATGCGAAAAAGAAAATTTTACTTCTAGTATTTATTCTTAATAATAATTGTTATTGCGTAGAATTTACCGGGGTTGTATTACAGAAGGTACGGGAATTTTGTTGTGTTGCTGATACTTAACATTCTGGGTCTATACTAGATTGTTCAATAAGTTTTGTCCTTCAATAAAACGATTGACTAATTCGTTGGCAACTTACGATCTCTGTTCGCATAGTATTATACATAAGTAAGTATTAGTACCCAAAACGAGGTTCATAGTTGTCGTTCATAGCTCATTATGTATGCAAAAAGTGATCGATTTGCTGTGGAATAATTCAAAAGTTAACAGTTCCGTTCGAATTCTAATTTTAAACGGTCACAACGAACGAAAAATCGATGTGCATTTCATTTGGTCTTATCGAATCTTTCCTATGATTGTCGACTGCCATTGTCGACAAAATATGTAGGTACGAAGACAGTCAAATCACTTGTACCATACACGCTCTAAATACTTGAAATAATCAAAAGCTTCGCTTTAGTTATTGGAATAATTGAAAGGGAGAAGGGATTTGTCTTAACCGAAAGCTTATGTCTCAAGGATTACAAGAGTGTGGATCCGAATTGTCGAGAACTTAAAGTTTTCGAGAAAAAGTACTGTCTTGTTATAAGTCGTCATTCATCCCTCGTTATAAGTAGTTTCTTTATCCCCTCCACTGCATTTGTAGTTGCCGTGGCGAGTGCGCCAGATGCGAGTGAGCGAAAGGGCACATGATTGCAGCAAACCATAAAGTTCTTTATGCTTTAGTATCCTATTTCGAGAAAGAAAATAATGATAATATAACGACGAGTTATTTGCTATTTCTAAATTTTGGCTTATATTGTTTCAAACGAACCATTCCTCAACGAATAATAAATACGTGATTTCAAGCCGTTAATTATTGACAAGTATTTTAGATTCTCCTTGTACAAGAACATTCGGATGACCACACGCAATACCTACGCTATTATTATTATAAATCACCCGGTAGAAAATATTCTAAGCCCAATTGCCCTCGACGATCCTTAAAAATATGCTGACGCTGACTTCTATAATTATGACCAGCTTAATTTCATTTTTTCTGAAAGAGGTATGAAGATGTAAAGTGGAAAAACTATTTCGATTGTTTTATTTTTGAAAATAAGGTACAATTAAAGATATTCTTTATTTAATCTCTCAGCGACGAGCTCCAGACGTCGTATAGTCGTTTCTTTCATTTGTCGACAATCTCTATATATTACATAGACTGAAGTTTCTTCACCGATCGTCAATATTTTGCTGCGTGCTACCAACCTGGATACATTATAGGATTGTGGATCGATTTTTAGTCGTTTTTAGGACAAGGAACGTTTAACGAGTCTCTGTCTCGGGCGAAGAAACTAATATCCGAGCAGAGAAACTAACGACACGTATCACCTTCGTGTGGAAAAACCTATATAAGTCGCGTCTTCATCGCTGGAGGGTTAAAAAAAAAACAATATTTACTTTCCTATGTCCCTATACAATCTAAGTCACCGAAGACTCGAGCGAATTTTATGGTTCACCGCCTTCATGTGGCGTCTTGTTCACTCGCAGTCTGTCACACCCGCTGTGACAAAGAATACAAGAACTGCGAGGTAGAGGACTGTTTCACAAAAGTGTTATCGCTCCACAAATGTACTGCACCTTTTATAAGTTTTACACGCATAGCACACAATTATCCACGTGTATTTTCAGAACAATTCTTTATCAAAATAAAGATAAGTAATTCGATCCGCGATCACGTACCAAATGGGCTGTGACTCTGTTACTTTTACAAATTTTACCGTCAAATTTTCGGAATACATTTGAATTTTTCGCTCGACAATCTCCTGTTAACCTAGATAATTTTAAGATTGTAATCACACTCGTGCAAAATACATATATATTACTATCTGACGTCATATATTACTACGATGTAATAGGTTGTTCAATAAGTTGCATAGGTTTTTTCTTTCCTTTGTTACTATTTTAATATCATTTCGAGCAATTATTCGTACCATCTGTAATATGTTCATTTTGAAAAGAGCCAAAACACTGATTGAAAACGTTCAATACACCTAATGCACTTTGAATTAAGTTTATCAACTACTTTTTATTTTCTCTGCTCTTATTTTGCCGATGTTTCGATAATACCTGTTGTTAGTACCGTATCGACCATTAATATGTATCAGTACTAATGCATACATGTCATTGGACAGCTGTGAGATTACCTAATGCTGTTACACTCGGAAACCGAGCCTGCAATGTGAACGATCGAACGTTCTGAAGAGTAAATGAGGATAGTTAACGAACGGAATAACACAAACTGCGGAACATCGATTTCGTTCTTGCAAAATCGGGAAAATATAAACTGTGCACGGATCAAGTTCCACTCAAACACGAACGATCCTCAAATCTATAAAAATTGGCAGGAGAATGAATCTTTCGAGAGAAGGTTGACTTCACGAAAAAGATACATAGTAAGTGGAAGATCCCTTTGATCTTGACTCGGCGTCCCATTTTGTTGTTTACCAAATAAGCTGGCTTGGAGTTTGAAATCGTTGTGTAAAAAAATTTCTATGAAAAGCAGTAAACGTCGATGTCTGAAACCGTGATCTCGATTAAGACGTTCACTGTATTGCAGAGAACTCTTGACGTCGATAATACTTTTTTAGGGTATAAATAAATGATCCTCAACTGTCATCCAGAGGAACAAGTCACAGAGACGCGAAGGTTGTTCTCAACTCCGATTGGATAGTTCTACTACTTCTGTAGTATAACTTCTCATTCAACCTCGGTTTCTGTTGCTCAAATAAAGTTACTGTATTTATTTACAAAATACAAAATTATCGAGTTAAACTTCATTTGATGTTTATAAATTAATTTGTCAAGAGTTAAAAATAATTTCATTGACACGATTAACTAGAACAACAAGTAAAACTTGACGTCCTCTAGAGAGTGTTGATGTTTGGCTAAATTCTTGTCTAAAATACGACTGTAATAAAGAACTCTCGTCCTTTCGACTTGAAGGCCTTTAAATGCTCTGTAGACGGTATATTCGTGGGTTCATTGTTTATTTTAAAGTAAACTTTTCATCACTGACAGTTTTGGCTACTTTTATTCGAGTCTGGTTATCAAGAGGAGTATACGATCCGAATAAATGCTATTAAAAAGAAAGTGGTACCTGATTTGATCTTTACAAGAAATATAAACATTTTAACATCGTTTCTCTTTAATATTACTTACTTATCTTTTAAGCTGTTTGTTACATTTCTGCTTCCTTTTTCAAGGATGAAAAAGGAATATAATATTCCTTATAATATGCTATACACAATGAAACAACATTATATTCAACTTAACAATATTTAATTCTCATTCTTAAAAAGTACTTCCTATGTTTAATATTTATTACGAACAAACTCACAAGATGACCCACGTAGGATGATTGTTTTACAGTTTACATTGTCGTTTACAGTTACGCGAAAATATTCATGACTGTTCCTTGAAAATATTCATACTAAAGTATTATGCAACTGCCTATGAAATTTCTCTGTATAATTTATGCGGTCGTTCTGCGCGATTTCCCGAGAACATTAACACGTTTTTTCTCTAACGAATAAAGTAAACCGTAATGTAGCCTTGCTTTGCAATTTTAGGATCCAGTATGCATATAAAATACCTATGCTGTATAATACTCTAAAATACTTCAAAATGCTTCCATAGTCTCTAAATATCAATGTCATAGAACATTTATGGGACCACTTTGAATGAAAAATTGGCAATCATCTTCGAAAGAAGATCTGAAAATTGCTTTGCTAGCAAAATGGAAACACGTACGTAGATAGTGAATTAAAATACTCAAGGCGTAAATCAAAAGGAAATCTCGTCAATATTGAAGTATTGGATAACTTAACTTTTTCTTGGAATTAGAATATTTAAATATTCTCTTCGATTTTTATTAATATTTTCGTAAGTGGCTATTCGAAAGGTGGCCAAGCATATGCATAACTAATTTGTTTGATCAATTACGAAACAAACATAACATAAAAAGATATTGCACATTTAGTTTATATTAATTATAAAAGCAATTATTTAGAGATAAATTCTATGTGTTTATATTTTCTCGAAAACTACTTCCATTTACATTTTTATCTTTATTACGACGTAATATTCGACACGAAAGAAAACATAATTATTTCATATAATTAACATTCACACGTAGATCTAAGATATTTGTTTTTGGTACTTTACAAAAATGTAAATTAAGTCCTAGTTCATTTCATAAATATTATGATTGTATTGTTTACCGCCGTTACTCTCTAGATAACAGTTATTTGCGTGCTTTTTCGATATAACATATTAATTGGGCAGATTAGTAGCACCAGAAGGTAAACGATAATCGATGTTATCTTTATTGCATGGAAAAATGAGCCTAGAGAACGAGACAATAAAAATGTAAATGGCTCGCGTATCAGCGTTGCTGTTTTAAGAGTGCAATTTTTAACTTCAACGAACATAAATCGCCCGTATAAATAATGCGAAATGCTATCAATTGACTGACATAAATATTGTCTAGTTTTGCTTGTCCGACTTTTATTTCAAACTTATTTGGCATTCTCGTGTTGCACTTTATAATTTAATTATAATACAAACTTTTACGGTAAAATTTGATTACTACAGTTACTAAGAAACGATAGATTTAAAAGTAATCGATTTCCAATATCGCTTTCTGAAATAAAATCATTTCTCATTTAACACTAATGTGATACTTACGATATTATATTAATTATAATAAGAACTCTATCCATTATAAAATATCGATAAAATTCGCCCGTATTTTACAGAAAAGTTTCTTGATCGTTTCATTCCATCGTATTCTACGTATAAATGTTACACTTTACATATTTATTATAATCAATAAACTTAATGGCCTAACATAGTTCTCACATTATTCTAATCTTTAGAGTTATGGACAAATGAACGAGGAGTTCAAAATTTTATCTCAAACGAATCTCTCAATAGAAAACGAATAAATTTGTTATTTTTGTTATTTAATAGTTTCAATTTAGACCTAATTACCTGCTACCTTTCAATGTTTCGGAGATCAATTAAATTTATTCTACGAAAACGTTATTTCTGCAATCATCGATTAAAAACTGTGCAATTTTCAATTTAGAATCTATTTCACAAACGGTTTACCGAAAACGAGCAATGAAAAAAAATTAACGCTTAAACAGTCTCGTCAATATAGACATCTTCTAGTAGTGTAGAATGATGTGTTCGGAAAGTTCGTCCCTAAGAAGACCATTCATTGGTGGAAACGAAAATTATACGAATGTCGTGACACCTAACATCAATTGACATCGTTAAATGTCACTGAGAACTGGGAATTAAACCAACAAAAGGAGGATATGACCAATAATTCAGAATAAGATTCCTTTCTAATTCTAATGGAACGAAGCAAAAAATTTAAATAAAGTAGATAAAAAATCGGGATGTTCTCCACTTTAAAATAGAGTGAAATAATAAAGCAATCTTTACTCTATTCGAAAATTCATTTTCGAGGAAATTGAGATCGAAAATTAGTCGAATACCCATGCGTTTCACCAAAATCCATATCACTCCTTTTTGCTTTGCTCCGATATTCGATTCACTGTATGTAAATGAAATTGTGTTCCATGTATATTTTAATGAATTACATGAATTCTATTCTAACAATTGAAAACATGAATTTCCACAACAGTTTGCGTAATAATCTGCATTAAGTTATCTTAAAACCTTCCCAACTAACGGAATAAAATTAATTAAAAACTACTTTTACAATTAAAAAGTCACATTTTAAATTGTCCATCGTATCAAAATAAAATACTCCGAGAGTCGTACGTTCTTATTTAAAGAATTATTTCTTTAATGAATAGTCGATTAGCATATCGTTAAAGGAGTAAAATAAATATATTATACATAGATGAAAAATTCAAAGCAAATCGATGGAAAATTAAAGAAGTTTGATACTACAGTTAAAGAGTTAGTGGATTAAATGAAAGAGGACAGTGAGGAATTTAAGAAAAATACTTAAGACAGATAGAAAGTCGTAAGAGAAAACTTAAGATACAACGAACGTAAAGGCAGAGAAAGAGGCAACTAAGAATCGGCTAAAGATAAAAAACAATTGAAACGTGATAGTGAAAAAGAAGAGACAGAGAGGTATACGAGATAAGAAAAAGAAGGAGGAACCTATTTCAGCACATATGAATATTCAAGGCAGGGATAGAAAGGTGCAGGAGTAGAAAAGAGTAGTATATGAGAAACAGAATACGCTCCAAAACACAACAATCTGTGGATAAGGGGATTTACTAAGGTACATAAACATGGAGAGAAAATGCAGAGAAAAGGAAACATAAATAACGGAAAGGTTGAGTTCTAGAAATGAAACAAACCTGAACAAGTAAGTACTGGCAAGAGGCGAATAAAAAATATTGTAAACTACGTGGAAGAAATAAAAAAAAATTAAAAAACTTTTAACAGGTAAGTTAAGTGCAATCAATTTGTAATTATAATATTACTTTTAACCATTTCTATAAAATTATACAGTACGCAAAAATTCTTGTCCGACTTGATCGATAGCGCAGTCACCAAATAGGTAGATGTAATCATAACAAGTAATTTATATATTGTTTTCGATTATTCTTTCAACATCTTAATATAAGTTACATCGTAATATCCTTAAATTTAGAATAAAAATAGCAATTCATATTACATCTTAATACAATTCAAGTACATCTTTATATTATAAGTTATATTGTAATATTGTTAAATTTAGAATAAAAATAGCAATTCATATTCTTATGTACTATAACTTATTCAAAATCACGCCTTCTTTTGAATTTATAACCTGTAATAATTATTAATATATTAAATTTTATTTATACTACATATTTTTTCCATTTTATGTAAAAACAAATCGTAAATTTGGTGCAATTCTTCATATTACACTTTCTAACACTTTCATTTGTTTCTCTAGTGTTATCATAATCTTTATACTAGATTAAACTATATTATTCTGAAAATGACGACGAAAAGGTAGTCGAAAACATTAAATAAATCGCTTGTCACGTCTACGTATTGTTGTAATTTTATTTAATATGTCATCATCCATTGTATATTGTTAACATAGAGTTAAATGGAATACTAATCAAAGTGTTACAATTATTTTAAACCGCTAACAGAAAGGAAAACTGATGCGTAGGTGTAAAGTAGAAGTATAATAATTATTAGTAAGAACTAAGATATAAAAATGAATAAAGTAAGGAATATGTAAAACTAAACTACCCTTATTAAAACCTAACTTCAATGTAATATGTACACAGTACGTGAGGTATTTCTGTAAATTGTAATAAAAATAAGAATGCATCGGAAGTTATTACTTGGCCGTAAAAGTTAAGCAGTAACTAAATAAAGACGTATCGAAAGAGTTTTTAATCCTGACAGATAAAATTGATCCTCATGAACAAAAACTGCACATCGTTGATCGATCTTCGCACCAGCTTACGAAAAAAAATACAAATATTTTTATTCATAAAATTGTGATAAATCAAATTGAATTTTGCTCTAAAAATTCTTTGTTTACATTGATACACTCTATACACGAAAGAGCTGATATAAATTCTAATAAAAAACAATAATTGGATCGCCTCGATAGATAATAAATATAATAATACGCAATAATTAATTATTTTCATTTCAGGGAAGACTATCCAATATTCCTTTCCAGTGCAGCACGAAATTAATAATGATTCAAAAAGGAAATATTTGTCAATTGCAAAAAGGTTTGACGTGAGATGGGGAACGTAGGTAACGTGAATTCAATTATTACTGTTCAAACGCGAAGGTCTCGTTAAAATAAACATGATTCGAACCGCAAGAAATACTTTTAATTGCAACGCCAATGCAACGTATTCCCATTATATAAAATTGATCGCAATTTTATTAAAAATCGCGGTACATCGACTAATAACGTTATAAAATAAATCACGAACAATATAAATTCATCTCCATTAAAAATAGCGTACTTGGCACAATGGTACATGGTATTTATTAAATATTGGAAAATGGTCGAGCGTTTACAATATTGAAGTTTGCGTTTTCTTGATTGTAAATATTGCTACTCATTTATTGTGTCACGTGTCGGTTTTAGGAATTTTCTTTTAAGAAAAATAAATCTAATTGTTTGACCACAGAATTCTCCTGTTTTATCGTACCCGAATGAAATTTCGCGAGACAAACGCCTTGCTACCACATAAAGATGGTAGAACCACGACTCTGTTCAACAGAAATCTTGTGAAATATTTTACAAAATACAGTGGTATTATCGAAACCCGATAAAGTTGTGTACATGGGGCATGTGTAAAATTTCTAGCCGAGGCCGTAAGCTCCCACGAGTCAGCTTAGAGAAATATTTACGAAGTTCATAAAATTCTATTGAGTTTTTCTAAGTGTCGAACGATCGTAGAAACTGTTGACGGTATATTTTATATGATCCTCAACGGGATCGTTTTGACCATCCAAACTGTAAATCACACATAAACTCCGCTTTCGATATTTAAACCTCCTATTGCGAAATGCAAACGGAACATTCATTTGATCATCAAAACGTCAACTTGGAACTCGGAAATTGTCCTTTTTCTCTCGTGAGGACCATTTTCCATAACGCGTAGAAAAAAGAGAGTATAAAAACGAATCGCAAAAATGAATGTAAATTAAAATGAAGCGCGTTGAATGGAATTGTCGAAAAAGTATATAGTAAACGTAACAGAAATGTTGTAACACCTCTCACGGAATAAATAATGTTGTCACTGTTACCTCATATGTATGTATAATGATTCGATATTCTAATATTGAAATTTGTAAAGGTAATCAGATGTTTGTATAACATTTTCCAAACCGCGTCGGTTTAATTGCTCGGTTATTCAACGAACGTATTGGCAATAGCGGGAAATTATGATCTATTCGATGAAATCAGAGTTTCAATTAATTGTTAGTGTCGTGACAATGAACGAAAACACGATCACAACTTTCCGCAACGTTGCCACACTGCATTACAAGTTTGGTGTTAACTTTCTCGTTGACATGGTCGTCACTATATCTCACATATGAAGCTTTAAATCGTATTTGCAAATTGAATATCGTCTATGAGAGTTCGTCAGATAGGTTTTAAAATTTCAACAAAGACATCGATTAAAACTATGGCGACTAAAATATGCGAAGATGGAAGAACGAAGGAACGAGAAGGCGGAAAGAAGTATGTCTTTGGACTTTGGTGAAGCAAGGGTTGTCAGTAGGGCTACCTAACAGGCTTTGGCTAAGGTTGCGTTTAAAATACAATTGTTATACTAGGTTACGAGAATGATGTTCAATTCCAATAATCCATGAATGACTTAGATCGATTTTGTATTTGTAATAGTAGTAATTTGTAACGGATTTCCCCAATTTATTTTCATCATGCAAATGTTAAAAAATAACTCTCACAAACTTTTACAGTTAACTTCAACTGCTACTGTCAATTTTATTGAAAAAGATATAAGAAAAAAAAGTTTACATCAGTTTCTTCATAACAACAGTTATGAACCACCAAGCGATTTAGTCCTTCGTCGATTGGAAGTTGAAGAAATCGATTTGAAATCAACTTTGTTTTCATTAAATTGAAGTTCTTAAGAGAATTTCTCATCTAGTCCTCTGCAGAAAGTGAAAGAAATTAGGAAGATATGAACTTTTTTCGAAAAGAATATCTGACCATTAAGGAAGCCACAATTTCTCATTCGAAATAAAAAATCGAGAATTTGCAAGGAAGAGTTCGGTCGGATAACTTTCTGGTGACAATTATGAAAGATACCGTCAAAAATAAACAAATTCGTGAAACGACTGTAGGTATGAGATAAATATCGGTATGACTGGGTGTGAATGAAAAGTATTTGGGACAGAGCGAATGGCATCGAGCAGATGTTTAAAGTTTACAGTAGGATATAGGTTTCGAGAGTATGCATGGATCATTGGGAACGAATCTGGAGTTTTTAGGCTAGAGGAGACGAACGAGGTAGTCGAAGAAAGGACTTTGTTACGTGTGGACAGGTTGTGATCAAACAGTCGAAACATGTGGATTGTAGAGTGGAAGTTTCATACTTAAATATATTTTACATTATTATTATCATCAAGAGATGAATTGTCGTACCTGCCTGAATGTCTATCATTCCTTCACATGAGGCAACCTTTGTTTATCTTCGATGACACTGTTCGTCAGAATTGGTTCTCGTCATTTTTAAAACATCGATCAGTCTTCGCGCGATTACCGAGAAGAAGTTAGAAACTTACAACTTTGTCAATTTCTTGAGTTAGAATAAATGAAGTGTTACTTCGAAGATAATATATCCAATTGTCTACGAAAAGGCATTAGTCATACATAAGTAGTGTGATTGTTCCTAGATACTTGGAGGAAATTGGGGAAGTCAGAAAGCTTGAGAAGTGGAAGCTCATAAGCTCAGCAAGAATTAGAAGAATCGATGGTACGAAGTGTGCAATTTGCTGCCTCAACGCCTTTCCATCGAAAAATACTTGACTCAGATAATGATACATTATAAGAAATGGATAACGTACTGCAATTGTTATCGTGAAATTGCCCATTGTTGCAACTGACCACAAACCATCAAAGGTAATATCGAGAATAAGTTTACAATCTTAAGAAAGGAATGTTGATCGTTAAGTGGTACATAACTGTTGTTATTTATTATACAACATTGGAACATATATATAATCATTTATTTGAAAAAGAAATTTCATATAAAATTAAATTTTTTTTTCTTGTATCTTTTTCAATAAAATTGACAGTAGTAGTTGAAATTGACTGTAAAAGTTTGCGAGAGTTATTTTTTTAACATTTTCATAATTCACGCTTGACAGTTTATGCAGAAAACGTGGAAACAATAGTCATCTTGTTTGACTAATAATATAGATAATTCGTATAATATTTTTAACTTTTCCACGTCTACATGAATCAAGGAGTAAATACGTTAATATAAAATGAATTAAAATACTAGTTAAAATATTATAGTTATTTTTAGTAAATATTATAATCTTTTTTATTCACATTTCAATTGTTATTTGTACGGTGTAAAATTAATCAAGGGTTCATACTTTTGACGGTAACAAATACTATAGTTTGTCAAGCTATAATTTTGCTATGATAACCGCTATAGTATTACGAACGGTTTTCTCTGCGACTTAAAATGACACAGATTAATATGAAGGGGCGAAGTTATAAATTGAATTACGTAATACACGAGCCACCAGTAGCTTGGTCGGTAACGGAGGTGTTAATTTTCCTAAGATTAATTTAATTCTATCGCATTAACCGGTAAATTAAGCATTGCCTTGAGACCCCTGCTTGTGATCAATATCCTATATTGTACGCAAGGGTGCCTAAAGTACCGTTCGAAATTTATATGCATAGCGATAATATGATAATAGCATTACCAGTTAAAAATGACTAAATTGGTAATTGTATCGTCATGTTAATTTCATTATTTCAGTTTCGGATAGAAGTGTTTATTACGAAGAGTATTTTAATACTTATTACACAAATAGAGTAACTTATAAATCAATTTTCTTATAAATCACTTTACGATATCAATTTTATTAAATTCACTCAATGTTAATCTTCCGATACTGCACATATTATAAAATCACACAGTTAAATTGTACTCTTCTTGAAAGTAAAAATATTCTTCGTCTAAAAATTCTTAAATTAAATTAATTAGCATCATTTGTTGCATTGTCAGCTCGATAATCTTTATGTTAATTGTAGCACAGATTCCAGAAGTTTCCATTATTTAATTATTATCAATTTCTTAACCACAATACAATTTGTTAGTTTGAGCGATTGAATCTCAAATGAAAAACATTAAATTGCAATGGAATATGTATACTAAAACCAAATTTTCTTCGATACATAATTTGTGGAATGCCTTTCATACAATTTCTGTGCGATACATCGCTCACCTTATTTCTTTACCATTCTCTTGAGACTATAATCAGTCACTATTTAATTTCCACTGGGTACAATTTATGTACCACATGATGAAATCCTCTTATTGCATTTTTCAAACTTTCATCCACGACTTCCTTACAGCATTGTGTACGTTAACTCTTCGTTATGCTTAATTTTATTCTCAGCACTTCATCAAACACAATGGTTATCTTCTCGTTTCCTTTTTCCTCTCTTTCTTTTACTATTCTCTTATTTTAATTTAATTAAGCGCGAAAAATATTAATCCAAGTTACAATCTTGCGCTACTACAATCGGGGACAAAAATAATAGTATACCACGTTAATTTGCTAATCATTTAATGTGTAATAAAAAAGAACTTTTTTACATATATATCTTTTTATATTCTATTTGTTTATGAGTTCTCGTTGATGAAAATAAGTTATTGAAATTTTACATAATTGTATCTGAAAAAGTATAAATATTGAAGAAAAACAGTGAGACAAAATGATAGCATGCACGTGTAAAACATTTCAATCTATGAACAAATTTATCAGTTTCATTTAATATTTAGTATTTGGTAGAGCCTTCTTTAGTCAAATAAAAACAAATGGTGAGTTAAAAATTGTATGCTAAAGAAATAAATGTTATACTTCCTTGGATTCACTCGGATATTTCCAGTGTATTAGAAGTCACAATAATTATACAGTTTAAGGGACTCACAAGTTTTTGGAGTCATCCTCCTGAATAACCTCTATGCAGTTTTACCCTTCGCTCAATTCTAAGTAAATAGTTATTAACTGGAAGTGCTTGAAAAATGTAGCATTTATTTTCGGTAATTGTTCGACGAAGATTGTTTTTAAAAACTTTTCCCTATACGTAGAATCGCCATCACCATTTATGATATTTAAAGATAATAAATAAAAATATTACAGTACATTACGAGCTCTATTCACTTATTTTTTTATTACTCCCATTGAATACTATTTATATGTACGCATCGATCACATCTTAATGATCTTGAATCCCTGCTTGGGTGGTCAGTAATCTAACCTAACCTATGCTCGTCCGTCGCTCACGTGTTAAACTTTTAAATAAATTATAATTCATTATTTTATTCGTTCAATAAATAGAAATACTACTGGTAATAAATGCTATATTTTTCAAACCTTTTTTATTAACATTCTTTTAATGAAAAATGAACAACAGCTAAAACCTTTTGGAAGTTACTCGGAAGAGTGTCTTTGACAATATCAAGGTTAAGGTCATCGGAGCTGAACCCTTAAACTATATAATTACCAAAGTCACACATCAGCTTGTTAATTATAACAATAATTAGTAATGAAAATAACACAAAGAAAATGTTACATATTTCCTTCGTAATAATGTTTACAATAGTTTGTATACAAATTAAAAACAAAAGTAAACAATCGGTTCACTCTAGCGGCAATTTTCATCGTCGCGAAATTACCAACAGGAACACGTCTCGTTATCAACGATCATTTCAATTGCACAATATTTCTCCATATTTGTAACAATCAATGGTTCTTGATAATAAACGAAGTAGCGTAAGATTAGCATGTCATAAAAATGCAGAAGCACTTAGTATACGTTTGTAAACAGGGAACATCTATCACAGGAAGTTATTTTCGTTCAGCTGTTCACATTACGCGTTTACCACCCGCGAAAACAAGGTCGTTGAGGCAATATTTATGTCTTAAGAAGGTTCGAAAGCCGGAAAATTGTCAGTATCCGGCACACCGCTATCAAATGTCAGTTCTATTGTCGAAGATATTATGCACAGCTTTCGAAGCAGTCTGGTATCGAGTCCGGCGTGTTCCGCAGCCATAAGCGAGGCCACTCGTGTTCGTTGAGGTACGATCCTCCGGGGAGGACATTGGGTGTTACGGAAGGGTGAGATGTTACGTACAAGTTAGGTAAGTGCTGCCAGTAACGTGCATACATACCATGGCACGCAGAATCTAGATCCCCTCGACTCTGCTCCGAGCGAGGCTTCGAGGTACACGTAGGGCTGTACGCGTCTATGCAAAGTCTGCTTAATGCTTGCCATGCATCACTGCAATTGCGTGCACCGTCGCGCCTCTACCCGCATTCCACGTAACGTCGCGTTTTGGTGGAATACCTTTTTAACCTTCACGATCACGCAATCTTTTCCACGTAAAATGCAAAATTTACGTAGGATTTTAAACGAATCTTGAAGAAGTTAACAATATGCTGAAAACCTTTTCGACCAATGATATTAACGCGTTTATCAGTTGTACGTAGGATCAGTCACGATGCTGATCGTTTAGTAGCAAAAACAATATACTTCGGAATAAAAATAATTGTAAAAGCAACAAGTATATCAATTTTTACGCGCTTCATGAACAAGTAACTAAATACATGCATACGCTTAATTTATTTTTTAGAAATATAATTTATAATTTTGCTTCTTCGAGCCAAAATATAATTTGTTAAGTACGTAGAATACCACATGGGTTGTTTAATTGGTCTTGGATCTAAATTATTACTTTTAAGACGATTCAAGATAATTTAGAAACACATAACAATGACGTAGGATTAAAAGCGAAGATTGCTTAAAATGACGAACACTGATGAAATTAAGCCAGTGAGTTACTTGTAAAATAAGGAGGCTGGAATATCGATTGTGATACGAGGTTAGGAGATATTGAAGATGAAAATTTGTACGTCGATCATGTTGTCAAGTGTGCCTGTTTGTCACTGTGTCATACAGAAACAGTTGAAGGAATCGCGATGAAACTTGAAACATATCCATAGAATGGTCCATTTTAAAATATGTACTTAACTAATGACATCGTAACATTTCTACCGGGATGAGACGTCAACTGTTATATAAAATGTGCAATATCTCGCTCACAACTACTTCACAGCTAAAACGTTCGTACAAAAAATATTCCAAATTAATTTAGAAATTTTCTGCTCGATGTAAATTTTCAATAGACTCGATGGTATCCAAAATGTAGATGCAAACCTTCCTGTCTGCAGTACTCTACGAGGGTGAGTAACAGCAGAACCTTATTTATTTGTGCCTCAGAATGTAAAGTGAAAAACCTTGTACCTACATCAATAAGCGCTAAAATACTTTTTGCATTCAAACGAGATTGCTCTTAGTGTAGTAAACAATACTTAATTCCAGAAACATTTCCCATAAAATCGTACGGTATTGGTATCAACGAAGTATTCACTATTAAAATTGATATCAAGTACCTGAGATTTCGAAACTTCTTCATATTTCTCATTACGTACTTGGGTGTCGAATTACTCGTGTGTGGTCAATACTTAATCGTATCAGTTACTTACGATTTATGCGATGAGTGAGGAGATAGAACAGTGGGATATCTAAATAGTATAATAGAGATGACACCACAGTAACCTTCAGCGGTCACTTGATATTGTCCTACTTATAGTTTCTTCAAGTATTTTGAAAATAACATTCCTGTAAACTTATCCTATATCCTATTTAACTGGAATGCATGTAATTCAATGAAACAAATTTACTTTTATCCGAAAATAATTCCGTAAGCTGTTACATAATTTTGTAGGTAAAAGTTGAATAAATTGATTAAATGAAATAACACGAGAAATCACAGTATTGATTACAAATCCTCTGCATGTTGCAAAATTTACAGCGTCGTAGTTTCATGCAGTACAATTTCAGCGAAGATCGAAGTTTGCCGCATGTAATTGCGAATTATAATTAGGGCGTAGACCTGTCAGATATATAATTAAGTAGAGAAATTTAATTTAATCATAGATTTAATTAGTATAAGTGTTAGTCGTTAGTACAAAGTACATCTAAGATAGTAAGACCTTCTGATATCATTTAATTCGATTTTGAAATACGATTTAATTCGGAATACTACGTAATCTCTTAAAAACTATTCTCTATATTCCTGAGTTTATAATTTACTAAGTTCTACGTTTAAAAAGTTTATCTCCAGTTATATAATATTTACAGGGATGAATGTTTACATGCGTGTATCGTACAATAAATTGTTGATAATTGACAGCACTGAAACAGAAATACTGAATCCTTATCTTGTAAATTTAATCATCGCTAGAATTATATTTATGAGTTAAAATTCCAGAATTACGAAATTGAAAGATTTACAGATTCAAAGATTTAAAAATTCTTTTGCAAAGAAATGATAAATTGTTTAATTTCATTTGGTTCTCGATGAAATTATTAATTAGTATTAACTTTGATCAATTAATTAGGACCGTGAGTGTAGTGCCACATCCATGTTAATTATAGCACTGACAAGTTGTGGCATCTGTTAAGTTATTGCTTTAGTCTACCGATACCTCTCACGCGTAAACATGATTTTCGAAATTAAAACGAAAGAAGCACGTAATTATCTCTGTATATATTGCACGATATGTAATTGTATATAACACGATTTGATATAACGCAGTATGTATTGGGACACACCACATCCACTTATATTTATGCCAAGTTCCCCTAATGTACGCCATCCATAACCGCACGGTTGCGTGCTGCTCTCGTTGAATTGCGCAACGCTACACTTGTAAATACAATGTTACATTGTTGTGGGGACCCAGCACTCCAAAATGTAAGAATTCTCTGTCGCTATAATTTTAATGAGTACTTAAGGCAATTATGGGGAGAAGCATTGCCGTTTCGTGTAGTAAATGCACCAAATTTATCCTTGTTAATGAAATTTAATATTACAGTAAATACGTAGATGAAGTAATATTCTGTTTAATACGAGGTAGTAATATATTCTAGTTCAGAGGAGTAATAGGGTAATGAATATTTTTAAAAGTACACCGTGTACATAGTCATTGATGGCTGAAGTATAAAAATTACCGAATTGTAATGTGTATTTTATAGTCGTATGCTCAATGCTCCGGTGCAATTCAATTTTGTAAATATGTGTAAACATTTTCTTCTGAAAAATTTCAATATCAGTATATAATCTATGTATTACAATTTGTAACTATTTCTTTCCATTTTATCGATTATTGTTTTGCATTTTAGCAAATATTCGTGATACATTTTTGAAGTCAACAACATTCTTGTGAAACCATAAATACATCAAATAGCTTTGTTTACTTTCACATTATGTGACAAAATATCTCTGAAAATATTAATCTTTAGATTATGTATGCAAGATGATTCGTAATTTATGGTACAAATGAAGTCGGGGAAGTTTTGTGGCTCAAAATAAGATGAAAATTAAAAATAACAAAATTGCATCGAAAGCATCACTTTCGAAAAATGCATTTGAAATTCCATTGAGTATGTGTGCATTTAAATAATGGCTAGCGTTATGAATTTCACTACAAATAGTTGTTGCGATCGTTTTTGTGATCAATACAATATCAGGGCTTGTTCACTATGAATCCTCACCTATTAACTCATTTGTAAGGTGTGCCGGTCATTAAATACGTATACGCGTACTCAACTGATTTCGTTTTCCTCGAAAACGATGCTTTCAACGTAATTTCATTACTCTTAATTTTCGTTTTATTTAAAGCCATAAAACTTCCCTACGATGAATTATGGACTACCCTGTACTAAGAATGTTTATTCCGCAAGTTTTGCAGATTTGAGACAATTAACGTTTCTGTGACGGTATGAATTACGTAAAACAAAAGGTCTATTCACTTTCAAATTAAACACCTAAATACCAGTTCATATAAACAAAACGATTCGTCTTTATGAAAACTTTTCTATAGCTTCCAACAAATTCTACCAACCTCTACGGTTTAAAATTAAAGTTTATTTATACCCTGTATTATCCTGTTAAAAAGATCCAAAGTCCCCAAACAAGAATTCGGAAGTCGAATTGCTGTATCACTCCCAATTTTCGAAAAAACACGAATTTATGTAAAAACCCAAAATTTTCGCCAATACTGAAGCATTACACGAAAAGTAAAAATATTAGAAAGTTCTAATTGGTCTTCAACAATAGAGAAGAATTTTTCAAATATAGTGGTATATAATTTATTAACTGTTTTTGATCCTGAATAGTAATAAATTAATGTCAAAATTTTAAAAAGTGTCGGTATGTGTAGTTCCTCTGCACTATTTTTGTATTTTTAAGAAAAGTTCTTTCCCAGGACGAAAATCCTAACCACGATCGGATTCTGCAGACATTTCTAAAGAAAGGACTGCCCGGCAGAAGTATAGGAACGACTTACATTTTGAGCGGATCGAGAAAATATTCGTTGGCAATGCGTGTACAACGAGTTGCTGCCATATGCTCCACTGCACCCTTGTCTAGATTCGGTAGGGCTGTAGCTATTGAGTAAATAATGATTTACTTTTTTTCAATACTTCAGAGTTCTGTCCATTTCTTCTCGTATACTTCTGTAGATACCAATCACCAAACTATGATATGCTTCTTAATCAATTCCAGTCGACAGAAATTTTATTAATATTGTGGTATCGGATTTTCCGTGTCCGCTTGGACCTGCTTCGAGCGCAGGCCTAAACGAGATAGCGCGTGAGGACAGACCTGGATTAGGATAAACACTTGGCGCCGATCTGTTCGCTAGCTTTCGTGGAAGGCACAAGTATTCCTTTACAGGGAGTATTGCGAGACGACTGAGTGTGAGAATGCATGAGGGCGAAAGGGAATATATGTGGTTCGGAGAAAGTGAAGAGTGTTTGGAAAAGACGAACGATTAGAATGGCCGAACGTGACCGAATGTCTGAAGTGAGAGAGACTGAAATGAATAATTTTAATGAGTACTTAAGGCAATTATGGGGAGAAGCATTGCCGCTTCGTGTAGTAAATGCACCAAATTTATCCTTGTTAATGAAATTTAATATTACAGTAAATACGTAGATGAAGTAATATTCTGTTTCATTTCAGGATTGAAATGAAAGAGAATGAATGTGCGTAGCTATATAGAGTGCGAGAGGAACGTTTGGGACAGTACAGTACGTCCAGAGTACGTCCAGAGTATGTCACAGTATAAGACGGTATGACGGTATGAGATAGTATGTCGTAGTATGACGCCGAGAGTATGTCCGGAGAGTGTGTCGCGGACGGTATGAGTAAAAAGACGTAATAAGACCAGACAGTTAGAAAGACGCACTAAGACGAAAGACCAGTAAAAGACATAAGTGACAAAGACGATAAAGACGCGTGCCGAGGGCATCAAGACGATTAGCTTAGTCTTACACGTGGTCAATCTACCCTTAGTGAAAAGCGAAACTAATCTCCAACACCGCGTCTAATACTAATAATACTGTAACTTATAATATTCTTAAATATATATCAATACACTGCACGAGTACAACAGTTATTTGGGGGCTCGTACGAGGATCAATAACTCAGATCACTTGTTTAGCGATCCGAAGTAGAAGAAAAAGAAGAATATAATATTCTAAATTCGCAGCAATTAACTCGGTACTATTTGCGACGAATAATACCGATTACTAGGTTTTACCACGTGGAGGTTGTTGCGAGCGGAAACCCGGAGGGAGATAGATGGAATCAAAGTTCTATCGATCTCCCTCGATACGCAATACAAACGAAGTTACTAAACCAAGGAGGTGGATGGAACTAAACTTTCTTCGATCTCCTCGTTTAGTTCTGCCGAGCAATTACATTATCGAACAAAATGAGACAAAATTGGGAAGGACGCGACGCAAACCGGGGAGTTGGTCCTACTAGATTGATCCCGTTTCCTCTTAGTGGGTCCGATTCGGAAGGAAGTGGCCGACGCCGCCGAAACAAGTGCCCCATTTCCCCACAACTTCGCACCACGAGCCACGCAAGCCCACGTGGCCACGACTTACGAAGGATTACGGAAGAGAGGGTCCTCTCCTGCGATCGGTGACTTCCACAGAGACAGAGATAAAATACCTCCCTTTGTGTTCGCAACATCTTCCTCTGGAAGCAGGCGCACCAGAAGAGACAGCGACTGATCGTTCGGACCACCTACACGACCGGTCACTTGCTTATGTAACAAGCAGAGGTGACCGGACTGTGAAACCAAAAAACGAGCAAACATAAGCTAAAGATTGGATAATTGCCTGGCAGAGCACAGATATTCGTAGATGGTGGCCTTAAAACTAACTTAGTCGAAGCGTAAAACTAAAGATCCCGCGGCAGCTACGATGAGAGTGTCCTTTTCTTTCTTCTTTCTTCTTTCTTCTTTCTCTAATTATGATAAACATCAAGATATTGTGGAATCTGCAAAGGCGAACGATTTCGATGAATGTTTGTTCATTTTCACGATTGTTATTAAAATTTAAGCATGTTCCCAATATTAATCGAACAATGTGTATTTTATTTATGCATTACAAATGATGAAGCAACTCATAGAAATTGATTTTGATCGAGATTCGAAGTAAAAACGTGTTTCTTAAAGTTTTAAATCATGGAAAGTAATAATTGTGTTTCATGCACATTAATTTAACATTTGTTTAATTCTTATAATTTACACAATACGCATAGAAGTTGTATTTTTTACTTAAAAGCGCCGAAATTTAATTAATCGCTTTTCTAGATAGAAAAATCATCGTGATTAACACTTGTGAAACGATAATCGATGTGTAGCCTTGACAATGTCGGTTGGACCTCAATGAAAAATTTCGTAGCGAGCAAGAATACTTCAACAAAATGATATTTTAAGCCAATTTTTATACCAGGATATTGTTAATAATTGTTTAAACTATAGTCCTACGATGGTTGTTAATAATTATGATAAATAACCATCAAGATATTGTGACATCCGCAAGGTATAAAGACGTACAGTTTCAGTGTATGTTTGTTCCTAAATGCGATTGTTATTCACATTTATGTATGTCTCAAATGTTATCGTTGCAATACACATTTATTTATACATTATAAATGCTTAAATGGTATACAAAAATTAAGTTTGACCGAGATTCGAAGTAAAAGGTGATTTCTGATTTATTCTTTAAATGCGCTGCATTAGCAGAGTTTTAAAACATAGGAAGTAACAATTGTTTACTAGAGATATTAATTTAACATCTGTTTTATTCTAATTTTATCGCTTTCCACATTTTAAAACTCGACTCATTTAAACAAAACATCAGAAACCACATTTTACTTCCAATCTCGACCAAAATTAATTTCTATAAGCAAATCAACCATTTTTAATACATAAATAAGATGCATATTGTAACATTAATATTCGGAAACTTTCACATATTCCAGAAAAGTGTCGACAATAAGTGTAGGAAAGATTCACCAAAGGTTACAGATATTAACGATGCAATATACCCATTAATTAAATAATATGTATACTTCAATAATATGTACAAACATTAGAAATAATTTATAGTACTCGCTCTGTAAATCAGAATGCATATTAAATGAGGTCTATTTTTAATCAGAATGCTTTCAGTTCCGGAATGCCGAGAACTCCATTCACAACCAATACCTTTTTAATGTACGTTCGCTCTCATCCATCTTGCAAAAGGCTACTCATTTATTATGCATGCCTTGTACGCAATGCACCATGGCTTTTTTACCAATTTGCTTATTGGAAAGTGCGATAACGTGAATTTAAATATTTCTTGATAAAATTGGTTGAAAACATTTTTCTCTTCTTCGTTGTAATAATTTGGAAAATATATTTTCCAAATTGTAAAAATTTCACGAGTACAGTCGTCTAGATGTAATAATTATAATAAGAAAAAAATCGAAATCTAGAGTGACGTGTTTTTAATTCAGACTAATTTCAAAATTTGCTGATTCAATTGAAGAGATTTGGTAATATGTATTTTATGCAAAATTAAGGATTTGTGTAAATATACGTATTACGGAAAATTCGAATGTTTACAATTTTGAATTCGTTATAGTACAGTAATTCCCACTTTCAGGCGACAATATCGAAACCGTTAATTCACTTGAGTAGGTAACGATTTTTATCTTGAAATAACAAGAAAATATTTCGAGTAGGACGTTGCGATAGCGAGAAAATATTAGTATTGTTAGAAATTTTTGATAATAACAAAATTAGCTGGTAATGAATTGCACAGTGTGAGAAAGCAAGTTAGAAGGATGCATCTTCCATTCATATTGTTGGTATAAAGTCGGATATTAAAGTTGGATGGCACGCTTTTTACACATACACACACATATAACTTCAAATAACATAAAACCATAATTACAAATCGTAAAATATATTCCGTACAAAAGGATGATCAGAATTTGTACCCTATAATAGAGACGGAACTATAAACAACGTACCATCCGACCGACAAGATAAGCGACTTGATATTAATAACACGAATGGAATTCTTCTCGTTTATTTTCTCGCAGTGTGTAATTCATTCACATCCGATAATCTACATATCATTTTGTCATTATCCAAGGTTTCTAACAATGTCACTATTTTTTCGCTATTACGGCCCTCTACTTGAAATGTTTCCTTGTAAGACCCATATCGGCGTCTGTTGCGAAAAGTGAATAAAGTATACCGAGAGTGAGAGAGATAAATCAATGGTGAACGACCCTCGTATTACGTGCGTTCGATTGCACAAACTTCAAAGAGTTGCCGCACACATATCGAAACCATTTCCCTCGAAGTAGAATACTTTCTGAAGTAATACTTCCAATTTTGCCGAAGATAACATATGTTGTAGCTTTTAGCAATATTTAACCATACCTTAAAGAATTTCCCAAACTGTTAAAAATTCTTGACTTTACAGCTCTTTGAAAAATGGTGTAAATTTGTTCTTCAATAAATTATAATTCAGAGGGAACGCATTTTCGAAGAATCAATTGTTTTATCAAAGATATTTAAAATTTTTCAAACTATTATTACACTAGATTTGTATTTCATTTTGGATTTGTAACAAATTTCGATGATCAAAATATTTTCTTATTCTAATTGTGGAACTGGCAATCAGATAAGAATCAGTTTCTTCAACCACTCTTGTTCAATTGTTTTAGAAAAATACAATTGTTTAATAACAGAGACACATTGAAAAATTGGCAAGCTATTATCTGTTCCCTTTATTGATTTAAAGGTAGCACTTATACAAGGAAAAACAGAAAGTAGAATATATATATAGCTCGGAAAACTTTATTTTATTGGCACATATATATATATATATATATATCAAGGGGATGACATTGTCCGATTTTATTTTCAATAGTCTAGGCATAATCTTTATTGAATCCCACGAGACCAAGCTTTTAGAGGTTTGAAGAGTAAAGAAACTCCTTTAATTTTACTACTATGTTTATTTAAAAAGAAAAGGCTCGCTCACAGTAACTTTCGCTGGACTATTTTCAACTCTGATTCACTTCGACAAATCTCCAACCACATATGTCCCAATCGCGCTTCTCTCGTATTTTATATTCTCACATGCATTCATTCCCTTTCATTCTAATTCTTAACCTTTTTCACTCCATGCATCTGGTTACATTCACCCAAAATTCCTCAGTCTGTTGTCATCTCAATTACTCGTCTTTCCCACCTTAATCCAGACAATCCCACAATAGTAAATTTTACCAATTTGTTTCGTAAATTTGTATTCGTTTCGTTTTATCCATTTGGGTATTTGAACCATGAATCACGAATCATAAATCTGTTTTTGAAAAAATGAAATGTCAAAGATAAGACAAATAAAATACATGGAGCTCACTGTACAGTTTTTCATAAGAGAACCTTTAAAAATTTCATTCTAGACCGTCAACCCCTCACAAACATATTTACCAAATACCAGGCAAAAAAGAAAACATCATAAACCAACAAAAATATTGTTTTAGCGGATAAAATGCACGTCACTTCTACGCGTTCCCAGGAAACAGAGTAGAGAGCTTAACTCACGCGAAGACTGATCTTCGTTCAATTATGAGGTGCTGTGCTTAGAATGTTTTCATCATACTACCTCTCCCCACTCCAAACTTAGCCACACCTGTAGCCCCAAGTTGTTAAAAAATGTCGTAAAAAGGAATTTTCGTAGACAAAGTCAGCTGTGCCCAAATTGTCTCGCGTTTCCTGTCGTGATATTGCTCATAAAAACTAAATTTATAAACAATTATCGACGAAAAGGTTTTACGAAGAAATGAAATCTTCTTAATACTGTGTACCGGATAATAACAAACAAACACACTTTTCAACAAAAAACTCTCAACGACTGCAAGTTTCTACGCATTGAAATTTTCTATGTAACCTTAGGAATTTGATAACCACAATTGTTTGCTACTTTTTAAGTGGGAGCATAACCATCGCCCGAGTTGATGCTTAAATGACAGAAGTTTTTTTCGATCAGTGCTACAACCCAGTATTCAACACGTTAGCTAGTATAAGAGACGCATATTTTTATTACAAAATTAGGCAAAGTCATCCCGTTTGACGTTACTTGAAATATTCAAACTGTTCGAAATATTCAAATTGCTCAGAACAGATCCAAACGACTTGAAAGAACCGCGTTCTTCGAAATAATTCGAGACATTCCGTTTATATGCGAGTAGTTCGAGAAAACCAAGAGGCTCGAAAGAAGCAGAATTCTGTTTTACATTCGGGTCGCGTTCCGTCTCGAATATTCGAGATTGTCCTGTCTCGCATTTCAGGATTCCCGCATGTTCCGGGATTTCAAACAGCTCTAATGATGATGATTATGCGGAATTTACTACTTTTCATACTACCAATTTACAATTCAAAGATTATTTTCTTATTAAAGTATCCTCGTTGAAACTAAAATTATAAGTGTTTAAGAAACATCAGTTTTTATTAAATCGCCGTATAATCGTAATTGTAAACAACTTGTAATCTGCTACTCGAAATATTCGTTTTAGACTTGTAAAATCCAATAAATATTTCAACTAAGATATCTGTTTTCATATATGTGTACTTATTTGAATTTGCACGATAACGTCATAAGCATTTGGAATATGTATAATTTATAATATACTTCGAATAATCATAGAAAAAGTTCATATTTACAAATTTCTTTCTTTGTTCCTTTTACTATTCTATTTGTAGAAGACACTAAATGAAACACTACTTTGCATTAAAGAATAAATTTCTGTTTACAGCATCTGCTTTTCAATGGACCAAGAAAACAATAAAACGTATTTTCTGTCTTCATTAATCCTTCGATATCAAAGCACGACATATATCGCTCCTCTTCTTAATGAACTACGATCCTAAATTTCAGTCACGACCTTTTCAAATAAAAAGCTACGTTTCAACTTCGATCCCCTCCCCTTCCTTCGGTCACGTGTTGTGAATTCAATGGTTGATGTCGGAACGATGACAAGGATATAAGGAGGAAGTAGTAAAAGAAAGATCGACTAAAGAAAGAGTGTCAGAGGGACCATTGCTTAGGATCGCAATTGTCCGTCATCGAGGGCCATAATTAAAGATCCAAAAAGACGAACGAAGAACGTTTGCCGTTTATTTTCTTCAAACGTCAAAGCGAGCGACCGATATTGTGAGGAAAATCGATTATTTCGAAGGTTACAGAGACAAGAACATGGATCAAAGAAAGAGCGTAATAATCACAGGGGAAGAATTATTAATCTAACTCGAGAAATTTTAATTAAATGTACTGTCGCAAAGACAGCACAGAGAACAGTTCTTGTTGTAATACATTTTCGTTCATTTCGTGCGGTTGATCTTTGAAAGTATTCTGATATTCTTTGTTGGAAACAGTTTATCGAAAACGACGAGCTGAGTCTCCGTAAAATGAAACGAAGGAATTTCTAGTATCGTTCTAACAAAACTGATTAGCACTCAGATTTATTTTTGCAATATATTTCCTGTCATAGTTTTGATTTTCAAACCTTTGCCCTGTCACCGTTCGAGATTAGTGCTACTCTAAGATTTTTAAAGGTTTAATATTGATTTTTTTCTCGAACTAAAAATTCATGTATACGCAAAATTAAGTTTACTGATTGTAAATTGATGAATGAAAATATGGTTGTTTCTTCTAAAAGAATGTAAGAAGTAGCGCAGTGATATTTTCTTCAATTAGTTATTTTTCATAACAGTATTATTTTCCATAACGTATATTACAATTGGAAAAATAAAACGAAATGTGTGTTTATTTAATTTTTCTAGCTTTGTATTGTAATATCAATATTTTAGTTTTAATACTGTTATAATTGTTGATATTTTAAATCCAATATTGTAAATTTAAATGAATATTCTAAGTTAATAGAAATACTAATTCACCATGTTTTTTTTACGTGTTCCAGGAGATGACCGTGCAACAACATATTTTAACAAATCCATTTTAACTTTTTAAGAAAACATACAAAGTTTGAAGATTGAAGCATATCCTGTACATGAATATATAGCGATCTTTATATGTAAACAAAAAGTTAATATATATTTAATCTGCAATCTTTGCAGGCTTTTCATAAAAAGTTGAAATGAAAAATTTCAAAGGGTCTAACTCGTCATACAGCATTTATAAACCGATGTATATGTGATACTTTTGTATCACTATAATGGATAAAATATATGTAATTTTAAAAATTAACCTATTACTATAGGAATATTCTGTATATTTTCAGATTCAATTTATACATAATTAAAAATAACTTGTGCAAGGTCATGTCAGAAGTTATTTTACTTTTACAAGGATGTAATAAAAAAAATATAAAAACTATATTTTTATCACTGAAAGATATTTCTTTCAGTACGCGGTAAGGGTTACTTGAATCCGATGTAAAACTTGTCACTTGAAAACGGGGAAATTACTGTACGTAAGTAAAATTTATCTGTGACTGTATATTCATAACTCACCGAGCGTTGTTATTTTTTACTTATTTGTGGTCGTAATTGCAACCCTCTGGGAAGAGACGTGGTGTGTTTTTGAAATTGGTCGATTTCAATTGCAAAATCGAGTGGCGGTTTAAATGGACAGATTAAGAAAAAACGAATTTACTCATGCGATATCATGCATTATTCCTAGATGCAGCTGCGGCGCTGAATTTAATCGATATTCGGAACAGTAGTTTTTCAAAACGTAGCCTCGGAATCCCCGAGACATGCACGCAAGTGCATTTCCATTTTCTGCCCGTTGCTGTATACGCTAGTTGTTCTTTTACAATTTTCTTCTCATCCTTTACTATTCTTTGATTAAAATATATCCGCGACATTTTGCATATCTCAATCTTGCAATAAGCATAAAATTCCATTAGATAGTGCAATAAATTGTGCCGTTGTAACTAATACATTATAAACCATTCCTACATTTTATTCACGTTCTAAAGATGGAATTTAGTAGCATATACCGAGTGAAATTTCTGTTTTTAGACAAAATTATATTATAGAATTTTCCTACGTAACTACGAATATATTATTAAATACTGAAGGAATATCTGTGTTATCTTGAGATGTTAAGTATATTGGACAAAATAAAGTAAACATTAATATCTTGAAGGTAATTAATGGAGACACCAAAGTGACTTTGGAAAGTCTATATTTGGTATAATATGTATACCTATTAATGTTTCTCAATCTGTGTTCCACTAAAAAAAAAGGGCTTTTTACAAAAAAAAAAAAGGAAAACTTGTCTCCCGCAATATTATTTTATTCTTTTTAAAAATATTCGTTCCAAATGTTTTCCTCGTCAGTAGTAAAAACATAAAACAAGAAACTAGAAATATAAAAGTTGAATATTTGGAAAACTTAGAATTTGTTGTGCAATGTTAACAAAAATTGTTTTGTACTTATTATTATGGTTTACATGTTCATCACTTTTTATTCTGCTTTTTACACATATAATAAAAGAAGTAAACCAAGGAATGCAGATTTTGTTATACTATTCGATAAAAAACTCAATTTGTTATTAAATAGGATGAAATTAATTCAAAAAGGACTAACACCCGACCACTAATTTTTGTTCATATTTATTTCTGTTCATTGCTTTAGCAAACAATTCATAATAAGTTTTAATTAAAAAATACGAAATCACTTAAATTAAATAAATATTTTTAGAAGATAAATTCATTAAATTGTTTTAAAGTACATTAAACACATAATAATGTAATTCTACTCTAGAAGGTCTGCCAAAAGTTTTCCATTTCAAAGTATTCGTAAGAAGATACGGTTAAAAGCTGCTGTACCGTATTAATTTTGCCAATACCCAAAACGAGCAAAGTGACTCATTGCTTTATTCATGATCTAACAATTATTTTATATTACACTCGTTAACTACCAACTCGATTACATAAAAGTTTCTCTGATCACCGAAGTACACTTTTTCTTAAATTTATACTTTTAATCCAGTAACTTAAATTTTACGTATTTGTCTGAAAATTCCTGCAGAAAATACACTTATAAACATCTATTAAATTTTTACATATTACATATCGTTACACATATTCAAATGTCCTGTCTATAATGTGGCCGCAACAACCGAAACATTAATTAACGAAAGTTGTGTTCAGAAGAATGTAGCCTGTTTCCAAATTATGGAGCAATATCTAAAATGTACATATTTGCGTATTTCTGATGTTGATAGAATAATCGAAAAGTCCTTACCATTTGACAATCTGGGATTCGTATTTGGGATGTAAATAATTGCAATTTCGACGTTCGACTTCCATACACGCCAGCAGACACAGGTTTTAATAATTCAACCTGTACTAAAATTACGTACTCGTACTTCAACCGCGGTAGAAACAATCCTTCGGGTCATGTTAGCGTCGTAAATCGATAAATATCGATATGCGATCACGTGGTAATCGAACAACACTAGCGCCGCCTAGTGTCCGCCACTGCAATCAACGTGCACATTCCCGCTATACATTATACGTGCAACGCGGAACGAACGTTTTTGTAAAAGTTTAACCAAACTTCGCTCTGTCTAATAGGTCACGTGCACGTTCTGCGCTGTAACTTTATCATAAGTTTAAATTACAAAATACACTTTTGCCCACACATCGAGACAAGAATTGTAATATTTTCACACATTGTGCACACACCTTCCTGTAAAATAGACAGGAAAACTCAGACTGTGAGATAGTAAAATATTTTTTCGATATTCTTCGGTACGCTCTATTTGCTCGTCTCATAATTTTTATTGTCTGTATGCGTAGAAACAATTATAGTTGGTTCAACGAGTCCAATCACCAGCTATGAACAAACCCACGTAGCGAAATTCAAACAGAACCGGGACATCGAGTATTATAACATAGTGATAATTGTCGCAGAAATTTTGTTATATTTCTACGTATACTACTGTACTGTAGAATAATTATTCGTTGTAAATGTGAATATCAATGAAAGAGACATAAAACTCAAGAAATTAAGTTTCCATACTTGTTGTATCCAATAGTTGTGACTGTATTTTTTTTTTCATGTTTTAGTACGTGTCTATTTTGTTGATGTCTGGTGATTCGATTCCTTAAACGCACTACAGATTATGCGTTTCGTATGAATCGATTCTCGTCGTGGAACGAAAAGTCCATCATTTCGTATTACTTCCTCCTTGAAACGCGCACCGAAACGTCGAGAAAAGTAAACGAAACACGACACGTACATTGGTCTTCCAATCGACGGAATTTTTCCTTTCGTACGTCGCACTTTCAAATTCGTCGGATCGATGTCTCGAGTTTGATCGCGTTCAGCTTTGCATAGCTACAATTTAACGTAGACGGAAATGTTTAAAAGTGTGTTCGAACTCGTAGGCGAAGCGTGACGACTACGATGTCCTGTTAGAAGTTTCCGTAGTTTTGAAGTTTTTCGAAATACAAACTGAACAAGCAGGCGGGGTGTACCATTGAGTAGCGCGCGCGTGTTATATACTGGTCACGTTTGAAATCGAAAAGTTGTGCATCGTGGAACCTCACCTCGCGGAAAGTTTTTCCAAAGTTTTACGCGCGCGCGCGCACGCGCGCATGTATGTATTCGTGGTGGAGGAATGCGGGAATTATAGGGTATGAAAAAAATTCATTAAAGTTGCACGGGCAGGAAACAATCGATCGATTTGCAAATTGCCTCGAGGAGCGTGAAATTACTAATTAAACTTCACTTTTGGTCAGAAGAACTTCACGTTCGGACGGAAAGTTTACAACGATGATAGATTCTATGAGTTACTTTATTTCGGAGTGATTTCCGCGGATTGACCAACAGAAATGGACAGAAACTGTTACCCGATAGAATTGTTGTACATGCTAATCATCCATCACTTGTAAAGTCGTATGGAATATTAATTAACGATTTCGATGGACTCGCATCAATTGTTGTTTATCAATGTAACGTTATTAATTAAAGGTTAGTAATGATTAAATACATCCCGGATTATCATTATTACGTCTGGATTACAGTGATCAATTATTGCCAGCACCCGCTTGTTTATGATAATATGACGTAAATTCATAATCTGTTATGGAAATAGATTTCGTCGAAACTCGGTATAAAATTAATAATACTTTTAGCACAAAAAGTTTATTCCCGCATGTTACTACCTCCGTTATAATTATCGAAAGTTTGTAATTGCGTTAACTTTCGTATGTGCCTTAAATTTTATAAAATAGGTCGGTATTTTGTTTTGTAATTGAACATTTTTGATGTTTTGTTCCCTTTGTATACAATAACGTAGACCACCTCCCACACGTATTACTCTTTAATTATTATTGTTACGAATAAACTCATTGTACGCGCAAATAATGGTTTTTGGTTGTAATTAGTTCCGTAAATCTCGTTGCAGTTAACACACGCTTTCCGTTAGTTCATTCACGAAATCATATTTGAATTTCGAAATAACATATATATTTGTCTGAAGATATATCAATAATTATTAAAGTATTACAAGTGTTGACTGTGACTTACCGTAGAACCTCGATTACCCGAACACCGTTTATTCGAATATTTAGTTACCCAAATTTCGATTAACCGAACGCTTAATTGTTTAGACAGTGATCAAGGAAAAAGTACACACTTTTTTCTTTATTTGAATTCGTTAAACCCACAATTGGACAAACGAATAAAGCGTTACTTCTTCAGGAGGTCGAATGATTTATTCAATTGTGGTATCGTGCAAACTCGAAAAACGGATAATCGAGTTTCTATTTGCTTTTTCTGTTATCATTGCAATTTCCATCTCGTTTCCAATTTTACACACATCGATTGAACATTCGATACAAAATATTAGATAAAGTTTCCGCAAATTCGTCACTGATAACTTCTCTAAATTCAGTTTATTCACCTGGCTGTACGTTTAACAAAATTCCCGAAAACTGGACAGTCTCGATTAACCCTTTTGCTCATACCGTGTTGAGTGTAGCACATTGAATTGCATACGTTCTAAAACAGAGTGGAAAGCAATTTCATCCGTTATGTCACGTTTCCCTCTATATCGTGCATGTATACTAACTACATTAATTGCGTAATGCTATTTACCTTCACGTGGAAAAATTGAAATAAACCACATTTTTTCAGAAAAATTTTTTGCTCGATTGCATCAGCCGTTTCCTCTCTGTAGATCAGAAGTGCTGCTATTGTTGCAAATATACAGAATGTAAAGGCAAAAGTCAAGTTTCTATTCGGAAAAAAATTATTTCTTTCTGCAACAAAATCCGTAAGAAATGTTTCTCTAATGTTCATTATTTTTATGGAGAAATAAAAGTATTTTAAAAGTTTTTATATAATGGTTTCTCAATTATTTGCTCGCAATTTATTAAATTCGATACAACTCGTAGTTGTCAAACGGATCGATGCAGAAACTTGAACGTCACATTAGCAAATGTAAAAAGTTTAGTGTGCCTGTGTACCGAAAATCAAATTTTTAACCGAAGATATAAAAAAGGCTCGAACGAAAGGATCAACTGTTTTCGACTTTTTGTTCGTCTATCCATTTTACCGGTGTATTCCTGAGCAATTACAGATCGTTAGGCTCTGCAAAATCAGTTTTTCCGCGGACAGTTCCGAAGTAGAAAAGGAGAAATGCGTCGAACAATTTACAGACCTGTCTGCTGCTGTGATCGATTGTTCCCACGCTACTTGTTACTACTACAATTAGACGGGCCACCTCTCTATATTTACCCTCTGACCGACCTATTTCACGAGTTTATTTCCAATAGCTTCAAGCCCTTCGATTCTCGCCATATTACCATTAATGTTTCACACGTTATTGTTGAAATATTAAATCGAAGAATGTTTCCTTTCACCAGACACGAGAATTCTCTGTACGTGCTAAAATTGTTATTAACAGTAAAATGTTATTTTGTTATTTATATTGTTCGTTGTACGTACACACAGTATTTACAGTATTTATTATTCACGCCGTGGCATGAATAATTTATTTGTTCTACGCATAAATGTAATCATGGACCGATTACTGTGAAATGGGACACGAGGAAAAGCGATGAATAATAATGTATGAAAAATTAGTTATGGTGCTTTTGTTTGGCTCTGAATATCGTTATAAGTACGACGAGTAGTACGAATGAATATATCATTTTGAAATAATAATGTTATCGATCGGTGAATATCTACATTTCTATTCGTATGACAATTTACACCACGATTAAAATGTTGTATTTTTACGTATGTACTTGGTATGCTTAATTGATCTAACTATCAAAATTTCCAGCGAATATTCGAGAAGAAAATGTTTGAAATAGAGATTCTGGAACGAAAATAATTTGAATACAAATTTGGAACAAGGATTCTCTGGTTAATGTTTCCGGTCGATAAATTTTACCAATTTAATCGAAAGAACGAACTATCAAAAAATAAGTCACCGATATTATCGATCCTTATTTGCTCGAAACCGATCTTATTTGTATTCGGATTCAGTATGCGCACAAACAGTACATTGAAGAAGTTTTGCAAAGGAATGAAATTTGAATGCGAGTTTCATCTCATCTGTTCTCGAAACAGAATTTTCTTCTTTGCCCAAACAGATGCTCCGAAATTTGATGGATTTGGATACCCATGTGTCTGCAATGTCTTATTCTTTCGTTTCGTGTAACATTATTTATCATTCTATTTCGTATTATTTAGATTGATATTTGAATATGCATATTGTAAAATTCACGAAATCAAGAAAACAGTTTTGGTAACATTTTGATAAATTGATAGTAACTGTGCTGAACACAACATTCGTGATTTAAAGCTTATAAAATTCGTAAGCACGTACACTTTATCGTCAGAAATTTTACTTATTTGGTAAAATCTTCGTATAATTTTTCATTCGAAGAAGAACATGCTAGTCATGAAATCGTCACGCTGTACACGTTTTAGCTGACTCTCTGAAACGATGACATTAGACGTGGAAGCGTCATAAAGAGGAATACGAGGGTACGTGCGAATTGCTTCCTTCGTTAACTTTTTGCTTTGCACGGAATTTTAATCAAATGAATTGCAATCTTGAGCCACGTAATCTGTTGTTTGAATACAAACATAATTATTCCATTACTTGGACGATTATTAAATTAACATTACGTTTGATAACGACACCCAATAATCCTATTTTTCGTTAATCGCAGTACTTACTCGGCACAAGTTATCATTTAATTAACATTTTTAAAACAGCAAACTCTGAGTGAGTCGTTAGACATGCACGCCATCGAGAAGAACGTGGAAGTATTTAAACAAAATAGCAATTTCTAAAACTTTGACTTTTTGGTTAGCGAGTTGGTTAATTCGCGAACAATTGATAAAAATGCTTTTAAAGAATGACGGTGTTCCGTATCGTGAACTCAGTTTTCGAATCCTATCGTGTATTTCTCCCGACAAGTAGAGTAAGACCATTATAGGACAGCCAATGGAATATGACAGTCTTCGGTCAGACACAGGGGACGAAGGTAGTCTTTGATCCGACAAGTAGTCTGATCAGAGAATGAAAATAGTGATAAAAGTGACTTCTTACATTCCTTGTTAGAATCTTTCACTGGTGTGCACATAACGTACTATTTTTCATAAAAGAAAAACTAGTGAAATATGTAAAGTATTCGTAGTTGTAACAAACCATTCGATAAACGTCTTCGGTTGAAGCGAAGAAGTAACTTCAAAGGAGCAAAGAAATTTGGTATCGTTTCGTTATTCCCCACAGTTTATCTGTAGTATACTTCCCCACAGTATATTTTTTTTCGTCGCTTGAATTGCATTTACCTAATTTGCAGTTACCTTTCTCGTAATTTCTACGAAAACATTTATCCAAAATACTTTTTCAAATCCCGAGTATTTCGAGTGGAAAGTGTTTTCTCCCTTGAATTGAAACGCTCGTGGCTAGAGAAGGAAGAATACGTGTTACCATTGGCTGCTCTGGAAATGTGCAATTTTTCGTAAAAATCAGCGTCGAACGTTCAACGGATGTTCCTCGTTAGCTTTGCATAAGGAATGATCCTCTGCTCGGTACCATCGTTTTGACCGCGGCCTGTGTAAAAACAATATGCAGAGCAAACAGAGTAACAAAGACCTTGTTCTCTTTCTGCGCTCGGGGATTAAGGGAGCAGTCGAATCCCCGTAAACGTCTCCGGAACGAGGCATTAAGTCCACGGTCGCTTTAAGCGCCGCTCGGAGGAGCTGATTCTGTGTACGGAGCCCAACGTTCTCTTGACATTCTCTCGAGAACACGGTGCCCTCTCACCTTTGACATCGAGCACCGTGGATCGATTCATGGAGAGGGGTCTGTTACGTGTGTCGTGCCGCGTTCACCCGACGATTTATTCAGGATCTCGTCGAGAAAGGAAGCGTCCCCTGCGCATGTCTAGAGTAACACGGAAGAGGAACGGGGGAAGGTGAAATAATTTCGCCGTGTATGCATTCACGTTCACCCTATCCGTTTTGTTTATCCTACAGCCGAGAAAGTTTTCAGGGTACACGACAACTCAACTTGCACGGGTGCGTCCTTCTGCTTGTAACGGTCCCTTTATTAGGCTATCGAACTCGGTGGCCCCGATTTTCCACGCTTTGCCTCGCTTTTTTCCCCCTGAAGCTTGTTTTTTAGTTGAACGGTTTTCCTGTTCCCTTACCTCGCCGTTCATTTGGTAAAATTTGTTGGGATCAAAGTATCTACCGTTCGGGGAACGAAATTGAAGGGTGTTCGTGGAACGATTTATTCGTTGTTTTATGTAAAGAATTTTTCGCTCATCCAGCGCTCTGTGCGATTGAAAGAATTGGTCCATGTGGTTTGATAAGTCGCGAACGAATGAATATTATTTATGTAGAACGATGGATCGGAAGGAACGAACGATTAAGAAACGTTGCAAAGAATGTTTCTTGCGAAATGAAATTAAATAAAATGCTCAACAAACTCGATACTTGACTTTCACACTGACCACGACTACATAACCACAGCTATCTTTATTTTGATTCTCAGTTTTAAGCAATGCATTTTCGTAAACAGATCGATACCCCGATACTCGTTCCTCGATCACTCTGCAGTCTTACCTGTTGTGTTTTTCTTACGATCATCACTGTTTTCTAATTAGACGTGTAATTCGAAAACACATTTAGATAGAAATTTCGAACAATAAATAAAAGGTAAACAGTAGGTGTCTTCACGAAAATATTAACACTGGGTTGGTTAGATTTTCCTGATGAAAATTAATACAAATACTGTGAAACGACAGGATTGTGAATGTGAATGACTATGATTACGAAATGACAGGATAAAATAGAAACGAATAACTGAATAACAATTACGCTTACTACGCGGCGGTTCTACCCTCGATACTGGCTACAAAAGATTCTCCTGTTTGAGGCGATGGCCTTTCTTATACTCTAGGTTTTTGGGCCTACGTGACCTAAGTTACGAGGCCAAGGTCGTCGCGAGAGATACAAGGGGCGTAGGCTTCTCTCTCTCGCTTGCACCTTACAATACAGTTTTTCAAAAGTGATTCGAATAATGTATCGTTAAAAATAGTCTTGCTTTAATTGGCTAGGTCTCGTTAATCGAGTCGATAGCACAAGTCGATGAATCGTTCAGGATGAATAAATATAAATAGTGGGTAGAAATGTGGTCCATTACTAGAAACAAATTATCACTCAAAAGCGAGAATCATACTACTTCTTCGGTCTCTATTTCACTGCTTTATTTTATTTCACTTGCTTCCTCTCTTAACAATCTTTCAATGGGTACAATAACATACGAAAATGTAAAATGAGCGAACCAAATTATTTTCTTGAGTAACAATAATAATTGCTCAAATATTTAATATTCTCGTCTTTTCTTCCGCATTGAATCGATTAATTTCGCAACGTAACATTATTACAGTTAATCACCGATTAACCGAAAAGTCAGAGGAGAGCTCAAAATATTTTTGCATTCGAGAAAGATCGGGGAAATTATTTTATTTTCCTAACTCTTCGAGGCCATTAAATTATCCGTTATCTTCATAACTTGGATACATTCGTTCTCTGTTATCTTACGGACTTCGAGCCGCGTTCTTTACGGTGGCTTTGCTCGAACTCTAAACTGGGATACTTTAATTTCTGCTCTTTTAGTGGTCTCTTCTTGCCGGTAAAATCTACACGACAAAGACTCTCTGCTCACGGACCGGAACAAATTCGTGAATCACCGTTGATAAGGGATACGTTTGAAAGCTCGTTGTTTCTCGTCGTCGGTCGGATGTAATTACTACCTTTGTAATTCTTCCAGACCCATTTGCATAGGATCATCTCTTCCCAAACACGTAGAATTTTACATCCTATTTGCATTTTGGAGTTTTGTTATGCTTCGAGATTTTTGTTACGTTTTCACCGCGCTCACTTACCGAGACGTCTATCGAGCCATTGACATTATAATCGAAACAATGAAATAAATTGTATTAATTTACTTTTTCATTTTCAGTCAACTTTTTTATAATAAAAGTTTCACGCTAATGGAGAAATAACAAGCATGTCAAATTTCCACAGTTACAGAGTTATGAGTATAAAATATCTATTTTTACAATACGAGTTTCAATCAGTAGTCTCCACTCGTTTTGAATAATATATATTTCATTCTATTAGATGTTGTAAAAAAATAATTGAATAATTATTTTCAAATAAATTATATTGCAAATAAATATATTTATAATAATATTGTAAATAAAATTATTTACAATTATATTGTAAATAAATAATGAAACATCTTTTGAAACAAACGGTAACATAACGAATAATGTTTCATTTCATTTCAATAAAAACACGCGCATGACATTTAAATAAATTTCACACAGAATATAACCTTCTTTCTCTTCGTCTCGTCTTAATCTCGCGGCAATAAACCAATGTATGCAACTTGCGTAGCAATTTATTCAATTCTCTGGAGAACTTTCCACGAAGAATAGTGAGTGGCTTCTTATTTTCACCGTCATTTCTCTCAGCGCGATACAACATTATTCGTATTCAATTCGAAACGAATTCAGAAAGGAGTTTTCAAAATAAAAGTATCCGTATTTAGTACTAATACAAAGACTTAAGAAAAACCTACACTAAACAGAGTTACAATTCAGTCGAAATTCAATCATCCGAAAAATTAATTCGTTCCTTATTCGTTTTGATGTATATATAATAGTACAAAAGCGAAAGTAAATTATTTATAGAACAAAAACAAAAGAATCTGAAATAATCGTCAAACTCTAACAAATCCAGCTTTCTATATTTTTCTTACTGGTATTCATAGTGTCAATTCTATTTTATTCCTTTCACTACTGTTATCTACTTATTTGTTTATTTCATACGGCGTTTTCGGTCAATATGCTTCCTAATACCAATATTATTCAATACATTGAACTAAAACCAAAGTACTGTTCAAGTAATAATTAAATATTTGGAATTAACAATTTTCAGTTATGCTTCTTAATTTATTAACTTTATTATGTACACATACTACAAATATCGTACATTTGTATCATTACAAGATCTTCCTAAATTTGTGTATCTAATTTCATTATTCATTCTGAAAGGTATTTTTCAGATTTTATCTGCGTTTCAAATACATATTGTACATCATACGTTTGGAAAGTTCAATGAATACGATGCTTGCAAATAGTTGGAAGAACTATATTGAGTTCAATGAAACTTATTTCACCGAAAAACCTTAAATTCGGCAAGAAATATACGTTTCTGCAGCGACTAAACTTTTGTAACTACATAATCCGATTAGAGAAACACGTATCCTTGGAAATACCTTTTCCTTTTAACAGAAACGTTAATTAAAGTTAGTAAACCGAAGCACGCCTCTTCCCTTTTTCTAATCGGACTCTCTCGCACTCTGAATTTATACGTGTCGAGGAAAGTTTATTCGGCAGCCTCGGATTCGCAAATAGTCGCTAATGAAGAGTGCCTTCCGAGTTTGCTGTTCCCTTCGACAGTGTGCTTTCTATTACTGGTAGTTCATAAGCTCGTGTGGGAAATTCGTTTATAACGCATATATTTCATCTGAACGCCAGCAGTACGAAAAATTGCGACGTTTTGTACGGGATTTTGAAATAGAAAGGATCGAACGACTTACAGGATGTAGCGTACTCGTTAAATTGAGTAAAAAAGTGTTTCGTCGAAGCAGATTCACGAATACTACCGCCAACGTTAAAATCGATTTTCGTTGAAAGACTTATTCGAGACTGAACCTAATTGAGTAGACAAATTTTTGTTTAAGAACGCCTTTGCGTGAGCAAGAAACAATTGAATGGTATATTCAATCTTCCTATCTCGTGAACTAAGGAAGAGATAAAAAATAAAAGTAAATAAATTTCCAGCAACATTTCAGCGGTTCCGCGATTCCTACACTTTCCAAGATACTCTTCGTGAATTTTTCACATTTCCAAAAATTAAGTCTCGCCCAAGAGACCGTTTCCGCGCTCTTGAAAACATGCTAAGACCGTGACAAACCACGAAGACTTCCGGTGTTGTTTCAAAGTGTGGACAAAAATTCTCTGTCAATGTGCTCTTTCTCGAAACGATCGATTCAGGCGTAGATCACCTCGATCGATCAACGTGTAATGTAGAAAAGCTTTTGCAAAATTCGGTCACGCTAGTTTTGGAACAAACCGCGCATACCGAATTCGAATAGTAGCGATCGACAATTCTACCGCCACCAAACCGCTCTTCCGGAAATTCGCGAGTAACTCGACAATGTCGGCTGCAACGTTAAGGAGCTTAGGATCTCTTTGACTGGGCTACTAGATTATTCACGATTCAAGTGTCTTTCAGTGCCGAGCAGCAGAAAAAAATCCTCTAAAGGCTCTTTTCTTTTGTTAGGTCCTCGTTGGGTCGCGTCCCAGGCATCGGCGTAAGCCGTCTTCGTGTCGTGAAAGCAGCCAGATAACCATGAATAACCAATTCATTTTCGCGACACTCGATGCGTGTCAACCGGCACGCGCAAATGGCTTTAGTGGCTCTCAGAGCGAGGGAATTCGTTCAGAACCCACTTGAATAGTTTATCAGCGGTAGAACATTGTCCGGATTAGTTCGGTGCTCGTCTCGCTTTTATTCCTATCGTTCTTTAGAGTTTGACGCAGATGCTTCCAAAGAAGAGGAGAGACGCGGCGAACACGCGTTCTCAAAATAATTATGATTCACGGATTCTGAACACGTGTTCGCTCCTTGTTACTGGAGAGGAGTTCGAACGCCAAATTTTGTACAACTCTATGAATATTTCGGTCTTACGATTGCCCAGGCTCTTTTTCCAACTCCAACAGTTAGTACTTCGAGTTATATATTTGGATAGACTAGTGATATTTATAAGTATCAATTGCTTTGCCAATTCCAATCTTTGTTACGATTTGAGAACCTGTAGCCAACTAAATATTACGAGACTTTAATTGGTTAATTCTTCCCTAATTTACAGGGTTTTATATATTATATTACAAATGTATCGAACATTGTCAACACTGAAAATAAAACTTATTAATACGTTTAAAAAAATCCAAGAGGACGTCATCAAAGTTGCCATATTCATTTTCAATGTTCCATAAGCGGGGAAGATAACATTCAGTAATGAAACAAAATTTAGGTACACTTCAATATATTATTACGAAAGTATTGTTAATAGATATTTTTGGTGCGAATAATATTTCAGTTTGTACTATTCTTGATAATGTGATTCGAATCATTTTTGAAAATTTTTTAATTGCATAGATATATTTGAAAAGTGACCGATAAATGTCGTGTTCGAACTTATTTTTGTTGAGAAAACTTCCAAGTCGGTCGAAGAAAATTTATTTTATACAATCAGAGACTACATCGTATATTTACATCGTGACAGTTTCATGGTTTGTACGATTTTAGCTCTCTGCGTTGTTATTTCCAATAAATTTTCCAATAAAATCACACAGCATGTACCATAGAAAAACCTCGAGTATATTCTCGATTTCAAAAATCAGTACGAAATCGTAGCGTAAACAGAGAAGATTTCAATAATTAGCAGCGTTCGTCGTGGTTTCTTACGTACAGCGCCAATGAAAATTCGAATTCAAACGAGGAACTCCGCGAATGGACGCATAGCTTCCCAGATCGCGAATTGAAAATCAAGACGGTGTAGATTCCATTTGGTCGAGAACTCCGAATTCAAATGAGATTCGGATCGTAGCTCCATTTCTAACACACTGTAGTTTCCGAATCTCGTTTTGGATCTTGATCCACATCTAGGGTACAAGGGTGCGATTATGCGAAAGGGAATGTCGGATGTACCTTAAGCCGTCCAAATCCTGTAATTTGGCTAATAGGAAAACCTTGATGTTCGTTAATACTGGCATTATTGATTTAAATTCACGAGAATCCCTAGTTCTCTCCATTATCAAATAAGTCTTTAAAATTAAACTGCATCCATGTGGATTAATATTCGCGATGGACATATGAAACATTTTCTATCACGTACAATAAATTTTCAATTCGTTAAATGAATATATATGAGTATTGGGATCCTTAAAAGACTCTACGGTGTGAAGGTATTTTTCATTCTTTCTATAAATGAAATCTATGAATGAACCTACAATATAAAAATATGTAGTACAAAAGTAAGCGTTCATATTTTGAAAGATGGAAGTAGCCTGTTAAGTGACTTGTAATATCGTATTACATAACATGAGATTTCATTATGTTATGTGTTTCTCGAAAATGAATAACTGTAAGGAACTCTTTCGAGAAAATAATTATTGTATTTAAAATAGTAGAGATTTATATAAATCTTTAAGATCTATAAATACATATAAACTGGGTGACTCACTTGATTATCTCAAACAATTGCTATATTATGCGTTGTAAAATTTGCATATAGAAAGATTACGTGACTTCAACTATCAGATGCATTGCTTCAATCATGTTTTTGCTACCGTGTTTTTCAATGAGATTTACGTTACGCAACAGTGAATGTGTTTTACTTTCAAATTTTCCAATAAAATCACACAGCATGTACCATAGGAAAACTCGAATATATTCTTTTATACAGATATACAGACCTAATTTTAAAAAATGCAACACATTTCGTTCGTGAAAGCACGTAACTTCTACGTACAACATTTTTTCATGCAATACAATTTAGAAATTATTCAGATTAATCGTACTAAATGTTTATTGTTTAAATTTAAGTGCAAATATACTATTTTTGTACAATAAATTAGTAAAATTTATTTTTTCTTAACAGGCTTCATTATTTAGAGATATTGGAGATAAAGTTTGGAAATAAGTTCAGAAGTTACTTTTAGTGCGATTACCCAATTCAAGGGATAATAATAGAAAGATGTTTCACGGAAATTCTATTTGAATGTGTAGAACTTTTATGGTAATTAATAGTACTTATTTGTTACCCCCAATACATAGAAAGTTTAAAGAATCGACCAGGTAACAGCGATCAAATTTTCTCTGTTAAGTTGTCTTATCTCAATTCAGAACTTGCGATAACCTAAAGAGGAATACTGTAACTCAAAAGAGAGATTAAAATTTGTTCCGTTATTATTGTGTGTTGAGTACATCCCAGCAATATTTTCCAAACGTTAGGAAACCTGTGTATAGAAATTAAATTAATTTTATCAATAATACCCAACAAGTCCATTCACCAGTTACCCATGTACTCCTTCGTACACGTGTTTCAACTCAGAAACTTTTCTGTTCAAACTTTTTTTGAACGAAGCTCTGTGAAATTTAAAAACATTTTATTAAGCAGGTATTATTAGAACGTTTACTTTACGCTCTTCGATCATTTTCCTTTTTCCTCTTTCGTTCTCTTCTGTCCCTTTTATGAAGTTTTGTTCTCGTTTTTCTTATTCTACTGCACACTCTTAGCTCATGCCTTATTCCACTGCCATGTTCCTTGTGTTTTACTTTCCTATTATTATCCGAACCTTTGATGTCTCTTTACATTTCTACCTTTATCTTTCGTCTCGCTAAAATTTTCTACGTTTTTTTACCGGCTATTGTGTTCTGCGAAGTTTACAATATGACGTGTACAATAATGATTACCAAAATTTATGTATGTAGATCGAAAGGATTCCTCACTTTCGTTGATATTTTCAATGAAACTGAGTAACTTTCTTACTATGCCGAAAAGTTAACCTTCTGAAGTTTGCTTTCGAGGCTTTAATTGCCCGAACGACACCCTTGATGCAGCTACAAATTTTAACTTGGCATCGAGAGTCCAACAACGACCATTCTGGAGTTAAAATTTTATAAACGGGCTGTGTCTGGTATTTAACCATGTTACTGTAGTTCCTTGTATATTTCCATGGAGCCCCGTGAACATCTGTGGTAGCGTACACCTACGCGCTAACAAAAATAACTCGACATAGCTGGTACAACGCAACATACCTTGTATTTTCTCCCCTTTACTGCACTTCCACTCACCTTGTTCCACACCACCACGAGCCGTCTGCTTTTTGTTGACCTAGTCCCTGTATTTTTTCATATCACTCCTTTTTCGTTACGTATAATACATTTTTGTACATTTCTTTTGTAATTAAGTGACACGCTTGACATTTAACGACAAGAAAAGTTAAATGTCGGTAAAATACACCTCATAGAATTTGTTGTTCGACGTGTCCAACTAGCAAGTAAAGTATTTGCTTCAAAAAAATTAATGTAAGAAACAACGTAAATGTCAGATTATTAAATATAATTCATTAGTCTGAACCCGCAAGACAAGAAACCATTTTGTAGGAAAAAATTCCGCATTTTTATCCGAGTTTTTATTATTTTACTGGCATGTAACAAAAGTAGCTACTTTATATAAATGCTGTAATATCTAACTATAGTTAGAATTGCGACAATATCCAGACGTCGTGATCAGGATCGTATCTTAATTTATGAGTTCTCAAATCGACTTTGGACACCCACCGCGTCGAGATTTCCCAGACTATCGACTTCGCTTGCCCTTTTCTTGTCAACAAAGGTAACGCCTTCACAGAGTGAAGTCGAGATCAGTGATAGCACAATTGACAAAAACCAAATCATGACTCAACAAATTGACTACTTTATTGGAACCCGTGTGATCACAGTCCAAAAAGGATAACGTTCAATACTTCAGGGCAAGATTCAGTAGTACAGAACATTCATTGATCAGACGACGCTGCATCGTCACGTGTCATACTACTTGTTCCTTGTTTCTTTAATTATTACGTCATATTATTATTCATTTTGAATAAATTAATGAATATTTTTAGCTTCAAAATACATTATGCATATGATTATTTTTATGTAAAAGAAATATAACTTTTTCATATGCAGATAATTTTACAGCGAATCAGAGTCTTCCTTATATGATTGACCTTTAATTATAATATTATTCGTGATTTATTAATGTAGGCTTTCCTGATAGCTGAACGAGTATTTCTTTAATTTTTTTCGTCAAAAATAGTGGTCACTTAAGTATATGAAGCAAGATTATTTATATTAGACTGAAAATACATTTCATTATAGAAGGTTCAAATCAGTGATGGATAAAAAGTATTCTCAGTAAATGCAGCAAGAACAGACTGTTGGTTTGGACTTCTCATTTCAAGTATTTTCTCAAGAGTTCCATGAGTGGAGCATGAATTGTACGCATTCAAACATCCAAATTATACAACTTTACTAGTTTCTAGTTTACCAAGAGTTCTTATTTGTATGCTTTCCTGGTTTCTATTTTCCAACATTGTAATACAGACTTTCGTATTCTCTCATCCTTCATTTATAAATGTTAAATGAAATACGAATATCTTCACTTAGAAATTCAATAATTCTATTCAAACAAAAAGAATAAGTAAATAGTTATAACTAAATAGTTAGAAGCTTTGTAGTCTGAGAAAATGTACTGTGTAATTTCAAGAAATATACATCTAAAAACTGATTGTTTCAGGACTATTTACTATTTTAATTGATAAAGTTTTACGATTATACATACCAAAGTGTATTATTTCCATATACTAAATTAGGAGGTGTCGTTCGACTACCGTGAAATTTGATTTCTTTTCCTTTCAATATTTTATATCTTTTCCCTCCATCTTCTCACTCGTATTTTCCTTTACTTGACCTTCTTTATATATACTTTATATACTTTTACGATTTTTTCCCACAATTTCTATATTTTCCTAAACATCCAAATGCTGTTACGAATACACAATTTTGTTATTATTGGTTTTGACTCTTCCAGCAAATAGAAGCTACAAGAGTTCGGCGCGCTAAATTTAAAGTGTGAAGGTAAAGGAAAAGAAAACGAGGAAAAATTCCAGTTTCATTCCAGGCCTGCTAGTGGACTCATCAGTAAGGCATCCTAGCAAGCCCTGTCTTATACGCCAGGACAATGGGAGATCCAAGAGTTCAGCTCATAAGTGAAGACAAAATCTAAAGAAACTTTCCTTGATAATTCCTCGACAAAATTTAAACTCAACAAACCTTGGGAGATTATTCCTGACACTCGACAGTCATCTACTTCCACGTTTATTTTTCCACAAGTTTTACTTAAACCGTATTTCTGTCAAGTCTCTATAAACTGTTGTTTGCAATTTCGTACTCCTTATTCATCTGTCACACAAGATTAATTTGATGTGCGACACATTTCAATTATTATTAGGCTGTTCGGAAAGTCATTTCGTTTTCCAAAATGAAGAATATGTAATTTAATAAAATGTTTATACACTCTAAAAAAATCGTGTTCAATATGTTAGACAAGATAAATTTAATCAAGGAATGTTTAGTCTTTCAAGCAGGACGCACCAAATCATTTGGTTCTTCGAGTTGGATTTAACACGAAACACTGTGTGTTCAATGTACTTGCAAGTAACGTATAATTATACAGAATGAATTCTAAGTTTTGTCCAAAAATTTACGTATTCTACATCTCTAATTTAACGCAAAAACTCTAGTAAACATGAACTTTAATATTATTCGTTACTAAGATACAATCTTCTTACGTTATAGTACAAATTATTCAAAGCAATTCTACACGAAATCAACTAGGCACTCAAGGCCGATGATCAGTTATCCCCATCGTATAATTTAACTATCTCGAACTATCTCACAACGTTTATAACAGAGATGCAAACTGGCACAGCGTAAAAGTAGGAGTGGTGTCTGGTATAATTCGCAGTCAGGGAAGCGATTGTAAACGATCAATTGAATTCGATTCGATTATAGTGAATGTATGCTCTTTGCACATTTTTCTCGATATGTGAAGTGATCCTTTCATCAACGTTGATTCCACGCTCGTAAACACCGGTTCTCGTCTGATCACCGAAGTTAAGCAGCGCGTTGGGCGTGGTCAGTACTTGGATGGATAACCGCTTGGGAACGTGACACACCACGTGACGTTAACGTCACAATTCTTCCTTTTTTTTTATAAATTTTATATCATCGATTGAAAAACTTATGTATGTAACTGTAAATTAGAGAATTTAAAGTAAATTTTAGAATTAATATTCTATTAATTGTCTCGCGCGTTAAATACCCTGATTAATCAGATTTAATAATATGTAAACCTTGTAAATCTTGCAGGTATTTGGTACACTTTGTTGATATTTTGAATACTTGGCAAATACTTTGATAAAGGTTTTTGACGAGGCTCTGTCTCATTTATTGTACGTTACGCGTAGAAATTTATGATACAACTTAAAGTGACTGTCTCAAAAGCGAAAGGTTTGCGAATCTACGTTTATTAAACTCTCATACATATAACGATATATATATATATATTAATATCTTTTATGATGGCGTTCAAATTATCTTCGATTTTCGCCTGTTTCAACACTCCCATACCGAGGTATTTAATTTTCTGATAAAAAATCTATGACCAAAATTCGAGTAAAAGCTCTTGCAATAAACATTTCGTGCACTCTGATCTTCTTAATTAAGTTACATTAAGATATACAAGGTTTCTCCGTAAAAGAAAAACAATAATTACGGTGCAAGAAAAAAAGATAGTGGCAAGAGCGATGCAATAATATCGATAGATAACAAAGCTCTATGGAATTACTTGAACTATATGTTTGACACTCAAGAATATAGAATTACTTGAACTATATGTTTGACACTTGTATAACTGAAATCGAAAGTTTTGTTGCAGCTATTTCTAAAATTCATTCCCCATAATTTGAACTCAGCGTATCCTAGATCGCATCAAATGCACTCGATGAAGTGTCGATGTCTACGATTGGGAAGACAGGCACGATTCAACGCCAACACAGACGAACACATTCCGATCCAACATGCTACGTCGGATCAACGTTCCCTTGGATCTCCATTACACGTTCTTGGTCCTAACAAAGGTTCGCAAAATATCTCTCCAGGACTGAAGTGGACCACGATCTCGTTTCTCGGAAGGAGCACTCGATAACGAGGAGAAAAGAAATGGAGTGACTGCAGAGAAGAGGGGACAAGTCAACCGAGGCGAACAATCGGTCGAAATAAGGGAGTCGAAGAACGGAAGTCGATGGTGCAAGGGCAAGGAGACAAGGATACAAATGGATACGTGGATTGACGCAGGGTAAAAGAAACAAAGGACGGCGAGAGGACGAGGACGAAGGGTGGAAGAGAGTGCCTTCGAGAAAACTTAATGAGTGCACGTACAACGTATGTTTAGTATGTCTCCAGCATTCGAGAGTAAAGGCACAAACCGAGAGGGGTCGAAGGGGCGCGACTCGAAAGGAGGGAAACGGTCCCGGTTTCCTAAGGTCGCTGGAAAACAACCCAGCAACGTCGGTGGATAAACAAGTGGTAACAAGCTACGTGCTCAGCCTCCCTCTTTCGTCTCGGTTTCGCCTTCACCTTTCCCATTCTCATTCTTCTTCTCCTTTTTTTCCTCTTCCACCGGATTCTGTGTGACAAATCTACCCCAAGGCTACCGGAAGCTCTAGCGTTTCTCAGCACGAAGTACAGTTAGTTCTCACCCGCACATAGAATAACCTTTTTCTTACCAACTGCTAGTTGTTTACATGGCGAATGTCCGTATCAAGTGGTTACGTATTGCGAAATTGGTTTTATAGCGATGTTTACAATGTAGCGAGGCTGTGGTACAAGAACGAGTACAGTATCGTACTTGTAACGACAATATTCGTACTATACGCATTAAGAGTCTGGGGCCTCGTGTTTTTCTTCGTGGCGATTGATCTTTCACTCGGTACTGCGCTCAGAAATTAGCAAAATTGTTATTCCGTTAAAAGATTTCAATAACGAATAAAAGATAAATAACTCCTTATCCATTACTCATCGAAGACAAATTTAGTATTTGAATTATACAACTCAAACATTTCACATTATACAAATCAAACTTTAACTGCTCAATCGAATAAGCACCGCGAATAAATCATTAAACATTGCTTTTATTCGTTATATTTCAATCGGATAATACGTTGGCCATCCCCGATTGCAGCATTATACTCTCTATTGTATCGTATAATATTAAATGCGAGATTGGCCATTTGATCGGTTTATTTAAAATATGTTTATTAGTATATTTTTCCTAATTGATCGGTTATTTAAATTGATCGGAGTTCGCAATACCAGTAGCACTGCTTCATTATTTTTGAAAATTGAAAGCAACGACTGCTTAAAGAGACGTTATTAGTTTGTTATCTGGAGAAATCTTAGCTGTAGTTCTGGGTGTCCTAGATTTGCTCTTTTGTTATTCAGTAGTAATTGACGTATAGTCGACTCAACTTCAAACCCAACGGACGAACGTGTTAGAACGACCAAAATGGTTCCGGATAACGACTCTGACATCTGTGTACGTTTGACCACTCGAGAAAACAGGTATTCGTAGGATGTGTCCGATACAAGGACACTGACCAAAAGAAACGAATCTATCGAATCGTGAAATTTTCTTACATCTTACCGATGTTCCATTTACTATTAACATCATTACATATTGTCACTGACAAGGGGACATCACCATCTTTAATATCGGACGATTTAATTACTAGTATTATACGAATAAATATAATATATATAAGGGACTTTGGTCTTTATCTTGAAAAAGTAATGAAGGGTATCAATTGATAATAAATCAATCTAAGAAATATTTTCTTCGTCGTTTCTATTCAAGTATACAGTTACATTTAGAACACTTTATCTTAAATCTTTAGCCTTATGATCTTACAAAATTATAGATTATGTTTCAGTTATATCGTACTATTGATTAGGTTAGGAAACTGAGGACTCAAAAATAGGATTCACATGTTTCAGGTATATTTGTCTCCGTTTTTATCCACCGTGACAGGCAAAAACGCGAATTTAATTTTTTATGAAACTCAGTTTTTATCAAATTAATCAAAATATTTGGGTCCTATAAAATTCAATTTATTACACTCGTCAGTGTGCCGAATTTAAAAAATGGTTTGTTTGTTTAAGAATTTTATTTATTTACGACACGATCGCCATAAAAGTTTCTTGTTTTTTAACAAAAATAGATCGGATGAATTTCGATCTCCTCTGTATATTAATTTAATATCACTGATCACTTATGGGGTGTGTCCGGTTTATTTCAAAACGGTTAAATATTTTGAAAAATGATAGGATATCAAGGGGATATCCTATTTTTTTAAATAAAAGATTAACAGACAAGTACTTTCAAATTTTTTTAAATTACATTTGTCCAGTATTTAAAGTGTGTGCTCCTTGGAAACACGGTAAAAATTATTGTTCCAACGGATTGTTGCTCCTTTTCGTTTTTCATCGCACGTAAGAAATTAACTCACGAAAAATTTGAGAAATTGGTAAATTGGAAATGTGGCCTTCATCGTCAGATTTTTCGGTGTGTGATTTCTTTTTTTAAGAGCTACTCAAAACAAAAATACGCCCGTGAACAGTGTGGACGAACTACGTTCAAGAATCGTAGATAAATGTGAAACAATTATTGAAACGATGCTCCAAAATGTAGAGAAAGAATTTTTTATGAGAACGAGAGAATGCATTCGCTGACATACATATTGAACAGAAGCCCGGTTTGTCACGAATCGCATTTACCCGAGTCTCGCTAATTGTAAATAATTTCTATTATGGAATGGAAATACATCATACTGAACTGTTTTGGTATATATACATAAAATCGACACGTTTCAACGCTACCATGGTGTATAAAATCAGACCGAAGAACATCCTCGCGGTGTGCAACGGGTAATGTTAATACCGTGGTTCGTGTCAACTTTCGTATCTCATATTCAGTAATTAGCTCAAGCAAAATACGCGTGTAAGTAGTGTTTTGAAAATGTTTTGACGTCAGCTACAAGAATATCTAATAAAAGCCTATTGTATCTGTTGTTGCCTCAAAGTCAAGTAAATACAAGCACGATACGTGCCCCCTTACATTCTTTAACTATCATTCGAAATATTTATTCGTATCTTCGATATTTTTCAGGATATAATTTATCCATTCTGAGATAAATCGAGCACCTTGTACACAACACGATAATTAAATTTATTTGGCGTATAATTCATTAACATTGAAAAGAATAATAACTTTTATCAATACGGTATTAAAATGATTTTTTACCGCCCAACGTTACAGACACCTGCAAGTCTAATTGGAAAACAATTTTTCCAACAAGCTCCGTTATCGTAAAATGTCACCGTATCAGTTTTATGCAGTAATTACAGTCACGTATCCGCATAAAAGCGTAGCGGCAAGAGAAAGCTTAAACGTTAATATTTATGATTTACGTTTTCCTAGCCAGTGATTCGTTTCCATTTTTCTGAATGCACATTTCAACGCGTTAGCGTTCGTACACGACGAATGCATAAATCGCCATTTAAATATTTATCCCCGCATCGCGTACTGAATACGTATTAACGACAACTCGCCAATATTTTCTCGTATGTAAAGCTTCGTTGTCAGCTCACGGAAAGACTTGTTGTCGACTAAAGTAAATCGTAATGAATATTTATATTTCGTTGTCCCCTGTGTTTGCTCTTCCTTGTCATCCTTCATCAAGTTTACTTCATATCCGATCATAATTGAATACAAAATATTACAGAAGTCGTTCGCGAAAATAATCTGATTCGATACGATTTTTCGGTGATTATATAAAATTATATCCGTTTGTTCGTGAAACGATTGTAGTAAAATGGTCGGAAAGACGAATCTTTGCGAAAGAATTGAGCAAAACATTTTACGTTGGGAATCGGATGTAAAGTTACTGCGGATTTACGTGAATACGAATAAATTAATTTTATTCTTATAACGGTATAACACGAGAGTCGCAGTAATATTACGCGACTCATAATTCATTATTTATACGAGCTGCTAAAAATGTCGCTCGCGTAGTCGTAAATAATGTCGTACTCTTCAAACCTGTAGTATAATCTTGCACGTACGTCATGAACGCAAATCTACACTGACGCGAAGGACGGACTGAATGAAACAAGTCCTGTTTTTTCTCATTTTTTGGAACTTTACTTTGTAAAAGAAATGCGAAAGGAAAATTTTTTTTACCACTATGTCGTGTCGACGAAATGCGCAATGCCGAATCAAATAACGTTTCAGCGTATTACGAAACATATAAAAAGAAAAAATAATCATTCCTTTAGTTTTGGAAATTCTGCGCAGTTTAAAAACAATCGAGTTCAGGAACAGATTCTTTTATAATACGTAGGATTAGACGAAATTAATTTCAGGATACACATTCAGGAAAACTTATATTCTAAAAATTGCAAAAGTTCGCTCAAAATGGTCAACTAACTATTATAGATTATTATAGGTACTATTATAGTATATCCGCTAACAATTATAGTAAGAAGGTTGAATGCTACTTATTTGGAAGTTCAATTAATTACCTTGTTTTCTTACAATAATTATTTCTTGTAAGAAAAAAAGCTATACAAAATCCCCAATATTCGAACCAAAGTATCAGATTGCCCTCTTAAACACTTCCCTGCCGAATATTTATTCGGTAATTGTTTTAATAATAGCAACATTCTCTTTTAATACTTGAAGGTAGTTCTAAACATTTTTCCTTCTTAATTTTTATTACTTTAATTTTTATTACTTTAATTTGTATTACTTTAGTCATTAAGCATCATTTCACTTGTTCATTTAATAATTTTTTGCCCGAGTTAACTCGAGCGCGCTAGTTAATTGATTACGAACATTTTTATTGCTTCTAAAGTTAAATATTAATTCTAAGAGCAAAAATAATCCTTTAAAACTTTAACTATACAAACAATATACTATGTTCGTGTTATTTGATTTTAAATTATGCGAAATTAATGTTGAATAAAATATTATATAAGAGAAAAAGTCGAATGAAACAGTAAAATATTATGAATTAATCGATGAAAAATAGAGAAATCACTGTACTACAAAACGATATATAATATTTTTTGCTTTAATGCCCAAACAGTTACGAAAATTTCTAAAATAAAGGATATCTCTCAAATAGCGTTGCAAAATTTATAGGCTGGAATATGAGAAGTTGGTAATTGGTTTGCTTGACAAGTTTATAGGCTCTAATTTTAGAGGGAAAAAAAGCCTAATAAGCTTCTTGTTTCCGAGATATAGCCTATTTGAATTTTAACATGCTAACGTATTAGCTTAGAAAAATATATCTTGTATCGGATAAGGAATGTAGATGAACCAATTCCATGACCAACTTGACCATATGATTTAAACCCCTCGATTATTTTATCGCTGGGTTGCTTGGAATCGATAGTGTACTCCAGGCCAGTGAGAAATGCTGAAAAAAAATTAGAAACATGCCAAATATTTTTAAACGTATAAAGCTATCTAACTGAAATAATTTTACTGGAAAATGCAGGCATGCATTTACCTTTATTATTTATTATTTTACCTTTATTATGTTTTACCTCTATTATTTATTATGTATTATTTACACACCTTTATTATTTATTGTGCCTGTATTCTTTAAGAATACACGGACGTGCAAAATTACATAAAATATTGTAACATGGAAGTAATGACGTAACGTCATAATTGTAATTGGTTAAAATTCGTGTTATTTCGAAACAAAATAATTTCTCCCAAAAAGTTATACATAGCTTTTACATATTCTAAATATAAAAACTTGTTTTATATGAGCATTTACTTTTTAAATTTCTTACAGTGATAGAGTTAACAGAATTATTTTCATAATTTACAGTGTCGGAATTAGTACATAAGGAAATATCAGTTAAATTCAGGAAAGGAAAATTTTTATTTTGGCAAGATGAATAAATGCAGTAAGAATCTACTTTGGTTCTTAATAAAGAATTACTAAAAACTTATAACGAGACTTTATACTTTTCGAGTTTAATTATTTTACAGAAAAATACTCATTTTATTTAGTTTTGATGTAGTTTTGCTCGATTCACTTTGTACAAATTGTGCTTTATGAAATATACGTTCAACTGTACAAAAAATACGCGTAGACTGTTTCCAAATATTTAATTAAATCGAATACTTTAATGTCGAAGACTTTGGACACTTTATATACCTTAGAACATAAAACGGGCTCAATGCAATTTGCCTTAATGAAACTTAATATTAAGTTCAATGTAGATTTCGTTCGAAGCAGTTTTGAAACTCACGTTTCTTGAAAAGTATGCGTGACAATGTTTCAACTTGAATAGAGGAACTCGCAAAACGTTGGGAAAAGTTGATCGAGTATTTCTGAAGTCGACTCCAAGCGTGGACGTATATCAGGATTTCTGTTGTCGCATATGAAAATCCAAACGTTTTACTTTCGTTTCACACTTGCATTGAATCCTTTTATCTCCCTCTCTGCGACCTTTGCCTCGTTTACAGCGGAGCACGTTGCGTACTTACTAGTTTATGAATCCAATATCTGCAACTGAGCAAACCCGACACCAGCTTTCGATACCATCTTTGTTGCCACATTGCGCAGCTTTCTCTCACGTAGACTTCGATTTTCGAAATTTTCTCAATCGTTTTCCGCCGCACTGATCGAACCAGATTTTACGAACGAAGCACGTGAAACACAGAAAACGTGTTCTTCCTCGTGAACGGGTAATACTTTTTAAATTTCAATTTCACGTAATTGAATTCTGGAAAGAATAATGTAAATAGATCTCCATCGCGAAACCAATGTATCACCTATGCAACGAACGTGTTAAAAAGATCGAGCTGACCTTGAAATCTTTGTAATTGAAACCTTGTAATCTTCATGAAAGAAAAATAGAAATGTAACTTCCGTTCCATCGGATGTCACTTGGAACGATTATCTCGATACACTCTGTATACAACACTCGAAAGTAACTCAAGCCGAAAACTATTTCATGGACATACTATTCTATTGAGAAGGTGTCATTATGTCCGAAAAAATCGCAACATTAATGAAAAGTTAATTAACGCTAACTAACTTCGAGAACAATTCTCTGTACATCGATTCGAGGTTAAGCTAACGACAGTATATTAGGTTGTTCAATAAGTTTGATCGTTTCTCCATTGTAAAAAAATACTATGACACTTCGATTTTGAGCAACTGTAAATATACGAACAAGTCGACAGATGTACATGAAATTTCACGCATGTTTATCGAACAGTATCTTTAGAAAAATAAAACGACGAATCTAATAGCTCCATGTCTTATCGAACGACAAAACTTACTAATTTTTAATATCATAAATTAATATTCTTTTCTCTTTCCTTTTTTCAATTTCTACAGTATTTCTTAACCTGTACAATCTCGGTACAACAAAGACACATTATACTTATCATCGTTGCTTTCGTAGCTATTGTCGATCTATTGTTACCCTTTAAAGCAGTTCGAATTATTCTCGTACATTCTAAGCTAACTATAAGAGAATTATTTGAATATCTACGAGTGAACCTGTACAACTACTGGTCACTACTTCACTGTCGATTAGCAATTTGCTCCAATTTGTCACTAATACGATCCTCATTTCGCTCTCCCCTTCAGTTTTCACCAAGTCCAATAAAGCGTCGCGCTCGCGTGAATTGAATCTCATCGTTGAAACTCGTAGAAGCGGAAACCAGCGTAAGCTAGCGCATCGTATCCCGTCTGCAGGAAGCCATAGAACGGAAACAGCGAATCCCATTGTGGAGTTTTGCGTAACGAGGTGGGAACAGATAATTAAAAAGAGATCCGACAGTGACGTGCAAGCCTTGATCGGATCGCGGATTTACGGCCGTGTCGTAAAAAAAAAAGCGAACCAAGAGAAGGAAAAATCCACGGATAATAAAAGAAACAATCTCGTCTCATCCCCCCACTCACCCGTCTCCGTTCCCCTCTCCTCTACCGACGGTTCCTCTTCTCCGGTGTGCTTTCTATCGCGTTCAACGGACGAACGGTTCGATTCAATTAGTGTCGATTTAATTACAACATTTCGCTGCGAAGACCTCGAACGCTCTCGTTGCCTGGATTGTTTCGGAGTATGGTGGGACAGCGGGGGTGGGCGAAGAAACACGAAACGGTATTCAGGACACCGGAGCACAATGCCCGTAGACGTTACTGCCACCCCTTGGTCGATCTCAACTTTTGAACACGACGTTGTTGCCTCTATCGATCCGTTTTTCCTCCTTGCGAACTCGTTGATGTCGTGATGTTTAACCAGGTAACGAAGGGAGAAAATGAAATATGATACCGTATCTGTTTCTACCTTCGTCCCGTATCCGTTTCATTCATTTTTCGTCTACACAACCGTACGGAATAATTAATAACAGTTCTAACAGTAATTTATAGTACGCGGAGAGGGTTCAGAAGGTCGAGACGAGCATTCCTGATAAAACAGCTGTTTGTTCGGCGCTGATACTTTAAAGTTTCACAACTTTAGTCGTTCCTCGAGCTTTCCCTTAATTACTTGAATTATTACAGAAATTTTCGTTAGTTACGCAGACTGCACGGACCGGCGACATTTTTGTATAAAGGTCTCGCAGTGACACCTCTTTTAGGAAACAGCCTAGTCCGTATATACATCATCTTACACTAAATATTGGAATAGTTTCCTTCTCAATTAATCGAACGACGTTTGGAACGATTGTCGATGCGTTTCAACTTCACTGGAAATGTTTTCAGAGTTTACTTGTATTATTGAAACATAGGATAGAACTATTGCGTAATATATTTATTTGTGTTACAACGTTTAATCCATTTGCATGAAAAAGTGGAATGCGTCGAATTGGTCGTGTCATTGAATGTAGAATAATTCGTAAATAACAGTTACTTTAATACTCGTTTGCATCGGTGATTCAAATATGTAACTGGTTAGCAAAAACATCGACATTTGATTGACAATCGACTCGTATCGCTAAAAATTTCACTTTCTCTAGAACGTTGCGCTATTTGCAGATTGTTTCGCATTCGATGATACAGACACTTTAATACTTTCAGATCGATCTGCGTCCAGTGATTGTTAATTGCTAACAAGTCGCGAAGAATGAATAATTAAAGAAAAGAAAACAATAATAAATTATTGGATGATCTAGGATACAGAAAATATCAACCATTTCTTTGGTTTTAAGTCAATCGTAATTAATTCGGTATGTATTTATTTCGTTTTGGGAAAACGTGTGTACAATGTGTTCATAAATTTTCAGAGGACAAGTGACAGAAATTTCGGAAAAGGACCGTTGCGTGTACATTACGTAACAAAGAATTTTTATAATCGCATTTACTTCGACGTGTACACGATTGTTTCGTTATCGGAGGTCGCATTCAAACACATATCGCTTAAAATGAAAAATCTCTGCAGTAAAAATTTGATTTGAAAAAAAAAAAAAAAGAAACGGGTTCTTTTTCGTTCTACGTTCACGATACGTTTGAAAAACTTCGTAGAATCGAGATTCAATCTAAATACTAGTGGAAAGCGATCGCACAAAATATAGTTTAAGCCAACATAGGAAATTTTTCGCACGTGTTTCACCCTCGAGCTTTCCAATTACCCGAAAATTACCTTTCATTCTGCTTTATTTCAATTTATCCCGCGCGGAGCGTCGAATTGTTCGATCTCAGCGATTCGGAAATTATCCGACAATGACCCTCGAATTACCGAATTTTCGGAGCAAACGAGGTAAATGAAGGAGAGGAAACCCAGACATCGTGGCAACTCCTATCCCGTACGTCTGACCTACAAATGACTGACACTACTGACCATCCGCTTCAGCTGCAAATCTCTGGACTGACCTCGACTCGACGGACCTATACTATTGCACAAGCTGGTTTTTCTTCTCAAAAACTTTCCTACGGGTTATCACCGTGCTAGCCATTGATTTATCCGCTATCTTTCCCATAAGTTGCTCCCAGCCATTCGCTATCGACTGGTCTCCTGTATAGGAGTGTTTCTAAAGAATGACATAGCATTTTAGCGAACGAGTTTCACTTATCGCGACGTACAACATAGGAAATACTGTTTTCTTCGAGAAGTAACTCCTTCGGAGTTCTCAAAACTGTACGAGGTATTCTACGAAACTACGAAAGACTGTGTCGTTGAAATTGTTTGAAATTCGAGATAAAGGTACGTTCGGTGATTTTAGATAAAAGATGGAGAAGAATCGATGATTTCTATTATTCCACGATAATGGTTCTTTTCCAACTGAATCGTGCATTTGTAAATTGCAATTGGACTTTTTTTTTAAATGGAACCATCCCAGCGACAAAAATTTCTCTCTACGGAGATTTAAAGGACAGAGTTCGTTCCAATTCAATACAGAATATCTGGAATGTTTAAAAAAATGTTTACGGTGGTAGACCATTTGAATATCGTTTGGTGACATTCCTTCGAGAATATTTCCAATATTATCGCAATATTCAGAGGAACGATATCTACAGGACACTTTAGGAGATAAATATTGATTATGAGTCGACTGTTGATCTACGCTGACATTCTTCGTGCATAAATTTTCCCTTGGCTGAATTATTTCACCATCGAAACGTTCTGCTTGCTATGAATTCTGAAATAATTTCATGCAATTTGAATTTCTAAAAGTTTCTTACAATTACAGTGTTTAAAGACTTTCAAGTACGTTACTCAAAAAATTTATCAACTATTCCTTCCGTGCAATTGTTTATACAAATCTATACTTTACCACGAGGTAGCTTATCATGGAAAACGCAAGCTCGTCTTTAATGCTTCGCTTTAAAAAATTAAAGAAAGTTATCAACCGTTCTAAATCTTCTGAAAATTCACCTTCCTTGCAAAATTAGAACAGAAATTCATAAATATAGAAATATTTTTTATAATAAGATAGAATTTTCGATCATTTCTTGTTTTCTACTGTTCTCCCCTTTTCTGCTGTTTCACGACAAGCTTTAATTAATGATCTTACTTTTGCTCGTTTGGCAAATTTTGTACAGTAGAAAAAGTAATGTTGACAGTTGGATCTTTAAAGTGTCGACTCTAATTACGCTAATTGGGACATTATGGCGTCCCAGAAATAAATGGCCAAACTTTGAGAGTTCGCTCGAGTTGTCGGAGGAAATTAGAAGGTTGCACAATCATATATAAAAAGTTGTTCCATCGTGAAAGCGTATAGTTAATAAATAAGCTTGAACAATTTAATTACGTATTTCTGAAGTATTCAGTATAATAATCGCTTTCATTATTAGACGCGTAAAATAAATAGCATTCAGCCAATGTTCTGGCACCAGTTTTGTTTACTCGGTCACGTCTCACAGAGAGCCTTGTACTACTTAGACCTCCTACAAGATGCTGTTGAAGTTGGTCTTGAACTTTAGTAGTCTAACACTTGGAAGTCAGTAAACAGGAAATCGTTTGTCGCGTGCATTTTGCAGTTGATCGTATCAAAAGTATTTCAGATTACATTGGAGGCAAGAATTGCCACGTACCGATTATTTTCATCGTTTCTTTAAAATAGATGACTCCGTTAAAAATTATGACTAATTTCACGGCCAAACTGTTTGGTTAAAAGCCTGAAACAAGATACCAATTTAACAATGTATACAGACATTGATATAATAAATACCGGATACAAAATAAAAAATATATATTTTCTTTAAATAACTAAATAACCTAACATTTTTGTTTCAATCGTATAGAAGTTAATCATTTATTTTAATAAATTTTAGAGGATAATTATTGTACTTAAAGTAAAGACCTACACATGGTTAGTTCCTAAAGAGAACAATAAAAATATTAATTGAAACATTGAAAATGTTCAGGTATTTATGAATTATTGTAGTCCGGACATTCGGATAAACGCTATACTAGTGAAAACAGTGTATCTATGATAACCAGCCCAACGGTCAATATTATAAAATTTATATTATATAAATAAAATAAAATTTAAAATATTTACTCCGATCGTTACTCTTTAAGATAATTGCAAACCGAACGAAAAATTTGAAAAGGAATTGGGGATCGTATTGAATGGAATAAAAAGGTAAACAACTTCAGATATTGCTTCTATGCCTGGCATTAAATTTCAACAATACGTGCCCTATCATTTTCACCATCAATCTTCGAGCCTCGACTTTTCTCCATTATGAGTGGCGATGAAATTTTACCCCTATGCTGTTCGTTTCCTTCGTTGAAAAGTTTCTGGCCATTCGACATTACTATTTCATCGATCTCCCAACGACCATTGACTCTCTTTTTCTTTGCAAAATATCAAACTTCGCTGAATCAACCATTGTCTAAGAATTGCCTGAATTACGCAGCAAAGTTTTGAACGTCGAGTCCAGGAACCAACGATAGTGATTCCGCTTTTACGAGAATGTCAATCAGAACGCCGGCTGAACTTTTAATTCAACTTCGATTACTTGCTTGACACTTTTTAATCACGAATTGGTAAGGTACTTCGTTATAGAAAAATAAGCAATTCGAACATCTTTGAAACTCGAAACTTATTATAATTTGTCGACCTTTATATTTCCAATTTGCTTCTTTATACAGTTGTACTTTGAATATTTTCAACAATTCAAACAATATTTTCTTCTAATATTCTTAAAATTATATTTTATCACAGTTATGAACATTAGTATTTTACTGTAGATACCATTGTTTGCGTGAAAACGAAGTACAAACACGAAGAGAAAGAAACACTAAAAATTATAGAAATACAAGTAAAAATAGAAAATGTAACTGCAATTTTTACCAACACGCATGCACATAAGTGCATTATAGTATCGTAAATGGTTGAAAGCCTCGAAACGCTATTTATTTTTCTCTTGTAGGTTTCTTTTTTCACACCTGTTATTGATTCAGAAACGTAATGCAATTCTAGTTTCGTGGAACATTGTATACACAAGATTAGTGTCGTCGAAATATGCAGTAAAAACTCGTTTCCTATTTTTCATATTGATCTCACGAAATACGTCTCTTGTGTATTTCGACTCCTCATTAGTTCGCCATTCATTGTATCATCTGAGTACCAACATTCCATTCATTGTAATATCCGAATAGCGATATTCCATTCATTTTAATGCAAGAGGTATCTAAGTAGGGTATACGCGAAAGTAGAAACGGGAAATATATTGTTCACGGTAATTAATCCAATTATTTCCGTTAAGAAATCTACAACGCGCATTACGAATTTAAAAATTGTTTGTATCAGTATCATTGGGTTCGGTAACATAATTGACGAAATGAAACTTCACTTTGTCGTATATACGTTGAATATGTTTTTCATCGTGATAATTCGTGCAAAAGTAACTTGAAACGGAAAAGCGTTTACTCTGAGAATTTCTCATATCGTGAAACAAACTTTGATTTAAAAATTGTTTAGGCTTGATAATGAACGACAAACTAAATTTGTAATATTAACGGATAAAAAGAATATGTACAAGAAAGCAGTATAATCTAGAATGCATATTTATTCCCTCCTTCAGCATCCAGCTATAAGCATTCAAAGAAATTAAAACATTTAGGAAAAGCATTTGCGGAACGCTGATTTCAAACAGTTGCCTTTAACGCGTAAAATGAAAAAATGTGGTTGCTTTAAATAGCCTGACGAACTTTCCATTTACCGGTTTAATACTGCGTTTTATAACATTAACTTGCATTTAAAATATTCTAGATTTTAAAGCGAATAACCTGAGTGGCTTATATTCTCCTTATACCTATTTTTTCATGATTTCTTCACAATTTCTTGAAATGGAAGGAAGCTATTTTCAACCACTTTATATCAATTTTCTGGAATACTTTTAGTAGTAAATTACAAATAGTATGGTTTATCATCGTTACATTATACTTTTCATTTTGCGAAATAAAAGCCTTAATATTCCTACGAATAGCTTCTAAGTCTGAAACATTTATTTTCTCTCTGTTTTCTAATCAATTTAAAGCTTATTATCCGTTCCATTGAAGGTATACATTATATTGTATGTATACAACAGAAAAAACGTAGCTAAAATGTCACCGTAACAACTAAAAATTAAATGAAACTATATTAAATGTGTATATGAATACGATACGACAAACTGAGAAACAATACTATATTATGTTCTATATATGACACATTTAAAATACAGTTATACAAAAATTACAATTAGACAAGAATTGCTTAATGTGTTAATACTCGAAGAGAAATTTTTGAGACGAGGACTGAAATGTTAACGGTTCAAGACGTTAACAAAGACTCTTTAAAAGTTTAACGTTTACATCTTAACGTCCAAATGAACGAATTATCTAGGTAGTCCTACTTAAATACCATACAAGACTCACTGGTAAGTCTCGTGCGAACTTTGAAGCTATTTTTCTCTCTTTTTCGCACACAAACTTCTTTCTGCATATAACAGTGTTAATCTATGTTGTTTATGTCGTACTTCTGAGTTACCGTACCATGGCTACGTAATCAAAGTATGGAAGACATTGACAAGCAAGATCGAACACTCGTATCCTTTTCTGTTACAAAAAAATGTTTAAAATGATATACACAAATATTTTTCTATGTGTTATATATTGCAATGTTCAACATTTATATTTTATATTGTAAAATTATGACTAACACAGCAAGAAAAGATGAAGAAATTGGTAACTTTCGTATGAACATTGTGGAAGAAATATTGGCCCCAGTGTCACTACTGGATTGTAATGTTCCCGGACGCCCTTCGCACAGTGACGTTCCAACGAGATTGCGAGCTAAAAGATGGGGACATTTTCCGTAGCTCGTACCAGCAACTACGTCAAAAGAACATCCTGCCAAAAGATGCCACGTGTGTTTTACATACAAAATTCGAATGGAGAACTATCTGGTAATGCAAACAAAGTATCGCTTCATTTGCCAAAACGTTTTGAAAAGTACCACACGCGGTAAAATTATTAATAAAATTTAACATTTTTATTTTCTGTTCATGTACTAATATACGATATAGAGCATTTTATTTTTCACCATGTTATATGTGTAATGTCAAGCAGAAATAATTATACTCAAGCAGAAATTAAATCGAAGGGGTAAGCATTAATCCTTAATCAAAAATTATTAATAAAATTTAACATTTTTATTTTCTGTTCATGTACTAATATACGATATAGAGCATTTTATTTTTCACCATGTTATATGTGTAATGTCAAGCAGAAATAATTATATTCAAGCAGAAATTAAATCGAAGAGGTAAGCATTAATCCTTAATACAATACTTGGTTTGTTTCTTGACTATCCGTCATAAATACACAAAACTATTCGTATATAATTTTCGATTATGTTTAGATTCGGACTATCTTTAAATTTTTATAAGCAACAATTGGAGAACAAAAATGAAAAACAATTTAAAGAAATTAAATTTTATACGAAGAGAAAACGAAATTATCCTATGTGTCACTTTCTCTTCAATTTTTCAAATACAACTTTGTAATAGTGTGAAATAGGGCAAAACTTTTCGTACGAAAAATATTCAGCTCTCAGTGCTTTATCATTCTGTTGCAAAAAAAGTCCCAAGAAAAGTCGCATTAAGAAAATAAAAAAAACATTCAAACCTTCGAGACTTGATTTCACCTTCTTAAAGAAATATCTCTTTATATGCACCATTATGCTCTACAAGCACACAAAGTTTCATTAAAATCAGTCTTACAAGTAAGAAAAATGTCCTTCTAACACAGCGTGCAAATACTTTTCGGAGCCACTGTATATTGTCCTGGTCTTATGCATTTTATTTCTACGTACCATCCACTTCTATAAATTATTCGCGCGATGTTAATTCGATGCGCGCGGTGTGCGCAAGAACTTTGGTAATTCGCCTCGAACAACGCGAGTACGCAGCGCGCATTAAATTTGCCTATTCATTGTTGATCGTAGCTTCTTCCATAGAAATGAATCACGTCTGTTCAAGAACGTTTCATTTCGCGTCGCGAACGTAGACACGTCGCGACTTACTTCGGAGAGGAGTACCTCCGCTACCAAATTTTCTCGAACGTCGATTCCGGGAGCGGAAAGCCTGCGCGTGTTCGTAGTCGCTGCATCCGCGGCCATAATTCATCAAACGCCACCGTTGTAAGAACGCAGTGGCTTAGATCGACCGGAAGTCCCAGCAACGCCCCGCGTTTTCTGTTCTCTTGGCGGCGGTGCTTTCGCGAAATTTATAGTTTCGGCCCTCCCGGCAACCCTCTCGCGACGAATTTCCTCGCTTCCCGCCTTCGAATTACATCCCAAGAGCCTGCTTCTTCCACCATCGTGGTACGCGTTGGAAAAACAAAGCGAAAATCAGTCGAGACGGCTGAACGAAATTTCGCTCGCGAGAACGCCGAGACGTCGTTTTATTTCGATTCAATTTTTCCCGTGGAAATTCTCGCCGTTCGAGCACGGGTCGGCCAATCGAATCGCCGGATGGTTAACTATGCTTTGTACCGGGAAAGAACATTGAGAAAATTAAAAGAGGTGTTCGTTTCTTTTCGAGTAAACGGAAAGTGATTTTTCTTTCACCGTGTAAGGCGTCGAGAATGCTTAGCTGGCTTGCGCAGGGATTCGACAAATTCAGATACGTTTAAGTTAGGTAAGTAACATGAAACCAAACATGAACAACTATTTCGATCATAGAAAAGTCAAAAAGGAACACAGAATTGAATTTTTTCTCAAAATTATAAAAACAATATTTACATTAACAATAATTAATTTTAATTATTTAGTAGAACATCTAATATTGTAATATTTCGATATGAACACACGATTAGTATTAAAACATAATATTGTTTACAAGACATTATATGTAATTTACATTACTCGTGTTACACTTGTCAATTTAATCGCATGATTGTTTATAATAAATATAATAAATATGTCAACTTTAATGGGAGTACACTCCATGTACCTCCACTTGGGTACTCGGGACTGGGATGTACCCAATCAGTGCATCTGCACGTTCAGTACAATACTGACAATGAGTTGCAAGACCTACGTATCCACCTTGGTCGATGCCAAAGCCTTTCTATACCCTTTCTCTCTCTCTCTCTCTCTCTCTCTCTCTCTCTCTCTCTCTCTCTCTCTCTCTCTCTCTCTCTCTCTCTCTCTTCTCTGCATGGACAGTGGACGAGTTGATTAATTGCAACTCAGTCGCTGAGCTTCAGCTCTACGCTGGTATGTACATATATGGAGCAAGGTCTGCCGTCACGATGATACAACTTCATCAGCCGATTAGGAGGCTGAGAACCGAGCACCATGTCAACTCTGCCACTTGAGAAGGATGAGGAATACTCAACCCTGTCAACCTCCTCTACCCCCCTGAAACTATTTAAGCCAGCATGAGGCCTTAGTCACACCATCGCCACCCTATTTCCAGTCAAGTTACCTTGCAATTCTTACAAAGAGAATTTACAATCCAGACGAGTGCATTTCGTACAAAACCGAATTCAAATTGTACGGGCCAATTGCTATGAAAGAACATTCACCGTTAGCTGTAACTGAACAACTATTTTCGTTGAAAGATTACGTTAAACCCAAAAATTTCAATTAATTATGCAAGACTTGAGAAATTCCCGTCGTTTACAGAAATTGTATTAGATACATCGTTACCATTTAATTTTTTTCTTTCTTTCTCAACGATATAGTCTTTTAAAATCGTGAAGCAATATACATTCACACGATAATTCGCATTTCGCTGCTTACGAATGTAATGTAAACAAACAATGTGGACAGTAAACTCGATCGAATTTATATTTATCTGTCTCGTAAATGATATATGTGTATTCTCATGAACAGTATTTAATCCTAATTATTTAAGGCAACTTATTATCATTAATATTTATTATAAACAATCATGCGATTAAATTGACAAGTGTAACACGAGTAATGTAAATTACATATAATGTCTTGTAAACAATATTATGTTTTAATACTAATCGTGTGTTCATATCGAAATATTACAATATTAGATGTTCTACTAAAAAATTAAAATTAATTATTGTTAATGTAAATATTATATTGTTTGATCATATTTATATTCATATTATATAGTTAACGAGAAAAATAAAATATTGGATTTGTTCCATTTTTTCAGCTTGGTTACGTATCATTATTTTTTCAACCTATAAAAAACTTTGCGTACGCGTTAAATTAATTATATTATTAATATTATCGATCAACTCGCTCATTTAAGGATGATATCAAAATAACTCGAGCAACCGAGACGTGGACAAAGATGTATCAACACAGTGTTTTAAAAATAACGATTTAATTTTAATTAATTAAAGGAAAATTGTATAACTCATAAACGAAGAATATATATATAATTAACGAAATATGCGAAAAGACCAGTTTCCTCATATCCGATATAAATATTAAATAATATCTTCAATTTCTTACTCAATGTTTTCAGATACAAACGTGTAATATGTATTGAAACGTGCAAAATCGTGTCTTATAAAATATGGACATTGACGACGAATGCAATTAACGGACTTCATTGGTCGGGGGTGCCTCATCGACTTGTCTAAAAGGAAGCAACAGCACTTAAAAAATAACCAAAGAGTACCTCGGGACGGTAACTAACGGACGACCTAACCCAGTATGTACAAGAACTTATTAACATGCCAGCACCTACATTAGCTGCCACAAACTTAGCCCCGTGCGTATAAAACCAAAGTCTTGGAAATTCTGCTTCCTTTGAGTGTACTCCTCGCCAAGCTTTAAAAAAGAACTCTTTTTTTCTCTGGATCGAATTTTCCTTGATATTCAGTCGCCATTAGCAGTAACATTCTGGGTTTATTTCTATTTTCATAATATATATAAATCATAAATCTGTTTCCACGAACAGTAATTGAGGATCAGATAATGCTGACTGTTATATTCTCTAATTTTCACTTTACCATTCAATCTCTCGAGAACTACTCACATATGTACGTAATGACGATTATGATACTTCGTATTAAATTACGGTACGATAATTATAATATCCTTTCGGAAACGATAATCAACCGTTGAAATCTTACAGAAAATTATATTTTAAGGTATAGTTGTATGCGTTTCACACATTCTACGAGGAAAATAAACCATTAATAATATAAAATCCGAAACACCCGGAGCTCTATGTATTTCGTCTGGAATCCGACCGCAGTAAAAAACGAAACGTAGGAATTATTGATAAGAGAAAAGGGTAGGACGCACACGACTGCTGGAAAATATTCCGCGTGAAACGGAAATTCATGCGCAGCAAATCCCCACGGAAAATTTTCGCGTATGCTCGAACTGCTTCTAACCCTGTATTTTATGAATTTTGTTCCATTTTCGAAAAATTCTAAGAAGAAATTATTTCCTGGATATTTAGACGTACACGAATTAATAATAATTTTCCATAGAAAAAAACAATAGTGCACAAATCTCAAATTTACATAGATTCTTTTTCAAGATTTTGATATCGACCATGATATGCGACAGAGGGTTGAGGTCGTTTTATACGGATAATATTTGTTGAAAACTATAAAAGAAATGTCAGGAGTTGTAATTCGAAGCACTTTCAAAGAAGATACAAAAGTGCTATTCGTTGATATACCGGTATGAACTATTGCTTCTACATTGTGAGACCGTAAGAAAGAATAAGAAGGAGTATTCGTGCGAACAATTGCAGAAAATGGGACAACTACGTGACAACTTGAGGGACAGTGTTGCACTAGTTTCCAAAAGAATTCATACACGAGGTATTCTCATAAAATAAAAACAAACAACACACTGACCTAGATTTTATCGCAAACTAAAAGGTTCTACATTGTCAAGGACATGCGATATGCCGAGAACAAATGACAGACATGTAGCGGCTCAAGAGATGTACAGGTGATTTCTGACACGAAGAAGACTCTCGATATAATTCAATTGAGACTAATGTTAAGAGTAGTACAACATTACAGTATATTTTACGGCGCTACAATATAAATTTCAAAGTGATAACTATGTCATAAAGCTAATTTTCAAACGTCAACCTTGAACGAATGACGCCTCTAATCGACTAACCCAAAACCACGATTGCATTACATTCTTAAACTATACAATACACGCTGTACATACTCATGTTGTATCTACTCTCATCCTTAAGTTGTATGAAACATGTTTTATACACTCATTTGCATCTGTCCCCATCATTAAACTGTACGACACACGCTTTACACACTCGTGTCACATCTGCACTCGGTTTAAAATTTGAACGATGACCTTGGCAACATATTTCATTTGATTCCGAATAATTACCATTTACTTCAATATACACGAAGAGTTTGAAGTTTCAAGAGAACAAGTGGCGCAGTTTCATGAATATAAGATTCGGGCGACCAAAAGTTCTGACAACGACACCTTCCATTGTCTACCCGACTTTTACTGTCTTGATCATTTGTAGCGAGGTATTTGAAATATTTTACAATATCATGGTTACCGAACAAGATTCTCAGTTATCTTGTCGTCGTTTGGTGCAACGAATGATATTAACGAACTCGACAATTAGTAAGTCTCTTAAATGAAAAATGACAAATTTCATTAAAGTTACTTAGGAAAAGTTTTTACTTAGTACTGAGATCGAGTTCAATTTCCATTAACACTAGAACTACCAAAGGGAGATCAATTTGATTTGTTTCGAACTTCTTTCTCAAATTACTCGATTATTAACGGTGTCTTTGTCTACAATGTTCGTGGACAATTATCAAAATAGACAACTAATGCTACGCGTAAATTAATTTGCCCTTTTCCCATCCAATTTCGAAGATACTAGGTTGTTCGATAAGTTTTGTCGTTTTTTCCATTGTAAAAAAATACTATGACACTTCAACTTTGAACAACTGTAAACATACAAATGAGTCGACAAATCTACATGAAACTTCACACATGTTCATGAAACAGTACTACCATCTTTAAAAAAATGAAACAACGAACTTAATAGCTCTATTTCTTATCGAACGACAAGACTTATCGAGCAACCTATTACGTATGTATTCTGATAGAAATAGTAATACGTTTACTATTCGATAGTTCTAGTGTTAAAATTCAACATCTGAAATTGGTTTCATAAAAATACAATAGCTCCTATACGGTTGATCTCGAGTTTTCTCGATTACAGGACAAGTAACGAATGTTGTCTCACGTTTGGATTGAAATCGAACGAATCACTCGCATAGAAGAGCGATTGAGGTACGTATAGCGTTAACATTCCCTGAAACAATCGAATAATATTATGTTACCATATGCTGGAAAGAATGTGACAATCCTCTTTACTATGTGTGAATCGTATAGAAACTAACAAAGGGAAACCGTACAAAGGATCACGATCAAAAGTACTCCGTTACCGATAGTAATGGGCTTCAAACCGTTTCAAGGTATCTTGAGTCAAAGAACGAAATTCAAGAAGAATAGAACGTTTCGCAAGAACGATACGGAATGTCTTACAAATGCAATACGTTCTCGAGAGACTTGAACGTCTTGAAATTGTTAATCCACTGCAATCCAATGAACTATTTTCAGCTTTCGATGAAAGTATACAGTATTGTTAGACATTTATATTGGACTGAATATTGAACAGTTTATTTTACTATACATCGACTTTCGAGCATATCTGTGCTGATGCGAAAAATTGTGCCCAATAGTTACTCTAAACAGATTCTTGATCGCTTTATTGTTTTAAATCCACACGCATCGATAAAAGGATGAAATCAAATTTTAAAGATAAGTAACAGACTAACAGAGGATTAAAGATTTAAACTAAACGACAGACGAAAGTACGGAAGATTTCCAAAGAATCTGAAAATCGGATTTGAATTTAGTCGCGTAACATAAACGCGAACAAACGCGTGTCGATAAGAACAGTGTCGCCATAAGTTTGAACGCGTTGAAACCGGTCGAAAGTTTCAGGAGCTAAAATTTTCCAAATATTCAACTCTTTCAAGATTTTCAAATCCATTCTGGCTTCAAAATAATCCTGAAGTCCTACATTCTGATTAAACTCGAAAATTTTCGAGCAAAGTTGTCCCAGTTCTCGTTAAACAGTTACCGGCACCGAGTACGCGTGTATATTTTTTCGTCGGTCTGAAGTATCCAATAAATACGGGGTCCCGAAAAATGCGAGGAAATAACAGGCGGGGAAAATAGTGTTCCCAAAATGGCGCCAAGAATTCACTGCTCTCGAGGCTAGTCGCGCGCCATGAATTTGTCTCATTTTCCCCTCTACCTTCACCCATGCTCGACTCTTCTTTTTTTTTCTTTGTTCTTTCCGCGGAAACACCGACTCGTTGCTTTGTCCCGTTACGCGAACTTCCGACCGAGGTTAAAGTTGCAACTCGTTACGGGGTTATTCGTAAGTGTACGTGGCCAATAAAAGCTCCCAGACTTCCCGGTTACGATCTGGAAGCGCAGTTGGCAAGATTCCTGAAGTTCTGCCCCCGGCCCCAGGGCACGGTGCAACCCTTTCAGGGCTTTTACGCTATCTACATAGATCTGCGGAATGCTTTCCCGTTCTCTTCGCGTCTCATCCTCTTATAGTCGTTCTTCCGTGTATTTCCGGCCCGCGAAACACGTCCATGCACGCACTTTGCCTGTCGAATAGACTCGTAAAGAGGGTTCGCCGAACTAGCGTTGTATCCCTTCGCTTCTTACCAACGCTGAGCTACCTCGAACAATTTCCAGCCGCGTTATTGGATCTGAGTGGGGCCGCGGAGCCAACGAACTTTCAATGGTGTAATTTCTTTGTATCGCGTAATTTCTCACCGAAGTGGTCCATGGTGTAAGCATGGCGAACAGGACTGCGAGCGTGCTAGTTTTTAAAGGCTCCGAGTGCGAAGATTCGCGACGTGAATTCGGATCGTAGACGCAAGATCGACTTTTAGACGACAGATCACGTTCGATGGAAAAATTTAGAATGTTGCCTCACACGCGAGCGCTTACATAGGTGAAGATACCCTACGGTATATTCGGTTCACCGCGTGGAATCTTTTGCCACAGCCCTTGAGCGTCTTTGAGCGCCGTAGTCATTCGATCGATTGGTTGCAAAGAGCTGATAAGATATCGAAAGAAATGTTTATATAAAACAATTTTCAAGATAGAGTTGAACGTATCAATATTCCAGGTCGTTGAGTTCCTTTTCGAGTATGTTGCAAAACTACGTAAAAATTCCGTGTTCTATTATTAACTGGTGACCTAGAACTCTATCTTCGAACTAGACTTGTACAAAAATTTCCTAACCGACAAATATCTTGGAAATGAAACAACTTGTATGATTCATTTTTCGAAATAATAACTATTCTGTGTACTTTGTAAATAAAAATTTAAACCTAAGAATATTGTAAAAACAACATTTTTACTCGTTGTATAATGTAACTTCTCTATTTTCGTTATGCGAGTCCATCGAATAAGCGAGTGTACAGGGTGTTTGTTGGCATATAACTCCGTCTAGATATGACTTTGTTTACAAGTTACAATTTATTTTATGTTGCGATAATACTTTCCGCAGATACGTACAACGTAAATATTAGCTTCGTGCTACTGCAAGTTTGGACGAATTTGTATATATTACACGGAACTTTACTATGAATTTTTGAGAAACAGACAAGCAATGGAGATTGGATTTCCTGGCCACCTTGCTCTTTCGGATCTAAATCCAGTCGAGTTTTACCATCTAATAATTTTTACCGTCTATAAAACTTTAGCTAATAATATTGAAACACTGCGTCAATATATTAAATTCGTAAAATACATATTCGAACACATTCGAAAATCGATAATACGACGCATTTACGCTTGTGTCGAGACTGGTGGTAGTGACTTCGAGCAGTGTCTCCAAAGATGAATAAACGATTCTTCCCACGCAAAACAAGCTACAACTTGTAAACATTTGTTTATACGAATTTGCCTTCTTCCTCTTATGTCTAGAATCCATACTGGTGGTATCTCTCATGCGCCAACAGACAGTTCGTATTTCATGAATTTATAATATAGCGTGGCCCGTTTAACATCGTCGTGTCGCATATTCGAAATTACACCCCAACGAATTAATAATCTAGGTGTTGGGACACACGCCACAAATCTTATCTTTGCATTCGTCCCTGAAAGCGACCCAACGAGTAGCTTCCAGGGAAACTCGCCGGTCAACGCACAGACACTGTGGACGACAAAGGTAGGGATCCACTGCGCGCTAATAATTATTTCTCACGTGCATTAGGAACGTTCTACTTCTCTCGGTTGAAAACGATTACGCGGAACACGATGTTATTGCATCGAACGTGAAATCGAATACACCGATCCTTTTCCATCCCTTCCGGTATAGACGCCACCGTAACATACGTTACACGCTCGAGCGGCTTTAACGTGCGGTCTCTGCATAAATCGCAGCTGGGAGTTATCGTAGCACTCGCACCCCTTCGAACGTTCGCGCGGATAAAGCGAAAAAGGAAGCCGGGGGGAAACGTCTTACCTAGCAACAGAAATGGGTCAGGTAGGTAGGAGGGTACGACGGGGGTTGCGCGAGTCCCATGGAGGCGGTGCAACCCCCACCGAAACACGCCACGATAATTCAGAGTGCGATAATAATTCAAGCCAACCCCGTCGCGTGAAGTGGAATTTAACTTCCGCGCTCTTTTAGCCAACATCTGTCTGTTGCTTCGCCATCGATGCTAAAAGAGAAGTTTCGTTCATTTTTAAAGAAGTACTGCGAGACTCGGGAACAGGATTTTCAAATATTTTGAAAGAAGCCTCCACATAAAGAATGTTACGATTGAAATTGTTTACGATAACGTGGAAAAATAAAGAACAGGTGTAGTCTCTAAATTTGTTCACGGAACGAATGTGTTTGCTGCGTTCGAAATAAGTCGATAAAAGCTTCATTTTAATTCGTTCAAAATTAATTTTTCATTTAAATGTAAAAAGATGTACGAAGAAAGCTTCCCTCAAAATACTTGCAACACTTCCACGGTAATAAATAAATTATATTTACCGCGCTGTGTTGTGCTTCGTTTCGGTTACCGGATCGTAGGTCGTCCGATACTCTGTAGCGAGTATGTGTTACGATGACACAAATACACTATCTCTGTTACAAATTAATGCAATAGAGCCACGTTGAGATCGAGGTACCCTCGCAAGGAATACTCGATACCGCGGTACTATGATTTATTGGAAGAGTATAACGAACAATTTGGCAATGTCTATAGTAAGCTGGTTCGAACGTATTTATCGGAAGGATGGTTATATCGGTCCGAATGCTAAAGCGTAACTAATAACTTTAATTGCGTGTACAGAATAAGGGAAAATCGTTGAGATTGGAAGATCGGTTGTCAGAACATAGAATTGAGAAATTCTGGTAACTGAGCGTACTTGACGTTTTGAATATTCTACGGATGTCGATTTATGATACGATTTTGCGATACGGCTTGCACCGAAATTTAAAACTCGTGTTCTACGAAATGCTACAAAATATTTTGATGTATCGTTCTTTCTAATTATATCTGAAGTTTCGCCGCGATACATTACATGTTGCAAATAATGTAGCACTGGATAAAAAATCATGAAAATTCAAGTAACATTTTTGTTATAATTTTCATATTTTTTAATTTTAAATATCTGTAGTACTAAATGAGACGAATGGGGTATTAAAATGATACGAAAGGAATATATTTCTACAGCTGTTAAATATCAATGATAATTGTATCGATATAGAAAGAGACGTGTAAGTTCTTTTCATTTTTCAACGTTAACAATTTTCTTTCAAACCCTCTATTAGATTGTAAAGCACCCTCTAGTTCGGTAAACACTGAGTTAACGTGTTGATCCTGCATGGATTTTTGTAAAAATCTAAATTGGTGTACAAACTAAAATTTCATATTTTTCGAAATACGATATATGGACTGAATCCGTGTGCGTAAAAGATACACTTGAGGAGAACAAGTAACAGTATTGTTCGTTGTAACGTTAACAGTTTTTTCTGACATTGTCATGATTCATTCGATAATATTAATCGATAGTTTTTCATTTAGAACTTTTAGCATATTATTTGCTCTTAGTAGAATACAATATTACGATATAAGTACGTTACTTATAGGAAATGTATTATTTACAAGCAATAAGACAATTTGTAATAATTTTTCTACGATATAACATAGTGTACATTTGATAAATTTGTTTTCTTCGATGTTTGTAACATATCAAATAAAATTATCGCAATTTCCTTCGTTCATAAATGGTAGAAAGTGGAAAATGTTTGTATATTCAAATTGATACACGAAGCCCCGGAAACCCACGTAGATGCGTAACCAAATCGATACACATGGTGGTCAACGTGTTAACGATTTCGCGTATTCCGTAATAAGATACTCCACGATTGACACAGGACTGAATCTACACTTGTAGCGTAATTCTACAAAAGTTCTATTTAATTTGTGTCCACTTTAATTCGTTTACTTGGAACTTGTAAACCTGATTGAATTTTTTAATTAGAATGGGTAGGTTGTGTTACTCTTAGAGTTGGATCTCTGGCGCAGTTACGCGTAGGTCCAAAAACTGTTGCTGCGAAAACCTGAACATAAATTTAACTTTGTTGCAGGCAGTTGTAAACTTCTGTTTCTGTTTCTGTTAAATTTGCTTATCAAACGCTTGTAGATAGGAAACGTGTTTACCAGACAGAAAGTAATTCTACTCTCACGTACACGATACATCTTTACCGACTTTGATATGTTACTATTAAAACTTTCGTACAACAGATCGGCTTTAGTTAGTAACGATTTTAATTATTTGAATAAACCCATACATATGTACAGAGTGCAACAAATCGTTAGAAAATATCTAAAAAGAGTTGTTACCTTTAACGATATAAACGACATAATCCGCGTAACATCGATCCTCATGATTGATTCGTTAGTTTAATGTACAAAATGCGTAATATAATTGAGATAGGTCGTACAGAGTTCAATAAAATCGATAGAAAATATATTATGGTAATATTTAAATATTTATCGTAAATTGTAAAAACGATTAATTGTTGATATTATTGTACCAATCTTCGCTAAGAATACATTCGTTTGCATTATAAATAGCTATTGTTCGAAGAAACAAACTTTTATATTCACCTGTTCTAAATTTCCTACTTTCGTTTCTGTAGATCGATAATTGGAAAATCGATTTACATGAAATTCTTCGTCCTCCTTCATTTTCGATAATCGAGGCTACCCGTATTTTAAACGACTACTCCCGATAGCTTTTACCAGAAAGCGACCAACCCTGTCTTTAGTTAAATAACGTCATATCCTTATTTCAAATCAGGTGGTCGAGATTGCGATTATCGAACAGCGTTTCGATGAATACGAAGATACGATCCTTCTGTCAAAATCGATGGGTTATCGAAACGTGCTCGTCAAAGGCGAAGCCACATATGGGCAGCATAGGATTCCCGTAGACCGTAAGCCCTCGCTCCAGGAAATATCTACCGGGCAGAAGGATTGGTGGCGCTGTCGAGAACACAGGCAAGATCGTCGAGCAGAAGATGGTTCATGGTAGCAGAACGAGCCAAGTTCCACGACGATGGAAGATGGTGATTTAACCGTGGAACGACCGAGATCGTAAATCATAGGTAGAAGTTACGGTGCATCGGATAGAAAAGCTTTTGGACGATAACGAAGATTCGGGAATAGAGTGAATTCGTACCCTGATTTCTAGGGGAATTTTAGACCTATCAGAATTTCATTGGAAAAGTATGTAATACTGTCCAAGAGTTTAAAATGCATCGATGAAACGAACCGATTCGTTCGATACTGACTAATGATTTTTTAAGAAACCGTTATCACAAGTATAAATAATCCCATAAGTTTAAGTGTATTTATCGAAGAATACAGTCTAGTTCGTTAAAGTAATTACCGAAGAAAGGAAAACGAAACAAAAATTGCTTCTTAATTTGTGTTCGAATTTTGGAGAAGTAAAATTTTACAAAATGATAATAACGTAAAAGTTGAATGTACGTATTAAGATGAATGTACAAATATAAAGGGCTCGAAGGATATTCTTTATTTAACTGAAAGAACAGGTATAACAATCTATATGTTTATTTTGTTGAATCTAATGACATGTGTTTACTTATACTTTTAATAATCGAAAGCTATCTCAGTCGTTCATTCGAAATCTCGTAAATGAACAAAAAGTACTATGTTACTATTTCATTCGAATTTACTCTTCATTTTCTTTATTCGCAGTGAAAGTGTTTTCTACTGTTGATAGATAAATAACTTTGTTGCAATCCTATCAAATCGTTCGATCCAAAGTATTTTTTATCAGTACTGTATTGCTATCACATTGATGTTGAACTAGATGTGTGTAGAAACGTTTCGATACCACTTTACGGTCTCCGCTGAAACGGTAAAGTTGTGCTTAATTTTCGTAAGTTTCGTTGGTAATTACGTTGTTAGTAAGTCCAGCGGTGTTTTATGACTAACGAATATAAATTCAAGTTTGTAACGAATAGCAGCGATATCTCGCGCGAGTGTAAGATTGAAAATGATGAAAAAATTAACTACCATCAACTTTGAAAAAATGTTTTCGACCTCCCTGTACCCACAAATAGAAGTAGACAATCTTCCTCGTTAGACGCATCTCCTCCGTTACATCATGATTTTTAAAAAATCCGAACGATGGACCGATAAGATATGTCCCACTTTACTAAAAATATGAAAGGATACAAAAATGTAAACGAGCACGATACAGATAAATACCTGACTGAATGTAATAATGTCCACGAAATAATCGATTTAGATAAAATTAAAGATTTTTATTCTCAGAAAGTTGTTCAAATTTTGAAACGAACATTACCATAAATTTTGTCAAAATCCACGTGTCTTCCTTCGTGAGATTCAAAATACAAAATATACATAATATGAATTTTCTTGTGATTTGATCTGGTAGAGCAATGTTTATGTATGTTTGTTTAGAGATCAAACTTAGGAAGATTCACTAATATTTATGTATAATAATGGATTTCCTTCTGTAAGCGGTACAATTACAAAAATTTTCTAATACACATACATATCTCCGATATTATAGTACAATGCATTTCTGAACAGAGACGCAGTAAACCACCGAGCTTCTCTTTAAAGCCACATGGTTTTGTTTACCACAATCCTCCTACCAATATAATGCAGCACTATACGCGTTTTACAGTTCGCAATTAAATAATTAACCGATTATTACAGTTCTCAATCTCTTCAGGATTTATGAAACGTACCTTTAATTTTCAAGTTATTTCAAATAAAACGAAAACCACCGTTAAAATTATAAACACACGTTCGCAATTAAATTTTCTAATTATACAAACGCCTCAATATCGTCGCAAAATCGATAATTGTAATGGATCGACATCAGTTTCTATTTGTTTTGAACTAATTTATCCCTAAAGAGATTAACGGGCCAAAAAATGTAACAAGTAGTTGTTTCGGAAAAATAATACATACCATTCAAAACGACATCGAACAAGTATATATTATATGTATGGAGTGTAGATAGAGTGTGTGTGTGTGTGTACATGTGCGTACGAGGATGAATGTTGCAGGTATTCGATTGTCCGCTGTCGATCGCAAGTGGAATGTAGGAGTGTGTGTGCGTATGAGGACGATTGTTACGGGTATTCGACTGTCCGCTGTCGATCTTGGTGTCGCGTCGTGACCAGCGAATTGAACATTGTGACGGATAAGTGCGGGTGTGTAGGTGTGGGCGGACTGGTGTGTTGGACAGGGACAAGGTGAGTTAGGTGACGTGTGGCGTGTGAACGACAATAGTGTAAAAGTGCTTCTGTTGGCCAGTTTGAAAATAAAGCATCGAAATAATCCCTATTCTAATATTTCATATATATAGAAATTAGTATTATATCCCTGGACGAGTTTCTAAATTTGTAGGAATCATTGAGGGAATTATTAAAAGGTGAATACAATTCTAGGATATACGTACATTGGTTAAAATATTAGAAATAAAACAATAACAAAATACACAAACTATAACTATGCCGACTACGCTCGACGCTGACTATGCAACTATAATATTTTCTCGACTCGACGCGACATGGTTCGCCTAACTTCTAAGAAGTGACTTTGACAAAATTCCAACAACGACTGATCTCAGACACGCTTCTCCCGCATCTTGTACTCTTACATGCATTTATTCCCTTTGAAGGATTGATAGGTTATGTAAAATAACGACGTGCTCGGTATCGTTGTTCGATTACGGTTTTTATCGATCGCGGATGATAGGCCCGCGATCGTTGGTCGAATACTGTAGACGCTGTAGTACTGTAGACGAAAGACGCTAGTCCGGTTCTTGTACATGATTGCAGGACTCGTTTAAGACTCGTTAAAAATCCCGAAAGACTCTCTCATAACTACTTATAGAGGGAAGAGTTTCCCTCACCCTTACCTATTCGTTGCGCCCTTCGCGCGCTTTCTCGGAAATGCGAGTTAAGCTGGGGAAAAAGAAAGTTTGGTGACGTAGCGGAGTTTCCGTCAGACCCACTACTCGTGACTAACCGGTTGCAGCCCTTTGGATCTTGCACGTGCCTTCCAGAACACGTGCTTTAGACTTATTGTCGCACCTTGGACCGTTACAACCTCCGCAAAGGATCACTCGTGTCTCTCGTACTTTTTCTCACACACACACACATATCATTTGCTAGCATCCTACATAATAGGTTGCTCGATAAGTTTAGTCGTTCGATAAGAAATGGAGCTATTAGGTTCGTCGTTTTATTTTCGATGATACTACTGTTTCACGAACATGTGTGAAGTTTCGTGTAGATCTGTCGCCTGATTCGTATATTTACAGTTGTTCGAAATTGAAATGTCATAGTATTTTTTCACAATGGAAAAAACGATAAGACTTATCGAACAACCTGTAGTGTATATTTGCTAATTTTCGTTTCGCTCCGATTAAATTTTCACAGAAAGTAGAAAAACATTCACCCATAGAGAATTAAAAGCATTCGGAAAAGCGTATGCTCGAGCTCGCGTTTCGTTCGATTCGCGACGATCACCGATATCCGATGGAAGTTCAATGTCGATTCCCGAGCGTCGGAGGATGATCGCGCCCCGCTGACGACGAAGGATAGGAGATGTGTGGAGGGATGATCCGTGGAAACTGAATTCGGATTCGTCGTTTTCGCAAATTCCGCCGGTGGTCTGTTTATATTGGTGGATACCGTACGTGACGGTAGCGTCTCTGGCTCAGCGTCTGTCGGCACGTACGCGAATCTAGCCACGGTAAACACGTATACGAAATTTCCTTCGACCCCGTGTACGTGTCCCGCGAGACGCGGAAAATCCTTTTTCCGACCGAAAATCCGGCCGCTGTACTTCCACCGTCGACGAAAGTCTCTTTCATCGGTCGACTCGAGCCACGACGGGTGCACCGGTTGCCTTGATGCATTTCGCCGCTACAATTTAGGGTCGAACGACTCGACTGCCGGAGAATTTCCTATACCTCTCCTCGTTTCACCGTACGTCTCGGCGTCTGTCCGTCCTCTCCGTAGACGGGTGCGTTCGTCGTGCCCTAATCTCCTCATTCAATTTGTATTCATATAGACGGAGCGTCGTTTTGAATTATCTTGATTTCTTATTTCCGTCGGCCGCGACGTATCCGGAATTTTAAACGCGCGAGGAGTCTACTTGGCTGAGAAACGTCCCGACTTAATTCGGTCCCCGGTTAAAGAGAAAACAAGAGCCAGCGAGTCGGGACAAGATAAACATGGCTCCTAGCCACTGGTTCTCTTGGGTAAGTGTTGTTTATCGCTGCGATGGAAAACGCGAGGGGGCGCAACGATTTGTCCGAGAATGGAATTATTTTCGAACATCTGCGAGGAATGTTCGAAATCTAACGCGAATATTTTTCCTCGTAGACGATAAATTCACATTTTACGGCACTTAGCTGCCCCGGATTTATGGGCCCGGTAGCACTTTCACACCTTGCTGCGTACATTTTCGAGGCTCGTTTGCCGACACCTCGGACCAAACAGGCTCAACAAGTTATCCGATCGAGGTGAAACGCACAAATTGTACAACTTGGAAAGAACGGGAGTCGAATACAGTCGATTGCATAAATCGATTATAACTGTAGCAATGCGTAGAAATAGTCCTGAGACTGGATATTTGGTGTGCGTTCGTACATGTGTATACGTGTGTATCATTTTTGTGAGTTTTCGTTATTCTGTTTTTCTTATCTTAAAACTCTATTCATTTTCATTTCGCAACCATTCCTACGTAACGATCGTTTGTAACTCGATACATTGGTGTAGAAACAATTATTAAAAGCAACTAGGATCTCTTATTTCCACTTATTCGTTCTAAACATTCGTCGTACCTGTTACTTCGATACCAGAGTTGTAGGTACTGTACAAAGCTGAGAAATCGATCGGATGTTTCGATCTGTTCGCATTTCTTTGAAACAGGAAGTCATCTTCTTAGCTCCGAACTATACACTCGGTGACCCAGATATGTACGTTCCGTTATAGTAAATGTCAAGTTGTTTGCGGTGACCTTTTCCAACATGGACGAAATTGAACAAAATTGACCGAATGTGCATCCGAATACGCAAATTGTTACAAAATAACACTATCCTGTCGATAGCTTGACAATATTTACCGTTGAAAACAAGTATAATTACCAATTCAAGGATTAAACCACTATTTATTAAATGTTACAAAATAACACTATCCTGTCGATAGCTTGACAACATTTACCGTTGAAAACAAGTATAATTACCAATTCAAGGATTAAACCACTATTTATTAAATGTTACAAAATAACACTATCCTGTCGATAGCTTGACAACATTTACCGTTGAAAATAAGTATAATTACCAATTCAAGGATTAAACCGCTATTTATTAAATACATGTCATTGTTTTTCGAGAATAGATTCCAATACCTTTAACTTGTTTACTCTATACGAGTTGCAGAAATCGCTATAAAATGGCATCCAAATATCTATAAAACGTACTATAAAACATTGCACACCGCTTATGGTGCATATTTTCATATTTCGATATAATTTGCAGATTTTGTTCCGCGTGTATTTTGCACATTTGAATGTATTAAATATGTACAACACATTTCTGTTTTACTTCAAATATCGTAATTCATTCTCAAAATGCGATAATACGTATTTATGAAATAATATTTCAAACCTTGGATTCATAATGTATTTTAAGTATTAAATTGTTAATTATTGTTTCGTAGCAATTTGTCGCGTTTAGGTCAATTCCTTCGGGAAGTCAAACTTGCTCCGCTGTGAGGTCGACGGTATAATGATTCTGCGCACCTAAATATGTATATACTACGCGCAGCCGCCAAGCAACTTGACGCGCGAAACCTAACAGCTTCCTCTAAAGGAGAAGAGTTAACAGTTTAACATAAATTGAGCCATGTGCGTTTTAAACTAATACTGCACCGTGTACTATAGTATCAGTTACGCCTCACAATTACCCAAACCTATAAACCTAATAAACCTATAATAAATCGAAAAGTATTTAAGAGTCACCGAAACGCGTTAAAAGTACATTCGAAATCTTTCAAATATCGAACAATTACAACAGTGACACATAACAATCTCATAATATTTCAAAAATATGTCATTTTGAACAAAGATTGTGTAATTACTTTGGAAGAAGAAATTTGTAAAGATGTCTATCCGAACAGTATGTGACACTTTTATAAACATCTATTTTAAAAATCCATTGTTACAGAACAACGAAACCGAGTGACGAAAGCGCGGGAAACTAATCTCGCGAAAATGGAGGGAATTCTGATTAATAAAGACTTAATTAAAGGTCTTCGAGTCTGAATTTATAATACGGGCGCTATAAACGCGTTATATCGAAGGAACATCTGCCAGCCACGTTCACATCCCAGCCAACTAATTGAACGAAGAATGAGTCCATAGAAACTGTCATATTGTCATAAATTTTCTATCTTTCTGTCAAGCACGTGCATCTCTACCGTTCGACTGCCTTATTCTTTGATAGAGACTGTTGTATTGTAAACCTATGATACCGCACTTGGAGTCGACTGTTTCAGACATGAAACCCTCCGGGCCGTACTACACTGTGACCCTTCACACCAAGGTCTCGAGTAACGTAGCCAGAAAGATAAACTGAATCCCATATATAAGGAGTGAGGGAAGTAACAGGTGTACCTATTGTATTGGTGTGAACCAATACCAGGTTTAAGGTATAGTAGTGTAGTAGTATATTTAACTACAATACAATAGGAACACCCGTTACTTATAAAGTACACACGTAACAATAGTTACAGTCCGATTAGCTCTTCTAGCGTCACAGGTATTGCTACCATTGGTCGAAGACGATAATAAAGATCGACAGCAGTTATTTCAAGATTGAGCGAAACAAAATTATTCGCAACATTAGCGTAACTTTCGAACGAAAACGTTGGAATTGAATTTTGTTACTAATTATATATAATATTATCTAAATGAGATTTTCCTGACGAATAAATGAATTTAATTTAAAGTCTTCGATAATCATCAGTTAGTCTTGAAATTCATTTCTAGCTAAAAGAATTAATTCCCATTTTTTTAGAAGTAATATAAATCCGTTTAAACTGATTTCTATCTACACAAACTCTCCATAATTATAATTTACACAAAAGTGAATCGTGTTAAAATAACACGAAAGCATGACTTTTGTTTTCTTTCTCGACTGAGAAAACATAAATGTTGTGCTTTTAATTTTAATGTGACTCACTTCACTGGCTATTTCGATACGGTAATTTTTTCTTTGTCTAAAAATTGTTTAACGATCTTTGCTCTATGCTTTGAATTGTTAATTAGCAAAAGAATGTTTTTAACAATATTTAAATAAACAAAACGTTTCATTGTTTAAAGAAATAGTTCGATGAATAGAGCCGGTAACATTAACGGTCATACTACCTCAAGTAAGCACAGATCCATCACCTCTTTTAACGATTGATGCAATACATTTTGTACTATATTCCTCATTAACACCCCAACTTGCATAAACTTTGCAGTTAGATCCCAGACGATTGAATTTATCATCGTTGGTAAATATAACTTTCGACCACTGTGTTTCGATTGAGACAATCTTTCACGAATTGTAACCTTGCGCGTCGATTCTTTTCAGATGTTAATGGTTTGTGCCGTGTTACTCCACCCGTTAAATTAAATTCGCATAAACGATGTTGGATAGTTTGTACACTGATTGCATTATTTAAATGTAGCAGTATTCCACTATGAAAATCAAAAGCGGTCTCAAACGATCTGCTCGACTGTGGGTTTTTGGAACCGGGTATCTGGGGACAGCAGATATTGCGGGGAATATTTTATGCAGTTTACCGAATCTTGAAAAGATTAGAAAATATTTCCATACATCGGTCTTTGTTTTTTAAGAAGCTGTCCTTGGCAAGGTTACTCTAGCGTTACTTTTTACCTACGCTCATGATTAATTCGTTTCGATTTTGGCGCATACACGATCCAGCATACGGATAAATCAGTGATAATTGACTACGAGATCCACAAATTCAAAAGAAAATCTGTAAGCACAAACTTTAATAATGTTAGTAAGTATGTGTCCGGAGCGATATCGTGCAATTAAGACAAAATGTTTTCTACCATTGTACAAAAGTTATACGAGTGATACAACATAGATCAATAAGTGTATACTTCAGGCATGTAAGAAATAAAAAGAACTAAGTTGTGAATATTGTTGATGCGGCAATAGAGTTAGTATATTTCCGCCACTGTATATTGTTAGCCACAAAATCGTAAACATACTAGTAGAAAGCTGAAACACTCGACGCGAACAAAATACCGAAATTTGATATGCGAATAATCTGCGTATAACTGCCATACTACGAAATCGATATCGCGACTATCGTGTGCCAAACATTAACAATCTATCTACCGTTTCTCGCACCGATAACACTTACACTGTCTAGGGTAACTCTAGTTACGTCAATACCATCGTCCATTTCCTTCGAAGTATCAAAAGCGCAGATTTACCAAACTTTTCGTATATGAAAATTTCATGAAACCAGAAGAAACAGTTCCCAAAGACTTCAAAGTTAAGCCCGACGACAACCAAAGTAGCCACGCCTCTCTGCATCGGTACGCGCCAGGTCTCCCCGGAACGGAATCTCCTTATCAAAGTCGGTAAACTAGGAAGAGAGGGAATTTGCAATTGCAATTAAGCTCCAGGAGGATTAAAATCGAGGCTGTCGGAGATTCAACCGAACAAACCAAGGAGGATGCTTGATCGAAAGAAAGCACGAAACAATAGCTCCGCGGATCCTCGAGTTCCAAACGTGCCAGCCTCTCCCTGTGCTCGCTCGTTCTCGCCTGCTATATCTATCCCGAGTGACGCGTACAAAATACTCGCACGTGTATCTCCGTCTTTTCCACTCTATTTCTGTCGTTGCCGGTCGTCTGCGTTTGGCTGGACTCCAGGAAGTCATCGTTCGAGTTACCGGTACGTGTGTGATTTACACACGTCCTTCGTCATCCGGTGTGCCAACCTATATCCAGGGCACCTGGCCCTTCGCGTGCCGATTCATCACCTTAACGATCCGGCTGGTAGTTCGTGACTACGTCCTAAGGGGGCATTGACGGCTGACAAAATGAAGTGAGCAATGTCTATGCGTCGAGCTGTTCTAGCGATTCATTTGGATGTCGTTACGCGGGGAAGCAAAAACATGTGGTCTTTTATATTTAGGTTTCGTTGTTCCGGTCTTCGATATTCGATTGAAACAACAAGTACGGTGTTTACGGCAGGTTATTCGCAGTACGATGTTCTTTGATTAATAACAAATCTATTCAAAATTATCGTAAACATTATCGTTGCACTCTCGTTCCTGATGTACTCGGCCAGTAGTGTATGCTCCTACTCAATTCTTCAATTACTTACCTATCTTTCGAATTGTCGCGGCTCGGTTCCGAATTGGCTTTACGCTTTAAGTGTCTTACAACCAGCAATTACGTAGAACGATAGGGTAATACTATACAGCGTGATCGCAATTAGTCTTGCTTAGTTGTTCGGAGTTGTTCGTAGCGCAGACTTCCGCATTGGTCAACAATCTTATACACTGTACAACTGTAGTTCAAACAGTCACGAATTATTACATTTAGAGCGATGCCGACCTTACTCTAAGTACAAAAATTAATTAATAAAGTGATAAAAAATATACTACTACATCGATCTAAATCTGTATCCATTGAAATTTGGCCGAAAACAATGTTATCGATCTATTAATTTATTTTTTTACCGCAAATAAGATAAATTTTCTGAAGAGGACAAAACTTCAAATGAATTAAAAGTTTTCTAATTTGTTGTGCACCTGATCAAGTTATTACTATTCTTATTTTTTATAAGTTGTTATATAAAAAATCTCTATTTATGCGGCCTTTTTACAGAACAAATGGCCAAGTTTACACCTTCCTCTAAGATACCTCAGTACATGGCTTCTCGCGCTATCAACAAGGCTCTTCATGGTTACGTAACAAACATACGTAGAGAATCAGTACAATTAACAGTTCTTGAAATTTATCCATTGAATTGTTGCAAGGCATCGAAACACCGTATCTTTTGATATTAATGAAGCTTGATTTACTTAATTAATTTGCGATATTTCTCAGTTACGCTGGTAAAGCATAATGTTTAAATTAGCAAGCGAAATAAACATTTTAATCAGGAAGCAAAGTGAACATCTAAATACACTTGTTTTACATTCAAATTCACCAATTTATTTAACTACTAGAAAAAAAGTCATAAAATTCATTTTAATTACTACCCACGGTTATTATTAAATTAATTATCCATTGTTTGATTTTAATCTGTACTTATATTATTACTGTTCTGTTCATTTTTTGAACGTTTCGTTTAAGGTGGAAAAACCATTTTGCGTTCCAAGTCGTGCAGCGTTATTTTATTATTATATATTCGTTCATCAGTCGATCGATCGATATTTTCAAACAGCGAAATTTGACGTATTTTAACGCAACAAGAAATACGAACAGAAATAAACCGATCACGAGTAACGTGATAATCACATCAATAACTAACGTGAGTTACAATTTTTCACTGCAGACGTGATATAGACTGATGAGAAGATTTTACGGGGGGATGCACATTACGTCGGGCTTAAGAAAAATTATTAAAAAGTAATTCGTGTTTAATTTAAACTTCATCACCCAACAACCACTGAAACTGCAGGGAAAATATTAATTAAAAATGTTGGAGAAATTTAATTCAAAATCACTCGCGTTTTATCGTATTTCAATGTACTTTCGTTTATTCGAAATTGTTAAGCGTATGATTGATACAAAATGTTTCGCGTTATTTAAAACGTAGTATTCGAAACATCAATGTTTTCAATTGCAGAAACGTTAATAGGGTATATTCGCGCACGTGGAAATGTAAACACATTACACGTTTTTGCGTAAAAAATTTCAAAAGCGCAGAAAAGATAATATTCCTAAAAATGTATATATTTTCAAAACCTGGGCAAACTGGTAAATCAACTTAACAGAGCATTTAAATGAACAGAATATTTCAGTATTTTTTGGAAAGTTAATATTCTTTCAAAATTCTTTTGCTCCTTTTAAAAACACTTTTACGTTTCCAAAACCTCTACGCGTTTCATTCTGTATCTGTTAGTTGGACTCCTCAGTGAGTCTTTGTTTAGGACCGTGGTTCGTAATCTCTTTAAGCTCATGACACAGTTTAAAAGAAGATTTCTAATCTTTTTGTGGTCATGGCACATTTTCAGAGGGAAGCTTGTTCTTAATCATAAATATAATAACAATGTTGAAATGCATAAAGAGTAAAAATCTAACGCATCGCTAAACCTAATGTAGGCAATCTTTAGATACCACAACACCTAATAAAATTTCTCAATTTTAAAGGCATCAAAAAATGTTGCAGACATAATTTTTAAAGGAATAAGTAATATGTAACTTGTCTACATTCATACTCTGTAATAAGATAATGTTTCCTTCTTAAATTACTAAATACAAAATCACCTCAAGGAAATATTTTCATACTTCGATGTGTAGTCTTAACCTTATAGTCTAATTTTAGAGTCAGTGTATTATAGTTCCATTTCGAGAAACTATCTTAAGATTTAATAAAATAACATTGAAAAGAAATTCTTCGTGCATTACATTTACATGTTAAAGTAAACAAATTACGCGTAGAGCAGTTCATGTCTTCAAGACTAAGAGAATTATTTATGTCTTCTGTTTCGAATAGGAAACATCCAATAGACTACTTGATACAATATCTTCTAAAATGTAGACGATTCTACATACTTCAGCAGTGTTGCATGCTCGTATCAATTTGTTCTTCTGCATTTTAATATGTTCAGAGAGTCACCAAAAATAGACATCAGTATTTATTAACAACGACTGAATCTAATTTCATCAATTAGTGTGTGTACAACGTTCACGCAAAATGAGGTAATCGCAATCCTCCAATTTTGGATAAAGACACGAAATTGACTATTAAAGTGCGCTGCAGAAATAGTCGGCGCGCTAGTCTCGTGTTCAGCAGACGGCTTTGCCTTTCAAAGTTAGGATAGCAGAGTTAGTTAATGTCGAGCTCTTCAAAGTTCTGTAAGACCGTGCGTCAAGATCGAAACTTATGCAGGAAATAGAACGCGTGATCCGTTATGACGAACATCACTGCTCTGTCAGCCAATCAACTATTTGACATGTTAATTTCACACTACCTGCTTCCTGCAGTATCCATTATACGTCTCACGCGATTCCTTCCGTGACTCTCAAAACGTCATCTATTGGAACTTCGTGTAATATCGTTAATTAGTATTGTTACATACTTGGTGTTTGGGAAAATTTGTAATCGAACAAGTACAGGTATAAACGTTAAACACTGTATAGTGCTGATAATGTGAAATTGTATTGATTATTTCTAAATACAATTTGGTAAAACAAATTACATCGAACTTCAAAGATGTATTCTTTCTCGTCAGAATGAGCAGCAGAATTTTGATAAATTATTCATTTTAAGTTTATGAAACATTTTGTGGTATCGGAATTTTCCCTTCTCAATTGAGCCTGCTTCGAGTGCAGGCCTAGAAGAATGTATTACCTGCGAACAGATCTGCGTTAGGGTAAACACTTTGGCGCCGATCTGTTGCCAGGTTTCCCGAAGGGCACGAGCGACCCTTTACAGGGGGTCGTGCAAGACGACCGAGCGTGGGAATGCGCGAAATCGAAAGGAAATGCGGGTGGTCTGGAGAAAATGAAGAGTGTTTGGAAAAGACGAACGATCGAGATGGGCGAACGTGACCGAATGTCTGAAGTGAGAGAGATTGAGGATTAGAATGAAAGGGAATGAATTCGCGTAAGGATATAGGGTGCGAAAGAAGCGTGTTTGGCACAGTAAGAGTACGAGAAAGGACTTGTAAAGACACAGTAAGAGTACAAGAAGAACTTTGTAAAAACGTAGTAAGAAAGAAGAGTTGGAAAGACGCAGTAAGATGAGAGACTTGTAAAGACGATAACGATGCGTGCCGAGGGCACTAAGACGATCAGTTTAGTTTTACACATAATCGATCTATCTTTAGCGAAAAGAGACACCTATTACTAATACCACGTCTGATCTATACTACTACAATAACAATAATAATTCTAATCTAATACTAGTATATACATATATATCATCACCAGCAAACGACAACAATTTTGATAATGAAATATTAATGAAATGTTACCTTCAACTATGGTAACTGTTCACTACAACCTCCTTCAATTTCAGTACGCTCTCGAGCATGGTTCTACATACATAGAATTCCATACACGTTCTATGATCGCCTAGATAGTACCCGTATACTAAGGTAAGCGAATATCGAGTTACATTATAGCAAAATATTTGAACGCTAGTTCTTTACAATAACAAGGAATATACAATTTGAAGACTGTATAGTCTTGAAAACTGATTACAATAAATTTTCGTTATATGAGCGAAAGATTTCATTCGTTCTATGATTATTTCTGTTTTCACCAATTGGCATCTCCATCGAAATCAGTGAAGAGTGAAATACGACGGTATTTGAACATCACAAGAGTTAATGAATACTAAAATTTTTCAATTTTTCATTTCATTCTTATGAAAATATAAATATTTAACAAAACATATTAATGAGATTTTCCTGATGATGATACAACCAAATACGATGTGATTAATAAAAATGTTTCGGTAAACGTGCTACTACGGTAAATGATTCGCTATCACGATCGCTTGACCGTATGTACCATTCACACTCGAAACCTCACTCGTTTATCTGAAACGAGGTGTACTTTAACAGCTTATTGCATGTGCAACGAGTGATCTATTTCTATTTTCACCAATTGGAGATTTGTCGTGAAATGACTCAAAAGTTGACAGTTTCATTCGGTCCATTGAAATTTTGGGTTATGGATACGATTAAATAATACTTCTATTTTATCGATAAATGAAACTTTATTAATATTCCGGAAGGTATATTTTTTGTGTGCATATTCTGTACAAAATTGACTTTCAGACTAACTACAAATTGCTGTTTATCATGGTAATAAACAAACTCTTATTTTGTTTAATAAACTTTACGTATCCGTGGAATAGAAACATTCTAGAAGAATATAGAAAGACATTCTAAATATATATACATGCATATATACATACATACATTCATATATTCATATTTTTGTTGTATCATCTTTAGATTGTATTGAAAATTCAACACAATCTATCGACACAGAGATGAAAAATCTGCATGTGTGCATTTCGTTCGCTCTCATTTCCATGGATTCGCACTTTCTTCTTCCTCATTTACTCTCACTCTTTCTTACATGGTCTCCTTTTCTTCGATTACCATTCATTTTATATAATTTGCTCTCATTTCTCATCCTCCTCTACACGCTGTAAAGCTCTGCCCGATCACGGGTGACGAGTAATCATATAACGAGAATTTATTATACTGGGTAACAATGAGTAATAGAGAACTGAGAAGAGAAGAGAAATTCGGAAATTTGAAAATTCAAACAAATTTTAAACATTGCAGAAGTGTAATTCAAGTAATGTTAATAATATGGATACCATTTTTTTGTTTCGGCAATGGAACGGCTTTAGGAATGAAAAGATTTCTTCAAAGATATTTTGAATTATACTTTCTTTCTTCAAGTCATTTGTAATTTCGTTGATAATCACGATAATACAAAAACGCTAAATCTTTCAGAGAGGAGTTTTTTCACTCATAGTTTCTGCAAAGTTTTAAACTTCTTTATATTTTAGTAGAGATGCGTAGAAGAGTCATCTCAAATCATTTTTAAATTATACATTGCACAAAGAATTATACATTTTCGAAGAAAACATACGTTGCTATAATCGGTTTTTAATTTCGTTAGAAGAGTGCCCAATTATTTACGTAAAAATTCGAAAAAGTATTATATTTTGAGTAAAACTGTGGTATGTTTCATTCATCGTAAATCTTTTGCTACGTGAAGTATTGATTCCTGGCAATTTCACGATTAATTAGTTCGAAACACTCATTTTGAAACTACTTGTCTTTGAAGAATGTATAATTTCTTGTAGTCTTCCACCGATTAATGAAAATTAATCAAAAATAATCATGTAGTTTACTTTCTATTACGTTTGTCGTATCGTTTACTTTCAACGTTCCGAATAATTTAATGCTAAACATTTTTTATACTAGCGGCGCGAGTACATGCGTTTGGCCACCAGTTATCTTGTTCACCAAAGTACGTACGATAACTTCAGATGAAGATAAATGAATCCCATGGCTGGCACAACCACTAATTTGAAATTTACGGGCGTGCCCGGCGACGGGTCAACCGTATCCCGAATTTGCTTGACGTGTATTCGTGTGCTTCATTATAATTTATAGTACAATCATTTTTTTATCACTTCCACTTCTGCAGACGTAGAATGATGACGACGAGTTATACGTACACGGGATATCCCACGTACAGGGCTACGAGCTATTGTGTCGGAAACTATTAAGAATAGCGATGAAATTCTTTGGTTTTATAGGGTTCTCAAAGACACTTTATGCACCGTATGAATCATCGTAATTGGGCACTACAAAGGGGGATATCCCACGCTTTATTCTTTTTTAATAGAAAAACACATTGATTTTTGTATTTCTGGATAGTTCTTTTAAAAATAAGTAACATATTTATTCGAAAGGTTTTTCTTGTGCCATGTGTATTTTAAAAGATAGAATGATAAATAACATTTAAATTGTACTTTGGAATGTATTGATTAAATTTTCGTTCATAAACACTCAAAGTACCCATTCATTTTCAAATATTTATTTACTCCTTTCTGCTTATTTTCTCGAACTTTTAACAACAATATTAGAATAACAGAGGTAAAAGGATTAAGCATAAATAACTTAACGTTTACTTATAGCATAAGTAAATATTTTCTCTTCTTAGGAGCTACAATTTTATCTTCGACAATTTAACTTTTTACAATATCGAGTAATGTCAATGCTGATGGAGACATCAGTGCATTGAAATAGTGCAAACGCAAAGTATAATTATCATCCTACCTCTTCAATTATGCGTTGCAAGAAACATTGCTTCGGATAAATATTAAACTCAAATATTGATACTTGTAGAATGAAAAAATTAATTTGTATTCTGGCAGAGTCAAGCAAATTTCTTTGTTCTTGTTTTCTTCAATTCAAAATATTTTCAATCTCAATTTTGGATCATTTGCAACGAAACCAAGAATATCTAACAATTAGAATAAACCAAAATTATACGATTTAAAAAAGAAAACGATTGTTTAAAATACATGTCATTAAAGTCAAGGAAATACAAAAATTTAGTAAAAGTTTTATATTAAAAGTAAAGAGTACCGTCCTTCTAAACTCTGGAATACCTCGTATATTATACAATAACACTAAGAAACATCCAAAATTCAAGAATTTTTTCACTGCCCTCGTAATTTCCAAAATAAAACAGTGTGTAACATATTATGCGGTCCACCCTTTATAACTGACAGTAACGTAATAGCAGAAACGAAGACTACAAATGCTTTATAAGTTGTAGAATCGCGATCATTTTAGCGCACTTTCGTTGATCGTTCTTATGTTTTCATAGAGCAATACTAAATGCGATTATTTGTATTTTCTTTTCGATATCTATTAATTTTTCTAATCGTTACTTTTATTCCCGCAATTACCATACGTATAAATTATTAGATTGCGATATTTTAGAATATCAAATTTCAAATTTTAAAAGTCGGAAATGGAAGAATTTTAATGTCGTACACTTCAAAAAATTGTCTAATTTCAGGACGTCAATACTTCGAAACCTTAACATTCTGAACCTTGCATATTTTAAACATTTAACAACATACGAAATTCTTAAATTTCCATAAATTAAAAATAATACTTTTACATTCTAAAATTCCGAGATACCGAAATTCCTACATCCTATTAGCCTGGAATTTTAAGATTAAGAAGCTTTGAAATTCTCGACTTTCAATATTCCACAATCTCGTGCACTACAACGTCCATATCTGTCTTATTTTCTCTATCGCTGAAATACTGATATTCTTACGGACGAAAATGCATAATTTACCAATCGTACGTTTTTAATATTATCGTAAGCTACTAACACATTAAGAGTATGAGGATATCAGAAGCGTTCGTGTAGTGAATCAGTGCGACCTGTTAACGAGGAGCGAAATACACATTTAGCGCTTTGTATCGTCACTTGACATACTAGTTGCGCGTGCTTCGAGTACCTCGCTGTGTTCATCGAGTGTACGTTATTTCCTGCATGCCGTTCCATTATTAACCGCATCAGAAAATGTGCTTCGAGCGTACAATTTTCGACGCCAAATTAACTATTCGTTCATGGCCACTTTCTCGATTAAGAGCGATATCAGCAAGTAATCCTACTTCATTTCTTCAGAAATGAGCTCCAGAAGCTTTCCACAGTGGCGTGATTTTCGATCATCTTCCAACTGCCAATAAAACCTATTTACCTTACTCTTTCACTCATATTTCCTTGCTTGCTCCACTCTTGTAGAGGTTCGTTTGGTTAGCCTGATATCTTACTTTCTTTTTTATCGACCTTAAAACGTACAATGGAGTGAATCGAACGCGAAACGAAAAGATGAAAGATACAGCGGCAGAAGAGCTAGGTATTACGGTGGGAATTAACTTTGAATTGTTTTGAGTGACCGGTTAACTACACGTCAAAAATATTATTTCATTTGGAGCTTCATTTGGTCATACGATAGATACTTAATTTTGACAGCATAAAATAATACCGAATCGACTTACGATCGTTTCTGGGTATTCTGTTGACGGGATAATTGAGTCTACAGACTTTTTTACTTTTTGTATTTTACCGAATTAAATCTTATTTATATTGTTTAAAACATTGCATCGCTCACAAAATTGTATTCTCGAAAATCATAATCTTCAAAAAATAAACATTTTTGTGTTCTCCGTTTAAATTCTTCGGTGCATGCTCCTAAGATTTTGTACAAATGCAAAACTTTTTTACAAGACAATATTCAAATCGTAATAACTATCATTATTGTAATTTAAGCGTTCTCAATAGTTACGGTATCCTGAAATTGTATTCAAATTATACAATGCATAAAACACTGTTAAAATTTGTGACATTGTATAGGTTTATTGCACTTCTATTTTTTTGCAGCTCATTATTCTCTATGCAAAAGTATTAGGGCATTTAAATAAAAAATTGATCATGTTTAAAAATATATGAACTTCATTTTTTCGATTAAATAAACAAATCGTGTTAAAACTATAAATTTTATAATTCTCTGATGAAGAAAAAATTCTACTTCATTCAATTTTTCACTTACTAAACGCAAGCGATACGCGTAAAAAACGTCCAAGTGTATGTAGTTTCAAATAGAATCTACTACTGATCCTTTTTAGTAGACAATAAAGAGTTGCGTCTAGTGATACACAAAGAATATAGTTCCATTTTAAAAAATTGAAGTGACCTTGAAATTTTCGAAGCACATCCACTTTTGGAGTAAACATATGCATCAGATCATGCATCATCCAGCATTGTTTTAATTTTAATTCTAATTTTAATTTTAATTTTAATCGATCTAAAAATAATTTTGAAAGATAATTATCCGATCCTTTTCGGTCTGGAATTTTCTATGAATAATTTTTTTTCGGTGTAAAATAAAGCAAAGTGTCCAGGTTCCTACGTTTTTCTAATTTATACCGTACTCCCTACAGTAAAGAAGAAATAATGACGAGATTTCGTCAGAAACTTTTGGTCTATGGTGCTCGAGATCGGAAGTTCGCGAATAAGATGTTAACAACCTCGTTCAATTTTTAACAACAGATCGCGTACTACAATTCGTAAATTTCAAAGAAACCAACGGGTAAAATTTAATTGGAATCTCCCAGATGTATATTTACCAGTGATATTGTGATTAACGGTTCTACAAACCGACGGAGAGGAAAAGCTGAAAGGATAAGAATAAATGATCCACGAGAGAAATTGGTGGCGTGGAATTTACTTTCCTTCGTTGAATTCGCAGGTCACCGATATCGGTTGAATGAAGTTCTCATTACTCTCGTTATATCACCCAGCGCTGATCTGAAACGAGAAAACTTTATAATTGGTAAGCAAAATTTTATTGTAATGTCAAAGGAAATTTTTCCTCCAGACGAAATGTTCTCGACGTGGATGGGCGATTCACCATCCGTTACCACTTAAATTACACTTCAGCTCTCTCACGATACGCGAAAATTCGATTTACCGCGTCTAAAATGTTTTAGATATGTTACTTACTAGTAACAAGATTGTAGACTCTGGGTGGAAAATTGAAAAAATAGAAAAAGTTGAGGTTTCTGTAAAATCTACAAACTACTCGTAACAATTAGAGACTCGTTTCAAATATCAGAACATAAACGTTCCGTATTTGTTAGTTACGCGTATTTTCTTCGTTTCATTTTATTTATTTATTTATTTATGTATTCATTTGTTCATTCATTCATTTATTTGTTTATTTATTAAACGATATTAATTTTTATTAGTGTACAAGGGAATATACGATATAAAGTACACAGAAACATATAAAACTAAAAGAAACGATAAAAAGATCATATTAAAAGACGCATAAAACCATTAGTCGGCGAGACTCGTGTTCACAAGTGCTTGTACAAAAAGTTTATAAAAGAAATCAATACTGTTTGCAAAGAAATCTAGCGTGGTACAAATCGAATTACCGATAGAACGAAAGCGATGAACCGAATCGGAGTTGGCCAGTGAGGACAAGTAATGTCCTGAGAGGAAGGCTCACGTGAATCAAAAGGATCTCGTGGGTGGATAGAAATTAATCAGACAAAGGAGCTGTGGACAGTTAATCTTACCATCTATCAGTCTATGCAGAGAGATAAGATCAGTAGCAGTCCTCGTAGCCACGAGAGATCTAAGCTTGAGCTTACTCACGATTGGACCGTAATCACGATCGGTAGCTATCATTCTTCGCCCGAGTTTAAAAGCGACGAATCCAAGGAAACAGTGTTGCATACACTCTAACAATTGTCTGTATTTGACCTGAATCAGCGACCAAATAACGGATACGTGTTCTAAGCGTGGTCTAACTAAAAAGCAATATAATAGATTTATTATTTGAATGCAAGTGAAATTAACATCTCTGACAAATCTATGAGTTTTATACGCTACGATGTGCATTGATGATGCATAGAAAAGGTTCAAGGCGTGAACCGTCACTTACAACCAAGAGACTAAATTACAAACTCTTTCCTTTGATTTTATTTGCGATCTTTTTTATCGCTGTAATTTTTAAAACTTGGATTACTGCGATTTTACTGGTAATATAATCTACGTATTATTTACTTACTTAACAGTTGTAAAATAAATACAACTGTACAAGTCACGTCGCGACTTTATTTAATATATAAATCAGTGAACAAGGAATAGACCATCGTACTTTTTGGATATCTCGAGAGGAATTCTAAACAGCTCATTAGTTGTGTAGTGTCGTGATTTTAGCTTAGCGTAGGTTTAGGAAAACGTAGCTTTAAAAGAGCATTTGGAGCAAAAGAAAAAGTAGGATTCGGAGCAAACCCAACGAAAAAGCGAATAGGGCCCTTTCCTTTTTGGAAGGAAAGGCATTGTTTAACCGAGCAGTGTCGAACTGAACAATGTCGAACCGAGCAGTGTTGAACCGAGGAGTGTTGAACGAAGCAGTGTCGAAACAAGCAGGATTGAGCGGAGAAGTATTGAGCGAAGAATCGTGAAGCGTTGTAAAGAGTTGTGTCATAATCACGTTATTTACTGTAATATCCAGCTATTGTCAAAATATTAATTATTTATAATTTAATAAATTATACCACAGTTGTTTCCCTGACCCATCTTCATTTATTGACATACAAATGTAGAAAATTAGTAGAATAAATCATTAACATGTACAACAGTATGAAAATTCAGTTTCAAAATAATATTCCTATTATAGGTTAGTGATTTTGGTTGTCAATTGTAAATATTTGAGAAGTACTGCTGTATTTCTGCCTCAAAATAATGAAACTGTTGCAATATTTCTGTTTAATGTGATCAATGGAAACTACCGATTCGAAATATACTGTTACCGATCGAAACTCGGTGAGTGTTGCTAAACTAGGAGTTAGTGGAGCAGGGAGAAAATTTATAACTTCAAGGCCTTGTAAACTCTGTTGAATGGAACTTGAACTAGGACTATAATTATGTGTTTTCGGCGCATGTCGCTTTGAGTACCAGTCATCTGGCCAACACGTACAGTAATTCTCGCTTTCGAGACAATTTTTGCATCGGGTTCAGGTAACAAACTTCAACAAGAAATTGACGATTTAATACTTTCCTTGTCACGTTTGATAACAAAGTTTATTTATTTTATTAATCAAGTAATTGAGTAAGCAAAGACCTTATTTAGTCCGGATTATAATGTCTTGTAGTAGTAAAATTCATAATACAAATATGATTTTTATAACAGAAATTTTGCATTATTTATTTTCTTTCTTTTTTTATTTTAATATCAGATCTCAGGACATTCGTAGCGATCCGAGGTTTGGAAGCTGATACAAGGGGTATTCTCATTGGAAACATTTTTTTTTCAAGGATTTGTAGAATTTAGAGTTAAAAAAAGTACAAGACCAAGTAGTTTTAAATTTCATTTTATTCGTTCTTATTTTATGTACGCATATCTAAGCAACTTAACAAATTTTCATAGATTGAACGAATGATCTTTCAAACTTTTTCACCTACGTATAACTACTACTAAGTTCGTGGAGTCGATTATTTAGGAAATACAACTTTATCTACAACCAAACAATATTTAATTACCAATAACAAAGAAATGCGAAACAATTAAAAATACAGTGTGACCGATACAATAGCTTGTATGCGCGACGAATAATAAAAGTGTTCAAAAGTATTTAAATATGGTGTAGGGGATCATAATAACGAGAAAATATTTGTATTGTTAAAAAGTTTCAATAATAACAAAATGATACCTGGAGTATCAGCTGCTCCATGTATTACACACCGCGAAAAAATATACTTTTTTCTCTCTCATATCGTTAATATAAAGTCGCTCACTTAGTTTGTCGGATGACACATTGTTTATAATTCTGACTATTCCTGGTAGGGCAAGAGTTCAAATCCCGATCATTCTTTTTCACAGAATTTGTTTCATGATTCTGTTGAAATTATACATACATAAAAACATATACGTGTAAAAAACAGGCCATTCATTTTCATTATCCAGCTTTGTATTAATAATATAAATGAGAGATGTAATCCTTCTCATTTATTCTCTCGTATTGTGTAATTTATTAACAGCTGGTACTCCACATATCATTTTATCATTATCCAAAGTTTCTAACAATCTCGGTACTTTCTCGCTATTGCGATTCCTTTTTCGGAATGTTTCCTTATCATAGTATTTTGGAGTGTGATGATAGTAAACTGCAATGATACGGTTAAAATGTAACATTATATAAATTCTTTTTCATCAAATTAGGTTTCACCTGACCAAGTTCAAGCTTTCTTCCATCATTCTAGAAGGAACATGCACTTAAGTGGGAGCATGTTAAAACCAATGAAAATTATGACGATTTTTTCTTTATGTAACGTTTACAAGACCGAATGCAATCGTCTGCAACCTAGCATAGCAACTATGCATATATATAAATAAGCATATGCAACTATTATAGCTAACTATAATAGTTTTGTTGTTCGATAAATCTTATTGAACAACCTAGTACATTGGAACTCTTTCCGCTAGGAATATTATTTTTTCTGTCATTACTTTTCTTTAATAAAGTCAAAAGAATTATAATCGCGTTGTTACATACTAATTCGAAAACTTTTCCATTAATTTTCGCGTTACTTTCTCCTATCATTATATAAGTATAGAAAACTTGGAAAAACCATGATGATACACGAAACGATAAAAATCTGTTTTTCTCATCGAAGTATACAACCAGTATACAACGAATTATTGCCATAATTGTTTTGTCGCGTGTAGGTCTACGATGTGTCAAATGGGTTTGAGAGTGGTACGGCTGGACTTTTTCCCAGAGAAAATTAACTGATATTTTCCAGCCGAACCCAAGTCCTTGAAAATACAGTGGAAGCTCGATTAACTCGGTTTATCGGGACCAAGACAGGCCGAATAGTCGAGATCTGGGGAGAAAGAATTGAAAATGTAGTTTATATATACAATAGATATTTTATGTAACAAATCATAATTTATGTGTACTATGGTTTGCCTTAAAATCACGTGTTAATGTCTTGCGACTCGAATTTGGTTCGCAACTGATTATTTTGATTATTTTGATTATTTTGATTATTTTTTTCCAATGAATAGCAGACAATTCATCTGTGGAAATTGATTTTAACGATTCGCCTGAATTTCTTTCATAGGGTGTCAACATTTTTTCTAATGAAACAAGTATTCGTTTTCCTCTGCGATTCATTTATACTTTTTCAAAAATATTCACTTACAGTTTCATCATCACGTTATTTCATCAAATGTCATCTGAAATTTGTGATTCCAATTACTCTATATACATATTTAACAACACTGTTTCGATTGTTTTAGAAAAGGACAACCTAATTGTATTCATCGATTAATGGATTAACCCTGGTTAATCTAGATTCCAACGTATAGATAGAAAGTATTATTCTTGCGTCACAGATTTAGATATGCGAAATAAATCATACAAAATAGGATCTGAAAATACCTTCGTTATTTATCATGCATTGAGAAACTTTTTGAAACAAAGTTTGACTATTTGAACAGATACATAGAGTGATAGGTCATCGGTAGTTTTTTTTTTTTTTTAATAGAATCGTGTAGTTTTTATTATAGTATGCTGTAACCAACGTCAACACGAATTCATCGATCTACCATTCTGCTACCTTGAAATGACCTTGGATTGAGAAACTCAGATTTAATTAACAAAAGTAGTATTAACGTGACAAAGATATATTATATTTCATTAATGAAATGGTTTCCTAAATTCTGTCCTAAATTTCTTATGACACGTGTACTATTATAGTAGAAAATTATCTCCAAATATACATAAACATAATTATCGATAGGCAATGTGCGCGTACATTTGTTACGATTATCGAATTATTGTATAAAGATTACTGTTATTCAAATTCGATTAAAAAATGTGAAATTATTAATGTCGAGTCTAAGAAACCTGTAAAAACGAAGAGTGCAACGAATGAGAAAAATAAATTAATGTTCTTGCTATGGTAAATGTAAACTCTCGTACAAATACTAAACAAATTTATTAGCCAATCCAGTGTTGCACGAGTGCTGCGTTTTGATAAACTTGATCCAGTAAAAAATAAAACATTTTTCAGTAAAGTCTCTGTACCGATGAGGCTACCTTACCTTCATAAATTGTGGTCAAATAAATTTCAACAATATAAATTATTAGAGTGATACCAATCTTCGATATTTGCGACAAATTGATAAACAAAGACCTTGGAGTACCAATTTTCGGTGCAGAATACGTAATAGTAAAATAATTGAACTGCACTTTATTCCCAGTACATTAAACGTAACGAGATACGTAACTCTGTTACGAGATATCGTACCGGACCTTCTGGAAAAAGTTTCTTTAAATATTCACCAAATGATGTGATTTCAGCACGATGGCTGTCGCGCACATTCTTCCTGTGCTGTAACAGAAGTTTTGAACATTAAATATCCAAATCGTTGAATTGAACGTAATGGGCCGATACCGTGGCCAGCACGTTCGCCCGATCTTATTCCACTCGATTTCTTCCTGCGGGGAAAATCGAAAGATGTCTACCGTGAGGAACCAACCACTCCAAAGAATACAAAAGAACTAATAATTATGTCTTGTACGAATATTTAATCAGAAACGATCAATAGAGTCGTTTGAAGCCTTACACAATTACTAGGTTGTTCAATAAGTTTTGTCGTTTGATAAAAGTTATTGAACAGTATAGTACTAGGTTGTTCGATAAGTTTTGTCGTTTGATAACAGTTATTGAACAGTATAGTACTTAATAAGTTTTACCGAACGACAAAACTTATCGAACAACCTATTATATACATGTACAAATGCTGAAAATCACTATTTTCTTAATTTGGTTCAAATAAGGTAATTTTACGCGTTAATATTTCTATTCGTTAAATGTAAATTTTGTAGTCCAAGGTTACTTTAAAGTCATAGAATGTCAGGCCGATGAATTTGTATCGATATTGGTAACAACGTACTATAATAAAAAATATTTGTTTCCATCTAAAGAAAAAACACCTATGAGCTTGAAATCGTGTTAAAGAAATGACCTTGAAAAGTTTTCCATCGCTCTACGCGTCTCTCCGAATGACGAAACTTTATCCTAAGATGTTTTTCGATACACAATAAATAACAGAGGTATTTCGAAGTCGTGTTTCTCATTACTTATCTTGCATATCTAATTTTCTGACGCTAGAATGATACTTCGCTCGGTCCATAAACTCCGAGCTCTCATATTTTCGAGCTCTGAATCTCTGTAACTTCGTTATTTCATATTTTGGCAACGTATGCTCGAAGTATCGTAAATCGAGACTACGCGATAAAAAGAAAATCGATTTTTATTATCCCCTTAATGACAATAGCTTCACAATAGAACCGCCATTGATCAAACATATTGTACATCGTTAATGCCATACCTTTCACAGGTCGCATATCGCGGCGCGTGCGTAGCATTAAATTGTATCGTATCATTTGTTATCGCAATTAGTGGCGTTATTGTTGCAAACGTTGCGTAATTTCGATCGTGCGGCTGTGAAACGCATGAAGCACATATGTTGCGTATTCTAACGCCCTGCGCATTTAATCGGAGGAATGCCTTCGGCGCGAACAATGTGTCGAATTGCGTTCTGATACGCGTGCAGCTCGGAAGTTAATAGCTCCCGATGACTCAAATCCTATTATGAATTTAGTACGAACAATGCACGAGAAGGCGAATTCAATGATGACAATGCGGTTACGATTAAGTACGAGCACCATCTCGAAGAGAGAAATTTTCTTTTTTACGTTACGAAATATTCAATGAAACTGTTACGTACACACACAGAATGAAAGTGCAATTTTTCTGACAATTTTCATAAAATAATGTTAATTTACACGGGGGGAGACGAACGTTCTCGTACGACGTTACCCAGACTTTCCCTCTCACTACGAGGTAGGTTTCTTTGATCCTAATGGTTCGATATAAATGAAATTAGAATTTATAGAAACTAGACGAAGGAATGCGAAAAATGTATAAAATGTTCATATTTTTCAGAACAACGTGCTTCAAAAATAACACATTGATTATGGAGAAAAGATTCAATTGCATATATCTTTGTGCGGTTAAAGCTCATTTTATACCTTCGCCAACAAATTATGTCTCCTTTGAAACCAAATAGAATTTGTTGGAACAATTTCCATCAGCAGAAGTAGAGTAGTTATTCAATTAGTCGTTCTAAATGTCTCGTCCTCTATATTAAGCGATATATGTAAGTTTAATCGTTAAATCGGTTAAATATTTTAAAAAATTTAATAGACTAAAATAGAATCTTTAACAAAGAGTCTGATGAACAACTGCAGAGTTCATAGTCTAAAAATCTCTGTAAACTTGGTATATTGGAAAAGAAACAACGAAATCAAAATATCAAACGCAAACATTCACAAGCAATGCAAACTGTATGACGTTCAATTTCAACTCTCGAATTTTCATACTTAATCGTATGCAAAAATAGTTATGTAACCGAGTTGCATATATAAATCCTCGAAGCTTCCAGCGAACTTCAAGAAAGTGCTATTCCCCAGAGACACTTCGTCTCGAAAATTGTCTTATGCATTATATTCTGATTTACAAAGTAAGCCAAACTGAAACGGAAGTATAAACGAGTCCGAAATTTTATAGAATTCCCAATTCGAGAGAAACTGATTTATCGTATGGAACAACGTTTCGCGTAAACGTTTTCTACTTTTCGTCTAACACAAGTTTTACTGTACCACGAGTGTTTACAAAATATTTTACCTCTCCAAATATAAGAGTTATAAATATAGTGTAAATATGATATACAACCGCGATCCAGTTTTCTTTTCATATATAAAAAACAGTTGTATCGATAACTAATGGACAAGTTTCAACAAAGCTTATTTTATTTCATTTTAAAAACACTAGTTTTTCATTGATCTCAAATGAAATACAAAAATATTTGATTCGTTTGTTTGCATTAGAAACAAAATATTTCTAACACAAATTCATTTGTTTCTTTTTACATCAATAGATATATAATACGAAAATTATCTAGTACAATGTTGCTGTTTATGCAACAAAAGTTTGAAAGATTCGATCTTTGTTCAATTACAACTATCAAGATCAAATTAGGAAATTGTTCGTACATCTGTCTTGAGGATCGTAGAAAAATTCATAAATAATCCATGCCATTTCGACGCTAAATTTGTTCACGTTATTCATTGACTCGACGTTCGTAAAATTTTTCTTAATGAAAAAATAAAATATCAAAATTCTAAGGTTTACTTTTGAAATTTTCGATTCCCCTTTGAAATTTTATTCGCGACTATGATTTTTCTTGCTAAAAAATGAACTCTAATTTAGCGAATAACAGTATTTCGCAATGCAACATTCAACGTTTTAAAACTCGTTGGGCAACGTTTTCGTGTTAAAGTCAACAGTGGCGCGATGGTCGATCTACCGATTCACTAATTTCGCGATTACTCCATTGTTGTAATTCCCGTTACTAATTAAATTACACCGGTCGTTTGTTCCTTCCGCCGTTACGGGTAACAATTCATCGACCCTACTCTCAGCCAGCCCTGGTGGCCATTACGTTATCACTGGTTCAGGTCCAAACCAGAAGTTTACGTGATTAATAGCTTTCTAATCGGAAGGTGACGAGGATTTCTCCAGCTGTGACTGGTTTTGGGTGCCCACGACACGAATACCGCGATGTATCGTACTGAATAGTAAATTCATACGGTATACATGGCAACTATTTCGAGTATCTATCATTCGGATGTGTTGCCTCGCGAAACATTAAAGTATTCCAGAAAATATTACATATTTCAAAGCATTACTTTATTGAGTCGTAATTCTACCAAAAAATAGTTTCGAAACGATCTCTATAATCCTCTGTCATCGTTCTGAAAGTGTATCTTTGATCATTGATTGTAAATCACCATGTTTGACCTCATCATTGTTGTTTGAATCATTTCTTGTTTAAAAAATGCGCCATCGCTGTACTAGTTGAGAATTGTTTACAAATAAAAGAAAATTATATAAAACAATTATTTATTTGCTTTTTTCCTCCTGCCTAATTAGAGTATAAACTTAATGGGTACTTATTTACCTCGAAGTACGTTGTCAAAGAAATATTAAAAGCGTTAAGGACATCTGAAAATCAAATTCATTTTATTAAATGGAATCATACATTTCATACGCAGCATATTGTATTATATATATATATATATTCCGTTTAAATATATTAAGTCTTTTTATACCGTGCATATTTCAATTTCATATAACGCACCAGCACATTGCGCGTTTTTCAACTGGCTATTGAAATAGTAATTTATCGTGAAAGCAGCTGCGTATCGTAACTAAAACAGCGCTCACGGTTCCGTGTCCCACAAAACTGAACTAAATTGACGTCTTCACAGTCTCAGAGAAGCATTTTAAGGTATTTATTATTTAAAACATTTAGGATAATGCTTATGACTAGGTAAAACCAATTAGTAACAACGATAGTCGGAACAGGTATTTTCGTATATATTTTATACTTTTAGACCTTAGTTTTAGATTTTTCTCGGTAAATGATATTGACGTAGAATTTTTTAAACATATTAGAATGTTAGATTAATCTAATAGAAATTACGCCAAAGAGGACTAACATTTTAATGTACATATATTGGAATGTTGCAACTTTTGAACCATCCCAAATTTTGCTTGAATCGATTTTTGCGATATTTTAACTCCTAAAGTCTGTTTTTCTGCTTTAAATTAATTTTTTGCGTTTTACTTATCGAAGAAGACTCGAATCTAAAGTTTGAATGTACAAAGTATACACGAGTATGCTTGTCGAAACTGTCGTCCTTACTAATTACATTTATTATTTACGGTGGTCTCTATTATCCGCGCTAATAGAAAGACAATACATTTCGGAGTACATGAATTTTCAAATAGTAGAACATTCACGTTTTAGAAACAGATCATTCTATAATACATTTTAGGTAAAGTGAGAAATAATAGAAAGGAATAATTTGTTTTTTTTTAGTCTTTAAATCACGCGAGTTTTTTCACGTATTTTATAAAATTTATTTTCTAAATAAAACTTGTTCTCTCCCTCGGAGTATCTAACTTAGATTAATCGTATATCAAAGACTTTCGATGAAGAATTATAAATTATTTGTATCTTGTTCTTATAGTTGGCGTCTTACACGATTTTGTTAAGCTACTATTATTAGCTGTAAACACATTACTGTCACTTTTATGTCAAATTATAAAGATCGGAATTAGTTTCTCTTATCACGTTTTAATATAAAATTTCGATAAAGAAGATTCTACAATACTATATTCGTAAACTCTTCGAAAGTATAAGTCACAAAGGGTACTGTTGCGCTCGATCGATTCCCGACAGCTTCGATTTCCATAATTTAATAAAAATTCATTCGCCGATATGATGTACAAATTTTTGGATTACAAATCTAGAAGATACAAATGAATTATTCCGTGGAATTCTCTTAACGAACATTCTCTTGACTCGATAAAAACGATCTCTGTAAAGCAGACCGAGGAAATGGTACAGCTTGTCCAAATTATGGTTTTCTACAGAAAGATCTGGTAGCCATGCGAGTTTGACCATTCATCGTTCGACTGTACCGTTAATTGATCCACGAACGTGTAAATAACCGAAACAATAATTTGTATTCCGAAGAATGAAATGAAATTTATAGAGCGAAGGATCGAGTATGATTCGAGGCCTTGCGAACCTATCGAACAAAGGTCTATAATCTCGAAAGCATTCTGCGTTCTATCTCGGTACGTCAATAAATCATTAAGTACCTGTATTATTCACGATACGAATGCACCGATGGATTTCCTCTTCCCAACCCCACATCTCTTCGTCGATGCTTCGTCGCCATTCTCGAGCGATTCTCCGTGGAAACGATACACGGGGAAGATTTCCCTTTCGCGCACTTTGCAGGAAATGCGAGCATCCAGCAAATCGCGTCGTTACAAAGTGATCAAGGGTTTGTGGTACGATTCCTTTCGAGCACGATCGCTTGGAACGTTTAAATTGAAAAACACATCGATCCGAGAGTCCTTTCCCTGTACGGTGGCAGCTGATTTCGAAAACGAGGTACCCCGAAAGAGTCTCCCCCAAAGCGATTCTTCCTCTCGCTCGAAGCTCCCTAAATGACAATAACGAACGTTTTCGCGGCACGACGGTTAGAATCGATCTGGCAGAGGGGACAGCTTGGGACTCGGGGGATGTGAAAGCGAAAAATCAGGAAGAAACGGTTCATAGAGAGTAAAGAGGGCCATGCACGGGGGGAGAAATAAATCGAACGGGCAACCGACTATATTCGCGGGAACGGTGGCGGGTAAACGTGAACGAGAAGGGACCAGAGAAAGTCGAGAATGCCGGGGACACGGAACAAAGATAAACTGTTAGATGGAAACAGCAAGGAAAGGAGTAATAGGAATTAGAAGGAAGAGAAGGAGATTTAAAAGTGTAAAGTAAGGGAAGCGACAGACGGAGTGTGGAATTTATCTTCTTGGGTGAACGGAAAGAGTGAAGAAATAAATAGAGCAACTGAAATGGAATTGACTTAACAGGACAAACAAGAAATGTCGGACGGAATAAAACTTACGGAGCGTACAGGGTGTACCGTTTATTGTGACCACATTCATTATCTCTTGTCATCGCAGCTACGAGAACATGACTCAGCAGTTACTAAGCGCCAAAGAATTACGTTCGAAGTCGTTTCAGGATCACCAATGTTCTCCAATTCCAGTTTTTTTTTCGACCGAACTAAAATTAACTCGATACGTTGAAAAGTTTTTTTGGTAAGAGAAAAATAATAATAAAAATGCTACGTCTTTTCAATATCCTACCATTTTGTTACTTTTGTAGTTTGTTCATTTTGTTCCACTTCGGAGGAAAACTACACTCGTGTAAAATAACAATTTATTTGTACTTTTCGCTTCCAATTACCGAGCGAGACACAGGTACTTGGATATTATTTACAATTTCTGCATTGTCGGAGAAAATTACATTGAAAAATTCGCGTAATATCTTCGCAAGAACATTAACAAGCACATAAAATTTCAGTTTAATTCATCGTGTAGTTTTCATAAAAGAAAATCCTTAAAATTGTCCATCCTTCGACCAGGGTTACAAGGAAACTTCCTTAAGAGGTAAACATACAGCGGTTGAATGTCGCTTCTACAGCAATTTTTGGAGCTTTCAAGGACTTTGGGATATCAGCCAAAATCCATAAAAGACCAGGGTAGAATAGGGCAAAATTTGGAACACAGTGTTTCAGAGCATAAAATAATATTGATTAAATTAAGTAAAAGGCTGTATCGTATTCGCAATATCAACGATTAATTTTTGTACTCAATTACATATACCTTGTGCGTATTTCAATTTCTTTGAGTGGTTCAAACTAACATGACGAAAATCAATATCATTGTGTACAAAATTAACTTTATTTATATAAATGAATAAAAAGCAAGTGTATGAGAAGATGTGTATAATCGTGTATATGCGAGTATATATATATCGAAATCCGGCAGTGCTTTTCGAGTATTTTTATTTTTGTCGGTTACAAAATTAGTTACATCAATATAACCGCGCCGAAGACGACGAAAATTAAATCTTAAAGTTGATTGGATCGGAGACGAATCTAAATTACTCGAACGAAAGAGAAGACGAAAGAAGTTAATTTTACAAAAATATTCGAACGATATAAAGGTAATTAATAACGACGAGAAATTGATACATCGCGTTTATAATAACTCCCATTAATGGTGTTTCTGACTCGGCGTATATATCCAATAAACGACTGATGAATAAAATTCCACTACGAAACGAACAACTAATAAGTAACTGATGCTTCAAAAAAAAAAAAAATACTCAATAATGGCGAGTTACTTTAAATCGCAATATTCACGAAGGTTTGTACAATCAACCTTCATAGTCAATTTTCGATAAACCCAGTAGGCGACAGTCCAATTCTCTTTCCTTGTCTAGATAGCTCACCAATCAAGCCAGCTGTAGCTCTGTAGCTTTCGCGTCTTAGATAGAGGTAGCGTGGTTACGTCATCGTGTACTGTAGCTCAATATTGGGAAGACCATCTACGGTCGTGTTCGTACATGCTTGTAAATATCATAGTCGAACCTACATATATACCGATTGGTAAATCAGTTCGATGTCGAAAAAGTGTCAAGTTATTATTAGTGACGGCACAAGTTATACGTGCAAGTACATTTAGACTTAAAATAGAACCTGCTACGTTTAAAACCGGAATATTTCCAGGGAAAGACGGTAACCATTCTACCGTCCGTGATAAAATATATTTAAAACCAGATAGATGTCGAAATATGCAGCATTTTTCTATATCTGATTCGTGTGCCACCGATTGAAGAATAGGGGATCTATTCTCCTGCCACTCGATCGACACAGTCACAGCACGAACAAGGTAGTTTTAGAAACCTTGTTTCCTCTCTTCTTTTATTCTCATATTAACTAAATTAAGCACCATTGTTTGGATATAACACTAAACTTATTAATTAATGAAACGGAATGGAATTAAATTCCTTTATTTAAGAAAATCGACCGAAAATCGACTCTTGACGTAGCAAATCGAACAAACGTGTCCAATTATAATAACGATGTTTGTTTCGTGTATTTTAGAGCTTCAGATGTCCCATTTCTACTTAATTTGACATACTATACATTTCTACTTAATTTCCCACTTAATTTCAATTCCATTGAGAATGTATCTAAGAAATAAAAGTTTCCAAATTCGATTTACAACAATTTCACTCGCACACATTTTTCCTCGTAAAACCAATTTAAAGCAAAATACGGTGTCTCCGACAACTCTCTGCGAGAATCTTGCTCGATTGATAATTTACGTTCGAATAATCGAAGTACTCGATTCGAAACTATGTAATATCGTTTCGAGAAAGGGGTGACAGAAAGTTAGACCCCTTGGAAAAGCAACAGACAACGTGGCCCAATTCCTATTGGTCAGAGTAATCGTTCCATTACGGTGAAAATGAGACACGCGTTAATATTCTCATCGGTCCTGTGAACGTTTCACATTTCGAACCGTTCGACGATAATCCCCTGGCAACCGTAGGAAATGATTATAAAAATGCAACAAGATAGAAAGGAAGCTAAGGAAGGAAGGACATCGAACGAATGGAAATTTAAGAGTCGGAGAATCGAACGTTCTCCGGCTAATACCGATCGGAAGGTAATTTAATTGAAATGAAGCGCCTGCAGCGATTTCCCTAAACGGTTGTCGATTGATATCCGCTGGTCGTGATCGAGCCTTGGAAAATAGGAGCGGACGTACACCGCGCTCGGGGGACGGGACAGGACGATCGCGAGAGAAAGAGGAAGCGAAGGACTTCTTTTTTGATCGTTCGACTGTCACCGTCAGAGACTCGTCCCTACCGCGTGTTCCCTTTGCCGGACTTTTTCGTTTCGCTAGCGTGCACGAGTACTCTATTCCCCAGACTCTCCCTCTTTTCGCGTTTCAGCATCGCAGCAGCGTTCGGCGAATTCCCTGGCAATTAATGTTGCCCCATTGGCTCGCGATTTTTCATTGCAACTCAGACGGCACAAACTGGTCGCGCATCGAACGCAATGGAATTTCATTTATCCTCGGTCCATTAAATATTTAGAAACGTTCGCGGAATCGATTGTAACCCTTTTCGAAACGATCTCTGACTCCATTCCGCCGTCCCATCGGACCCTATGCTCCAGATCCGATTTTCATCCTCCCTTTTATTTTCACGTTGCAAGCCAGCTCGACGAACAGACGATTCGACGAATAAAGGAGAAATATGGCGACTCGTACGTGTCAGGTTCTTTATTGGATCCAGCCGCGCCTCCATGTCCCCTGGACTTTTCAGTGGGAGTGGTTTTTAATTGGACTTTAATTGCTTGTTCGTTTCGTTCACTGGATTTTTTTTTTTTATTCTACTTTTACCGAACGAAAAGATTGACACTTGAGCGTTTGTTAATTTTTACGCCTATTAAGACCAGTGGAGGAGGGTGGGGGAGGGTTTTTTTTTTTTTTACAGATATCAAACGTTTGAACTTATTTTCCATCGTGGGGAGTATGCACAGAGTGTTAAGTCTGTTCGAAATTCAACTCGTTATCAAAAATTGCGCGAGGAGTTTTAGGTCACTGTACGGTTCACATTTCACGCAAGAAGCTCGATACCAATTTCAAATGCGAAACTTAAATATTTGCAAAAGCAAATATGTATATGAAGTTTGGCTCCACCGAAATTACTCTTCGTGTACCCATTGACTGTTTTCAATTCCCTCTCGTAGCGTGGAATACGGTATTCGAAAATATTATACTGCTCTATAATGCTCGATTTTTTCCCTGATTAATTACCTCCATGGTACTTAATAAGTTTTCTAAGCCAGAAAAAAGTAATGTCTGAAGCTGCCAGCCCATTTTGGCTGATCTTCTCTAACACCTTACGTTCAAATATTCAAGGTAATAAACCGAGTTGAATTTAAATATCATCAAATGTGAGTTTCCAAATAGAAATATTTCCTTTTTTAATAAGATCAATATTAATAATTTATATCCATTTTTATCTTGCTTTAAAATAATATACTTTATATAGTAATCGATCACGATTATAAAATTATGTTTCCTAAAGTAAAGATTGCTAAAATTACGGAAACAATAAGTAAATATTGAATAGTTGCATCGCTGATAAAAGGCAGTGCCATGAAAAATCAAGTACCTCCTTTTCTATTTTGAGGAATACCGATGGCTGGAATTACTCCACTTTTTCCTTATTGCCTTGAAAGCTCGTTTAGATATAAATATACAAAATACCTCCTTTTCTTTGGACAAGGAGATATTTAGTATTCCACTGGGAATCAACAAATGGCATCGAGCATGTCTTCCTCGAAATCAAACAAGTTGCGTTTAAAACACTTTTTCCTTTCATCTCCAATGATATAATACAAATATACAACGTACAATGCTTCTCGAAGTAAGTTTTATAAAGTATGTCGAACCTTACGTATGGTTTTTCCATGATAAAAAATCTAATAAGAAACAGACTCTTTGTGCGTTTACTCCAAAGTCGCTAGAAAACTGCTCGACGTGTACCGAAAGCATTACACAAAGTAAACTTTGTAAACTCGTAGGCGATATCGATTTCCTGTTAAACGAAGAAGAGTAGTCTGTACTTCATTCTCGCTTTAAGTAATTTTGAATTTAATTTTAAACTCGATCCGTGCAACATAGGTGGGTCCATGTAATAGCGTGCTGCTCATAAAGGAATTTTGAAGATCCAATATGTGCAAAACAACTCTTAAAACCTCGATAAGCTTTACCTATCGGTACTTATTAGAACATGGTACTATGCCCGTCGTGTATTATTCTTTCGACCTATTAAATTAAATAACTTCCGTTTTGTTAGTTCACGTATCCGTAAATATTCGATCTAGAAATTTTTATTTTTGGAACGTACAAGCTTTTCGATTCTGAGAATTGAACACATGAATATTTGAGATATATTTTTTTAAAGAACAGTACTTGAACGCATCAATTTCGAATATTTTACGTACGTTTACTATGTTTTGACGAAGCACGGGAAGTTTTTCAAGTAGTTAGATCGATTTCGTTGACGTTATACATCGTTACGAACTATCGTGTAAAAAGAACGTTGCTTCGCGTTTGACGCGGTAACTTTCATTCTGGTCATCGGAAACGATAACATCAAAGAAACTCTTAATCAACGAAAAAGTGTATCGTTCGTATCAAATTGATAACAAAACACGATAATTGAGAAAAAAGAAGCATTCTAAAAACAAATTTAGTTTTTGTACTACATTCTTAAGCCTTTGCACTAAATAAATCTGACTTTTCCCAACGAACGACAAAACCTTTGCAGATATCAATTTGATTCCTTTTTCTTAAGTATACATTTAACACTTTTGATGAAGAGACGTAACTTGAGTGAAATACTACGAAAACACATTCTATAATATCTTTTACAAACAGTATTAATCGATAAATGTTATAACTATCGTTGAAAATTTCTCTTAGGATTTGTGCTTCTTTTGATAATCAAATATACGCTATTTGTTTCGAATTGAAATTTTTTTAATTAAACATAAAGTCTCTGGCCAAGCCTAAGTCTAGTTAATACTGGTTCTATCATTCTGACATTTTCTCATTATTTTCAGTCTGTCGCATCCATCGGAACGTGACACTCGTAGTCATTAATTTTTCATTGGAGCATTGTTTAAACCTTTGATTACTGCAGTTCAATGTTCCGTGTTAGAGTCATTTCTAACTGACACCGATATTGGACTGAACATTCTCACAGTTGCGCGAGTCTTTTGTTTCCACATTTTTCGTTGCACATTTATAGTAACGTGGTGCGAAGTAGATCATTGTTTGATTCGGCATAGCATTCAAATAGTTAAACAGTCGTGTAGCATATTATATTATTCGAATACTTCGCACTGTAATGTATTTTTCCTGTATCTGTACATATTTTCCTCGAATACAATTTACTTAAACAAAAATATGCGATCTTATGAAACGACGATGATCTATTCCTTGTTCATTGATTCGTGTATTAAATAAAGTCGCGTATATTCGTATATTAATGTATACATGCATACGGCTACCAGAGACGATTTGTGTTACACGGTCTTTAGATGGTATTAAAAATTCAACAGATTCCACCGATACGTGTTCAAGAGCATTTTCCAAAGTAACGAGAAATAGATTATATGACGGGTCGGAGCGAAGTCTTTGCAACCCGTTGAGCCTACCGAGGACATCGGGTTGATCTCGCAATTTCCGGCATGACTTTCCTCGTCGCTTTTAATTCACCGCAATTTCTAATCCGCCGTGGAAATCCGCGACGAAAATCTCCGGGTGCAAAATGCGCTTAAAGCCGGTGGCAGTCAACCCCCAAAAGCTCGTCCTCTGTGAACTTATTGTAATCCGGGAAAACCCCCTACCCTGTGGCCCCGGCCTCGTAAACTCACCCCTTTTTCTCTCCGCGGACAGAGGAAAGTCGCGTGCACGTTATACTAGTATTTCAGAGACCCGTTGCGAGTACCTTTGTCCGCCGATCTGTCTCTATTTTCGCTCTCTTTCCGCTAGCAGAGAAACCCGACGGTACACGACAAATGCCAGTCTCCGGTTGCTCGAAAGAGCGCATTTGCTCGCATCAACTGCCAGCAAGAAACGCTTAATTCCAAGAAGAACAATAGCGACTTCGCAGCAACCGTGGATTTACGAACTCGATACTGTTTTCCGGTTTCGACGGTCCCCGCCCGGAGTAAATTGAAGAGGTAAGTGGTCCGAAGAAATTGTAGAAACTTCGTTGCACGAAACGTTCCTTCCGAGACGCTTTATCGCGAGACATTTCAACGCGTAAGATTCCGAAAGCGTTAATTTAACGGAAGTCGTTCACCGATGTATTATACGTGGCCGAAAGAGCAAAAAAATTGAAAAACCACTGAAACCTACATCCGTCAGTTCTATAAACTTACGACCTTCGTGTATCAGTGCCCGAGTGTACGAGAGAAAATCTGGTAAACAGGTGTTTCAGAGAATGAACTTTCTCTGCGGATTGTTGACATTATTCTTTCTTCGTACTTAACGGTTCGTTTCCCTTTTTCTGTGAAAAGAGAAGTTTCAAAGTCGGTTGTTTTAGTAACACGAAAAGAACGTAACATTGATTTGAAAAAATTCGAACGATAAAATCACTCGAGTGTTCGATGATTTGAATAGGGAAGACTTGCTTCGTTAGGAAGATACTATTATAATTTTATCGAAGCTCGGTTAACGTCAATTTTTATTTAAAAATATCCTCAGCACGTGCGTGGTTCTTCGCGACAAGTAAATCGTCAAAATCGAACGTTTCGAATAATAATTCTTAAAATTCGTATCATCCAAGCATCGCAAAAACATTCGATCTTCTACAACCCACGTCTAAAAACTTCTGGCTGTTTAATTATCAACTGTCCGGATGAAAGATATGTAACACTCGTTGCGGAATTACAATGTTCGGAGAATAAATTTGACATTTATTTTTCCATAGAGAGGATACTCGGCAGTTCTAAGAAATTCCTTCGAGTTTTAACGACTGAAATGTTTTTCAACGCGCACTTTATTCCAAATTACGAGAGAAATGAACGTTAGTTGGTGGTTTGCGCGTGCAAGAAATTTTTACTCTCGCAGCAAATAACGATTATTTCACCGTTGTCGGCGGTCTGCAGAATACGAACCGTATTTCTTAGGTTCGTCGTACCTTTTCTTCGCCGGATTAGAAGGAAATTTAACGCGAAGGGTTGCTACTTCATCCGTTTATCTTACTTTTCCACTTACTGCCTTTTAATTGAAATTGTGCTTTTATTTCTCGCCCTTCTGCTCTATTCTCGATGACAGAATTTCAGCTCTTCCTGCTCGCGCAATAGCAACTGAGAACATAAGTATTCGTATTCCTGTAATCAAACACGAACACGTTCAATTTCACGGCAGAACTTATTAGTACGAACATCTACTTTGTAACGATCCGGTTTATAAACGAATTTTCTGTAACAGGAAAGGAGTGTGATTAATGCGTTATACTTGCCATTCAATTTTATAGAGTATTTAATTATCCAACTGCTTTGACATTGATAAAGAAAGAATTAATCGACCATTGATTTCAAAAATATCCAACATCTTTTCCTCGTTAGTATAATTTAATTATCTCCTATCGATCGTGTATTTTTACACCATTTATCAACGCAATTACGTTTATCGAGCTTGAAAAATTATTCTGAAAATTCTTCTGACCGTTATTGTTTTTGTTAAAATTATACAACGGGTTGGATCGTCTTCTTTATAAGCAAAGAAAAAAATTGTTCACTCTCCAATCCATCCACCGACATAAAAGAAGCATACAAAAATATTTGTTCAATTATCTGTTGAATTCATAACGAGCATTCGTGGAAGATATTATCCAAATAGGAGTCTTCTGTGATCGAACAAATTATTGTAGATTACTTTTTACAACCAATGAAAAGTATAGTCGATATATTCGTCTAAGAAGAGTGAACAAAAATTATAGGATACCATAGTAGTTTCTTTGAATATGAATAAAAAACTTGTTATCGATGGAAGGATAAAAGAAATTAAATTGCTTTCTATAATTGACGAAACAAATATTTTATACATTTGTCGAGATTCTGTTGCAGCTTCGTCGCAAAAACATACTTAATTCAAATTAAGTTCGTATCGTCGAGATTTTAAATCTTCTCTCATTACGGTACGTCTCGAATTCTCGAACAAATCTAAAAGTACTAAATCTCGATTGCATAAGCTGTAAAAACAGCAGAAGCACTGACAGCACGAGTCGTATAGATCGTAGGTTAGAAGCCGAGCAACTTCCGTCGTAAAGCTCGAACAACCATCGATTCCAGCCGCGACTGTAAATCGCTGTCGTCGAGAATCTTCGCATAACAGTGGAAACGACTGCCAGACGTTAACAGACTGGAAAATTTCAAGACGAAAATTAGAAATTCGCGTCTGGTCGCTTTTAGCACGTATACTCAACGTTTTAGCGACAACGATAACATTCTTACTAGGTTGTTCAATAAGTTTTGTCGTTTTTTCAATTATAAAAAGAATACTAATGACACTTCAACTTTGAACAACTGTTAATATATGAATGAGTCGACAGATCTACACGAAACTTTGCACACGTTAAATTGAACAGTAGTACCATTTTTAGAAAAATAAAACGACGAACCTAATGGCTCCATTGCTTATCGAACGACAAAACTTATCGTGCAACTTACTAGTAAGAGAATGACGAAGTACTTCATCGATAAAAATCGATGAAATTCTCTCTTCTTAAGAACTTGCTTCAAATTTTATATATTCATAGTTCTATGTGATTCTCATTAATTACTGTTATCAATTTTTCTCTATTAGAAGAGAGGGCAAGAGGGATAAAAGTGTTATCTAGCAAAAATAAATATAAGTTTATAATTTTTCAACGATTAAGAAAGTAGCTTGCTAGTTTTCTAATAAAAAAATCAATTTTCCCTGTATTTTCTTCAAATATTTCTGAATCTAACTTCAATCTACCATTTCCTTTGCCAATTTTTATGGTGAGAATATACATTACGTAAATAGAAAAACTTAAAGAAAAGGTCTGTGAAGCATTCGATAATACAATAGTTTCAACAATTTCTTGTTTAATAAATTCATTAAAGTGCAAACGCATCTGATATTTTATCGAGTATGTATTATCAATTACAAAATATTATATCTGAAAACAAATGTAATACGTACCACGTATACGAGCATAATTCTATTAGGGATTTAAATAAATGATTAATATACGTCATAATTTAATGATCTGGATATAAATCTACAGATCTGAAAACATTCAGGAATATACATATTTTAATGACCTCTATTGGAAAATAAATTCGACCCATTTCTAAGATACCAATTCATTGGTTCCTGGCGAACAAGATATTTAAAAAAATTCGCGTTCTTACTAAATTCCACCAACCGTACATTAATAATTGAAATCGAATAAATGAAACATATCTAAATACAAATAATTCGTGTTTCCATGAGTTCTTATAGAAATTGTAAAAAGTTCGTTGATTCGTGGGAAACAAAATATTTTGACAAATTTCGCGTTCTTAGTCAATTTAACTGACCATAATCGAACGAATAAAACTGGATAAATAAAATGTTCCGAATGTATTATTAATTGTGATAACACAGGGATTCGAATCAAAAAGGTTCCATGTTTTGGTCGACGCGCTGAAACATAATATCCGCCAGTTCCCTACACACATTTATGCACAGGACAATACTAAATAAGCGAATGTTAATTCTTCGTTTGCCTGCCATCCGTAGTGTGCCGATTCGTAAATTAATTACTCTCGCGGTAATTAAGCGTCAGTCACAGCGTTTTTGAGCCTTGAATTACACACCAGTCTTCCATAATCGTGAATTTAATTTGTTCTGCTGCTCTGTCTGACGTTGGCGCGACTGCAAAGTTTTAATACGAAGTGACTGATAAATTTTAACGAATCGCGACAATCGCAACACAAAATCGACGAAAATAACGCGTCACGACAAAGTTCTTATACCGGATATAAAAATTTTTTAGCTTACTTTGCAGTTTCTTTTATGCTTAGTCATTTATACCGTAGCACTACGAATCGTAAAAATATAATTTCTGAATGGTCAACACCATTAGTTTCGAGCAGTCTGATCACAGCTCGATGTAGAATTTAATTCGAAAATCTTGTATGAAAAATTTGATCAAAACCACGCAACGTCGTGTATTTGTCTTTTAGAAACATTTAAATCGGGGCACTTAAATGTCTCTGTCATTTATGGTTCTATAAAAATACTCTTTGGGAAAGAGTTGCACCGTTTAAAGGGGTTACAAATTTTCGTAAGAAACTGATTTTAAGAAAAGAATAATGTTACTATTACACGTAGTCCCTTCAAATGGTACAACTTTATCTTAAAGAGCTTTTTCTCAGAAAACTATTAATTACAAAGATGTTTAAGTGTTCGCATTTAATTAAATAGCCCACCCAGTATTATACTAATCTCTTTACAAAGATTACGACCGCTAAACTAAAAAAAAGAAACTTTGTTAAATCCGTAATAAAATTAATAACGAAGAATTTAATGAAAATGTTATAAACCGATAACGAAATTAAAAATTAACCTCTTCAAGAATACTGGCACGTATACATATGGTTTGTAAATTATTTTCAATATTTCACATCGTTAACCTCCAAACTTGTGAATAAATAAATATGTATTATATGTTCATAATTAATTTCCCCATTGTTTTAATAAGACGCGACATTGATAAATGTCCTGTGTCGATATCGATGTAAACTTTCGTTCATTTCGAATAAAATAATTTCACCCAGTTCAGGGCCACTTCATAATAAACGTCTGTAACCCTGCGATTAGAAGACTTTAGTGCACAGATAGCAAATTTGAAATAAACATCAATGCTATACAATCCAATCACCGTAATGTTTCGAATTTCGATACCCGTACAAATTAATTATTCAATGTAATGTTGCTACATTAATTACAAGTGCAATTATAAATCCATGACCGTATTCATTATTGAACATGTTTCCCGATGTAACTGAGCATCCACATGTGGTTAAATACTATTATCGGTTAATTGGAAGATGATTAAAAGATTAAAGAAATAATATGTAATAATTAACAAAGAGCAAAGGAATTAACGAGAGGAATAATTGCAACGTAAGTTTCAATCCAATCGAATCTTCTATTAAAATCACTCTTGGATATAAATACCTGCAGGCTTGATAAAAAAATAACGAGAACCTCGTGTACTGCACGCGAAGCTGACTCATCGTGAAACGATTATTATCGTGACGCCTCGCACAGTTTTACTTTGTTTAAAAGCATGCAAAGGCGGGATCGAATTCGTGGTACAATCGAAAACGGTATTATTCTACGCGCGAAAATATATCGAAAATGTAGAACAAATTTGTACGCTACGAGTGTACGTTTTCGAGAAAATTTATTTCGAAAATTGTCGAGGCACGCGCGCGATTGAATACACCGTGACGCTCGCGTGTCCGCCCATTACTCGTTATTTCTACTCGCGTGAACGTATGGAAACTTCGATGCTATCGAAACGTTCGTTTCTCGTAAATTTCAAAAATTAGCCGTATTGTCTGTATCGCTATTCCGAGTTAAATATCGACAACGTCTATTGACGATACAGATCGGCATCGTTATGATTAACATTGTACCGAATTTGAAGTTACCTTGTTCGACGCGCGGTGTTATATATTTCGAAATTATTTTCGTGTATCGTCGCGCGATGGGTTACCAACTGCGCGCGCAATCTCTATAATTAACTCGGTATATCATCGATGGACGAACGTTGTCTGATTTAAACGTTCGTTCGTTGTACTCGGCCCGTTTCGTCTTTCAACGTGGCGTGACGAGACTAACGCGTCACTTGGTCAAATGAATATATGAAACGAAATTAATTCTAAGGATTATTCAAGGAGACGAATTCTTCCGATTAAGAAAAGATTCTATTGTCGCGTGAATCTATTAAGAAGTTTAAAGGCTAGACTTAGACTTAAACTTTATTCGTACGAGGATCTATCTATAAAGTCCCAATCGTCAATTATTTCACCGTGTACATTTCCGTTACTAATTTCCCATCTGTTTAAACGATATACGTCAAGTTTCAGATTAATCGGTTCGACGTTTCAAAAATAGCGCGAAATTCAAATCGACCGGTGACGATTGGGACATCTTGTGTCGATGGATTGTTTTGGGGTATGTTGGACCGAAGTGGAGTCTAAGGCAAAGTTTAGTTGATGTCAACTAGGTACTGCCGTTTCTGGAGTATAGTTCTTTTTTTGAGTAAGTCGCAAGGGCAAGGTTCAGTGGCGCCATCTGGTGATAGGTAATCTTCAAACGAATCGAATGCTTCACAGTGGCGTCGGTTTGCGGTCTCGTTGCTTCGGTAACGATTCCAAAACGTCGATCACCGGTTTAGCGAATCAAATGTATTTTTGCGGCTCGCACTTCGCTCTGTGTTCACAGGTTCATTCGCGTGTACCATTCCGGGGAGAACGATCGATCTCCCCCTTTTCAATTCCTCTCAGGGTTGGGAAGTGACTTTCGCCTTTCCCCACTACACACCGACTTAATATCGTGCCAACCGAATAGGAGAGAGTATCGTCAATACTTTACCGAATGAAATTCACTCGATCCAATGGTTCTACCTTTTCTCTGAATACAAACGATTCGCATAAAAGGTCGGTTGGTGAGATTCGCGATTAACTACGCGTTAATTAGGACCGATCTACTACGGTTCTTAACACTAGAACGACCAAAGAGGTCAATTTGACTTGTTTCAAACTTCCTTTCAAAATTACTTAATTATTAACGGTGTGTTTGTTCACAGTATTCGTGGACAATTAAGGATGATTAATTTATAACAAAATCATAAATAACAAAAATATCTAGAAGTAATTCGTAAGAATAGATTTTAAAAGATACATGCTCTTAAAATATTTAATACCTTATTTAAAACGTTTTATACGTATTAATGTTCTTATAAATTCAATAAGAACTAAATGTCGATACAAGAATGTACTGGTATTATATAGAATCGAACAGTCATCGGTATAAAACCGAGAAGTAATAGTTATAGAACCGATATAGAACCGATATAGAACCTATATAAAACCGATATAATATTGGTTTTGAAGAACCGTAACCGAAATCGATATGGACTGGAACTGATATGTCTATAACAGTTATGAAACTTTCTCAATTCTCATAATCGTTTCGATCAGAATTCATACATAATAATTTGAAACAATTATTTTTGAAATCGTTTCAATCTCTCCTTTAAAAACACAATATACACTTTGATGAAAAATGTCTCTTTGAAAAAAACATTCTTGAAGTTTTAAAAAGAGAAAAATAATCCATTATTGGATTTTATTTTCCCATACAATTAATCGACAATGTTAGATTCATACAACGTTTCTTTCGATGTTGCATAAACCGTCATTATTTTCAAAACTTTTATTAAAAATGCAGAAGAACCAAACTGGTCAATTGTACCAGATTCACGATCAGTAATGTTTCGAAGCGAATTGCCGGATTATGGTGTCTAAATTTCGATCGTTTGAGCGAATCCACTGAAATACCATTTGAACCAATCATCCTTTGTGAAAGATTTTGATAAATAGATTGAATCACTTTCTATAGAGTTGGGTCCAAAGGTGGATTACATTTGATTGTTGAGGAGTTCCAGCAGCTTTACCTCTGCAATATTTGCATCGACTTGATTTGTCGAGAGTACAGCCTTCATTCTGAGATTCTTTATTGGTAAAAACTTAATGGAAAAATCCTCTTTTCGCAAAACATTTTCTCTTTTCATATTCTCGACTAAATCCTTGTCTTTTTTTTTTTTATTGACAATTCATAATACGTTATTAATGCTCTAATAAGTTTACCCTTTCATTTTCCAGATTTTCTGGTTTCTGTTTTTTTTTTTGCACGTTTATTCATCCATTTTGGCCCGAGAATTTTGAACTTCGTTCAACCATAGATTATCAGATCCCATATACACTTCGTAGCAAAGGATCGCTAATTTTGAGCCGAAACTTGTCGATATTTGAACTGCTGTAACTTAGTGAAAGAAGATCGTACGGCAGTGTGCTCTACTTTCTCATCTCTGGATTGAATTTTCTCGAAGAAGCTTTTATACTTGGATGATCAGTGAGAAATTGGAGATGGTTTCTTTTCTGCAAAAGAATTTTTCAAATTGAAACGATTCCATGGGATTTAATTAAATTCTTTCCACTAATTCGTTCCTAAATAAATTCAAAAGCAACCTCCTCCCTCTTATAACGAGCCATTAAAATTGGCAGTACGATCTTTTGTCGCCGATTTGTCACGCTTAGAATGAAAAGTGTATTAAAATAATCTAAGACATAATGAAGTTTCACGTTTGAACTCGTAGGATGTACTTTTTTTAAATATTTATAATATTGCAGAAGGTTCTTGGAAACATTTGTAATGACACGTAGTCACCGTCGACAGCGTTTAATTTACGCAAAGAATCAGTAATATCGCGTATTGTTCACAGACGAATCGCGATTTTGCTTCTACAATAATAATCGTGAGTTATTCTATTGCACACTTTTCATGCAAAATGCGTCGTTTGAATTTGAAAAACTTTTTGGAAGAAAAGAATCATCTTCACTTTTCCGCCCCGCACCCAAGTATAAAAGAATCTTCAAGAAAATTCAATCCAGAGATGAGAAAGTGGAGGCTTTGTTCTATAAAATGAGCTTAAATATACTGCTACATGATTTTTATATTACCAAGTTACAGCAGTTCAAATACCGACAATTTTATTGGTGTTTTATTAGTTTTAAAAAACTCGGTAAAATTAGTAGATCTTTCAACTTTTCTGCAAAGTGTATTATACAATACATTAACCAAGCGAGTCCGAGCGACTCGCTTTAAAATCTGATGGAATTAATTTTTCAAACTTTGCAATCAAATTTGCAGAAAACATTCTCAAAACGTCGATCTTTTGTACGATACCCCGAAATTACATCATTATTTCATACGTAAATTTTTGTAACTCTGTTTCACCAATGTAAGAGTAGTTGTTTTAAAATATAAATAGTTATATACGTATATTCAATTTCACATTTAATACAAAATAGTTTTACATGTTCACAATTGCAGTAAATTGTACGTTATTGTTACGATATTTATACGTACACTACAGAATATCATTGTCCATTCTTTGGATTAATATATTTCGTAGGAACCTAGCACAACTGACTATGGCAATGTAATATAAAAATGTATACGTTGCACTCGCTAGGCCGCTACAATTTTTCCTTATTTTATGCAATTTTATTCTAGATCCAGTAAATTTTCACATTTTTTCCTAATTATTTTGTACACTTTTCTAACAAGTCGAAAACTATTAGATATCACTTAACAGTTTGTTTTGTCCATTTTATCTTAGTATAAACGTGATTGCCTAACACGAAAAACTTGTCCCTAATCCAAACAAATATAGACAGATACGATATCAATGGCCAAACACGTGCATAGCGTCGTAAATCAAAAGATTCTCTGTATACGTTATTTCCCTGGTACAAATAAAAGCAACCACAGTACACTAAACTATTATTTTGTTTAGTTACTTTTACGTTGAAATGAACTTCTTAATGAATGTCCATTATTAAAATTTGAATGAAAATTTTTAAATGCAATATCAGCAGGACGGACTAATGAACTACTTGTACTACTTTTATCGAAGAAGAGTGAAACCATTGAGAGTGTCTCAAGTTTTGGCATAATAAATTAAGTTTCTTTGAACTTAACTTCAAGTACTAATAATAACTTTGTAATTTTCAGTTACAACGAGAAAGAGAAGTACATTAATATATAATACAATGCACAGATATTTTTCACGGATTAGAGAAGGCTGCGAATATTTGGATTTGTTAACTACATCGTAGTGTTCTTTACGCGATAGTTTGATATCTTAATAGTTTATCGATAACAATTGCTAGTCGATTATTGTAAAATTGAGAGTTATATTTTACTATTTAAATTTAAACGATAAACGAATTTTATTTCAAATAATACTGAATATCTTAAAATTTTTTAAGCGATAACTTTGAAATGAATTATTTTCTCATTTTCTCTTTTAAATTCTACTATATTTGTTTCTCTTCGATCTTTTTACATTGCACGAAAAATTCTTCGAAAATTTTTCTTCTAAAAAGTAAAAAAAGTAGATAGCATTTGATATGTAATAACGAAAGGTAATTTCGAATCTCTATTATTCTCGCAAATCATTTGTATTCTCTCAAACAACGTTCAACTAATTTTTTTCACAATGTGTGCACCAACGTGAACAAATACGTGGCCAATTTCCAACGTAAATAATCAAGCGCTTTAACGTAACTCGAAACTAACACACACGACAAATTGTCGACCACGTATCGCTTAAAATAGTTTCTAATGAAAATACGCTTCAAAGCATTCAACAAGTGAATTCAAAATTCAGTGAACAAAATGAAATCTTTGCAAACCTCTACTCACCGTGACCAATGTAATTGAAAAACTAAAATTTTTACATACAGACGAATCAATATTATTGAGATAACATTTAAAATTTTTCTATTCGCACGATAATATACCTATAAGTCTACCTATGCATAATAAAAAAGAAAATGATTCGAGCAAAAATTATTCAGTTCAATGAGAGCTCCCTGAATAACAAAAAGTTAGGAGAAACGTTTGTTTAAAAAAATATTGGGTATATTTAACTACAGTAAAAATGAAGTCGATATCTTCATTGGATATACTACCTATAAGCGAAAAATTGTGACAGGACATTCGCATGTAATCGAAGTTGGTCGAATTCATTTCAGGAATCGAGTTTTTTTTATCTCGAATCGAAAACCAACCACGCACGGATCGTGGAGAATCAACGAGATCCATCAAGAGCAAATGGAACAGCCAACGCATCTCGTATTACAAGCACATGATCGCCGAACTTCAAAGAGACGCAATCGCGTGTTGGTGTGGCAGCTGCTAGTGCAAACTGAAAACTTCGAAATTTCTCATCGTATCTTCGCGAGAGTATTATCGTCGGATTGACGAGACTCTTTAAAAAAGAATCAAGACATTCGTATTCGAACTATCTTTTCTTAAACGTTATAGAAATCATTTTCGAAAATTTTCAACCGTATATAATTCAAAATAATTCTAATAAAGTCGTGCTTGGACTCATTTTCAACGGATGAATCTCATCAACCTCTCTATGATACCCCCAAGTAGATGATGGTAATATAAATCTTTATGTTACAATGTGAAATATAAAAATTTTAATTTCCGTTATCGTATAAAATTGGATCCTACTGACGTATCTTATCACTCGAGCTGAAGAAATACAAAGAATGATTTGTACATGCTCGTCCAAAATATTCTAAACTATTTACATGCATCCAACGTATCGTTAGGGCTTCGATGATACGAAAGAATTTTTTATTGTTTCGATGTACGAGCGTGTTACGTTGATCCCCTATATCCTCCTTAAAAAATCATTATTGTTGTCGATATTCGATATCGTGGAATAATATTGATCACGTGTACTCTGGTACAAGTATGTACGGATTGCCAATCCAACAGGCCAACAGTCTTGTTGTATTCCGTAATGCTTGGTTTATTTCCGAATACAATTTATAATACAAAATTGAGAATACGATAGGTATTCGTTGACCGATAATGTGTAATTGAAAACTCTTCGATCTGTCTGCGGCTGCGATTTTTAACATATATATACACTGTAGGAAAATACTAAGGTAGGGATTATCTTTAGACTTGGGTTTAGTCAAGGATGAGCCAGCGAGTTCGAAGTTCGGATAGTAATAGGATGAGGTTATGGATTTGGGGAAGGATTTTCGGTTAGTTGGGAAAGACAATTTGGGGTAAGGTTAGCAAAAATAAATGTTAGTGTACAACAGTTTAGTCTACGGACAGCAGATGAACGTTGTTACGACGCTTTTGACCGTGCTTCGGCGCAGCTTATTCCATATCTCGACAATTCGGACCAGCTCCTCCAGACTGTTTTCCCTCTTAATAAGTTTGTAAGCAGTTTGCGAGGGTTCTCCGCCAGAGAAATGCCCCGAGAAGCGAAACGAGGAGTCGATAGAGACAGGAGAGAATCAAGGGGAATCGATCGTTCTTGGAATCACGGGCAACGTAATTCCTCTCGAACTCGTTAAATGTGGCAATCTCGTTGCGTGATACGTGTCCCGTTTGCGGGATCTTTGACACGCGTGATTGCAGAGAACACGAGTCGTTTCGAACAAATACTCTTTTACCTTCTCTCACCACCGAAAAGCTCGAAGTCGACAAGTGGTGAACCGTAACGCGCGAATTATATTTGAATCCGGTTCGAACGATTCTATTATTATCAGAGCGTGAACTTGAATAATGTGAACTCATCTGCACGAGTTCACCGATTTATGGCCGGATTAACGCACGTACCTAGCGTCAAATCAAACGACAATAATCATAACACATCCAAATTTGATCATTCTCGTTAACTTTTGCTTCCAAGAACTACAGGTCGCCAGCTGTCAGGAAAATTCCCATTCCACGTTTCCCCTTCCGTCCATACAAATTATTCACCGATTAGACATCACATTTTCCATCTTTTTCGCAAATAAATTAGCCAATAATATTTAATACCCAATGTATAAAATAAATTAACACCCACGAGCAGAGCGATTCCGTGTTAAGTTTTCAAACGTAAAAGATTCAAAGATAACTTTTACCATAGTCGTTTAATTATTGCAGGAGAGTTTCTTTCGGTAAACAGTGATACTTTACATACGAGTCCATCTTAGTAATACACTCGCACAAATTTAATTAGGCGTGTGAGAACGCACAGTGCTACGATACCATTTCAAAGACTACGCGTAGCAACAGCATCGTTGAATAATAATAGGTTGCTCAATGAGTTTTGTCTTTCGATAAGAAATGGAACTATTAGGTTCGTCGTTTTATTTTTCTAAAGATAGTTCCACTGTTCGATGAACATGTGCGAAATTTCATGTAGATCTATCGACTCATTCGTATATCTACAGTTGTTCAGAATTGAAGTGTCATAGTATTTTTTCACAATGGAGGAAAGCTACAAAACTTATTGAACAACTTAGTATACCCATTTTCGTACAATAAATTGTACGAAAGAAGTATAAAAAGTGAAAATGTTTTAACATATTGTTCAAAGAAATTGATATTTTGCAAAACTGTTTAGACTTTCTTCTAGGTCTCATCATTTTCGAAATATCGTGGGAAATGTGTTTTTCTCCTCCAACTTTAAGGGTTGATTTTACCCCCTCGATATGAATAATAACAGATAAAAAGAAATACGTGTGAAATATTTTTCTAAGAGCTATGTTATAAGCAAGTTTCGTTAAAATCGACGATTTACACGTAAGTGATATCCCTTGTAAGAGGACCAAACTTTCCTCGACAAAACCGAGTCGAGACGAATCAGAAATAAATAAATAAAAATTTACAGCAGGCACTTGGTCGTGATTCAAAAATCTTCCTCTCAACTCGACTACACTCCGTTAATTCAAAGTGCAATCATCGGAGCGATACAGCGCGCAACATTTCAGTTTTTCAACCTGGAGCAACTTTGTCGCTCAACGTGCATTTTACGCAAAGTCTGACTTCTACTATCCTAACCCAGTCCTAACCCAGACCTAACCCAAACCCAACCCTTTTTTTCCGCGCGGGAGAAATCTTCTAAAGACCCTACTGGGAGAGTTGTGTCGGGATTCCCCGAACCGCGAGATATACCGATTGCGGAATCTACCCACGAAAATCCCCACGGTGGCCTACCTCTGTAGCAATGGTGTGTGGATGGGGGGGGGGGGGGGGAGGGGGACCACTGGAAATGCCAGCGCCCAATACCCCCTAACCCCTGACTGCCACTGTACCTATTCGCTAACAAATAACACTATTCGAACGATGATAAAATCGCGGAAACTTTTTTATATACGTCGAAAGTATACGACACGAAGGTTACGGAAAAACAAATTAAAAATACTACCAAAAACTGGTTTGGCCTTGAGAGATCAACAAAGGCGAAAGGAAACGAAGAAGAATAATGAAGGTAAGAGAACGACAAATCGTCTGGTTAAAATTAATTATAATAAATGAATGATTCTCAAATAAATAACGGTAAATAATAATTAGAAAAAATTAATGATAACGAATGACAATACGAACGAAAGCATAACAGTGAATAATTATCCATTACATTATGATCATTTTGTGAATCGGAAGGTTTAAAAAGTGATTAATGCAATAATAATTTTGGCAATGACTACAACGAATGAACAATGTTTCTTTAGCTTCTTGACCGGTAAGACAGTCTAAATATTTATAATTTGACAATCTCTTGAAACAGGATGCGACCGGTGCTCCAAAGAAAACATTGCCTCTTTTTATTACATAATTAACTTTAAATCAAGCATACTTGATCTTTCTTTCGTATTTAAACATTTATTATTTTTATGTGATAAAGATAAGTAATTTTAAACAGACTGTTTGTCGTTCTCTTTCCCTCAATTTTCTTCTTTTCCTTCTTTCGCCTTTGTTCATCACTGAAGCTCAGACCAATTGTCCATCGACGTATCACATACTGCACACAATTTTTAAAAACGAAATAGCAAAAGAACAGATGTCATTACCGAAGAAATCTAAAAGAGTAGAATATAAATTTGTGGTATAACACACACGGGTTATCGGATCCGAATTAACGTATAAGGATGTATAGCATGTGATTTATCAACCAGAGTTGAGCGCAGTGAATAGTGCTACTAATTATCTTGAAAAGGAAAAATAAATCGACCACAATTCTCCTTGATTCGAGAGATCGCAAATTGAGTTTTTACGTAATTAGACCATAATCGTGATCGGTAACAGATATTTTCCGATCCAACTTAAAGACCACAAAATTGGGAAAGTTTCAATGAACTGTTTACATTTTCAGCAATTGGGCGATCAGACGACGAACGTTATTTCAAATATAGTCCAACTAAGACGCGGTATGGCAGTTTTATAGTTGAGGATCAGAAAAGTTAAGTATATATCGCTTAACAAATCCTAGTTTTCTGTACGCGTCGCTAACGATTAATAAAGCTAACGGTAGCTAATAAAGAAGTATTAATCGCGATACATAGACACGCAGGTTGCAAACCTCCAAAACTTGAGACAGTGCTACGTCGTCATATTTGTACTTGTACTCCACCGAGCATATCCTCCCTGATAATCGCATGAAAGAACATTCTTCGTAGTTGAATTCCGAACCATTGATCTCGCAAATGTTCCAAGTTACAAAGATTCAGTTGCAATGAAATACAATCTCGTAGATTCTGTATCTCTTTGCAAATCCGTAGGTTGTCAAAAAGGACCTACTTGAGTTTCCTCAAGAAATACCAAAAGTTACATCAATTGGGACCGAGTACGAGGCAGTAACACGAACAATCTGTTCACGGTTCGACAGGTAGCTATTGAGTCACGATAGCGAAAGCTCGCGAATACCCATCGACGACAGTTTCGAAACAAAAGTTTCGATTCAAGAATGTTACGAGATGTTCACTACGACCTTTTCGTCTTTACGAGTTCTATTAGCCAGACAAGACTTCGTATATTGTTCTCAAGTACCCTGTACAAGGTGGACCGGAATTTGCAATACAATCGAGCAAAGTGATTCTGCGTGAAAAAAGTTGGTATAAGGTTTTTTTAACCAGGATTCTATTTTCGAAAAAGTCGACTTAAACCTTTTCAGTGCTATAGGTGCGTTCATCGAGTGAACATGCGTGTTTATCGAACGACGAAACTTATCGAACAGCCTAGTATAGCGTACGAATATTTTTTTGAGCCACTGTGGTTCGGTATACATAGTGTAGGAACTTATTTAGTTAGTGCTGGTGGTAAATAAAGTTCTAGGATATACGTATATTGAATGAGATAGTAGTAGGAACACACAATTAATAACTACGCTGACTACGCTGACTACGCTGACTACACTATTCTTTCTTTACGCGACATTACACGCATCGACAATTTTCCAAAAACGACTGCTCTTGACTGTCAATGACTGCCCTGAACGCTCTTCTCTCGCACCTTATATCCCTACACGCATTCGTTCCCTTTCATACTAATTCTTAATCTCTCTCACTGAATGCGTCTGGTCACGTACGCCGAAAATTTCCCAGTACGGCGCTATCTGAATCGTTCTTCTTTCACACTTCGCTCGCTCGTCTATTCCAAACATTCCGGATTGTCTCTGGACCACACGCAATCCCTTTCATTCTTTCACATTACCACAATAGTTTGCGATAGAAGTAACTCATCAGACTGCACAATAAGTCAGTTTTTCTCATTTAACTCCTTTTATTAAATCATCGCTAAGAAACGGCACCGACGAGGATATTTCCAACAATACTTGTAACAGTGTACCGTATTGTAGCAATAAAAATAATAAATCAAAAATAACAAATTAATTATCGCTAGAAACCCTTTGTACTGCTCTAACAGCGCAATGAACAATGTTTAGAAAGACTATCTCGGACGGAGAGAATCGCGGTAGATGAATAGACAACAACTGAATCGTTCACAGAGATGAACGAACTTTATACCAAAATGTTTGTCTTACTTTTTCACGTAGAATCACTCTCTGCTCGATTGTATTACGAACCCACCCTGTACACAAGAGAGAGAAGGTCACTTTCTCGCTCGGTGCAGCTAAAATCCGTGGTCCTCGCGATTGGCTGCAACTCGAACGCAAATCGACGCGCATCAACGGAAGCATCGCGTACAACAAATTCCTCGTCACTTTCAATGGCAGTTTATCCCTTCCTTATCGTTTCCTGGCCTGGATATCATTGAGCCACCTGATAGGAACGGATCACGGGGGATCGAGAGAAGCTGCGAGGAACTTCTCGATGGGAAAAGCATCGCGAGAAAAGTTGGGGAATTTATCAGAAACCGAAGCGTTTCCGCGATGAGTTATCGTTCCCGCGATGCCAAGCCGTACGCAGGAATAATATTTATGCCGGCGTCTAGAAACAGCTCCAGTTCGGAGAATTGTTCGACGAATAAATGTATGCGAGATAAAAGCGACAGCTGAATTCGGTGGGTGAAGTTTTTGATTGCAAATCGGAGGCGGAAGTGCGCGAGACGAGCGTTCCGGAAGATTATCGGGGAATGCTCGCGATTAATGCCGGTTATTTGCATGAGAAATTGAAATAGGGAGTGATTTTTGCGAGAAGATTACTTCCGACGATACTGCTCCGCGGCTACAGTATGCCGATAAATTAATGGAAACGAGCGGATATTCTCGGAAATCGAGATGAAAACTTTAAAATACAGCGCGATTTAGAGATCACCGTGGAGGCCGGCTCGGTGAACGCGTGAAAAACACATATACAGGATGATTATAGCAACCGGGCCGTAGCTCTATTCCGAGCGGGGATAAAAATATAAGTAGAGCGGGTCCGTGATTTACGCGACAAATACGATGTGTTTCAAGGGAGAAAGAAAGTACAATTGTGCGAGTACACTGTATTGTGATGCAGAAAAGTAGTGTAAATAACTATGTTTCGAAGGGGGGAAAAAATTGAATTGTGCAAACATTATATTACGTATCGTAGGAAGAAGATTTTAGTACCGCGACTGAAGAAAACGAGAACAGTCGATTATTGTTTGTTTAGTCGCAGATCATACTGAATAGGCTGACTAAAACTTTCGAATCCAATACCAATACTCACAATTCCTTCAGAAATCAATTTTTCTTTCTCTCAATGATACATTTGATACACAATCCGAGTTTCGAAAGTTAAAGTTAAACGTATCCGTACGGACACCTTTATAAAAAGAAACATCGAAGAAAAACAATCTTTGTTTAATGTATACAAACGTATAAAATATGTACAAGAACACAAGTGAGGGCACAACCGCTTAACTCGAGGATTTCATGTATTCGATCGTCGAATACTCCTATGAAAATAATATATCGTTTGTGTTTTTAGCCATTGAACGTTTACTAAATTCAATATTTTTGACCCCGATTGTTGGCGTTTCACAAAATGAAAAAATAACTTATAGCGAATTTCAAACATTTTAATAATTTCATATTAACTTGGTATTGCTCGTCATTTATCTAATATGTGTATCAACTTTGTGGAATAAATTTTCCCAAAAGAACCAACAAACGTGGTGGAAAATGTATATTTAATAAATGTTCTATGGTTAAAAACATAGACGAAGATAAAAGAAATCATCGAGAAGTTTTATACCGGTTAAATAATTCTTATTCTAAAAGGTAGGGCATTTAAAATGTTAAAACAATATATTTATGTTGCTTCTGAAGTCACGTCGCTACTGTTAGAAACGAAGTTGTTTGTATTAACACTCGAAAAAATTTGTTCAATATCGCCGAAAGTTTTTAAAACAACATTTTCTACATATTTCTTTACATTTTTATAGATCACGAGAAGACAAATTTAACAATCTACGACAAACTGCAGCCACTGTCAATTTGTCTCGAGATATTATATCATATTATACGCACTTTGTGAAATTTTAATTATTGTAATTAAAATGTACGAAGATGAAACGCTATGGTTAATGAACAACAACGTACAAAACTATTCGCAATATCATTCCTCCTAATTTTTGTTCATTCCCTTTACGAACTCGTTCCAACTCACGGATCTCCCTTCGGCACTTTCGCACAATTTCTAACGAATCATTTAACCTCGAATTGTTTTATTCCACGCTTCACGAACAAGCCAGTTGCAATAAAGTGCACGAACGTAACTTTGCCTCGTCAACGAAACGAGGCTCGCGCAATGACCACTTATTACCATATCTCTACCAAATTCTCTAACTACGAGTGACTGGAATATTAAAGGCAAGGGATAATAAACACTGAGCAACAGGATCGTGTAGTGAACCGAAATGGAAATAATCGCGACTGAATAAAGTTTTGTCCATTTTAAACGTACAAAAAATTTACAAACATTCTCAAAAGGGACACATCAGTGTTGTAAATATTAAGAGGCAGAGAAAAGGGTGGACGAAGATATTACGTAATTAGTAACTGCTTTTCTTAAATACTTGTAAACAATGCATCGAGTAAGCAGTCTACTCTTCAAAATAAACTATTCCATTTTACATTGAACTCAAAGGACTAAATCTGAATTGTGTACAGACAGCATTGAAGGTATCGTAAATAGAGTCGGAACTTCATGAAATGTATACGAATCTGCACTTTCACTTCGAATCGGTCGATACGACGACGAAATTCCTGAAAGAGATTGCACAAAGTTCGATTCAAAATATTTATACCTCGTGCATCAAAGATTTTCATCAGTTTTAATATATAAGTTTAGTAACACGTTAACGCTTTCGTAAGTACCGATCGAGATTTCATATGGTAAAGCCATTAATCGAATTTATAAGAACAGGAAGAGAGAAAGATAAGGAGGTATTAATAGAAATTAAAATACTCTATCTTGTATATCTACGGTATATGTAATATCACATTGTATAACATTTTGAAACGTCAAAGTATTCTATCCATAAGTCAGAATAAATCTTTCTACTGAAATGTGTATTAACATTGTCTTTAATCTATGAGGTAAGAGTAAAACGTTAGATTCGTAATTTATAAGAAATTTTTGATCATATTTTTAACATTCGTGTCATAGGATTACAAGAGTCAAGCGTACAAATTTAGGAAATTATATAAAAAAACACGAAAGAAAAAGAAAAGTGACTTTACTTTGTCAATATTGTTATACGTGTTTTGTACATTTGGTCGTTCGTCGTTAACGTTTAAGACGGATAGATTTTACACGTGGTAGCGATAATTATTCAAAACACATTCTACAGAGGAATATTCGTAACATATGTGAACTCGTTCGATCAAAAATGGCGACCGCGCCTAGAAAAAGGAACCTCGGAGAGAATTACCATCCAAAACTTTTACCTGAGTAATTTAAAATTTTAAATTACATTAAAATAAGTTGGATGTAATTTTCCAGCGTCCATCTGTAGAATTAAAGTACGATCAAACGACTTGATACGAATTATTTTTTATAGTAGTTGCTTTTTGTAATTAATTTCATTGTACAATATCGTGACACGGTTCCAATCTCTATCGTATGTATCCCCTTTGCATTGAGTTTTAACAATCGAGTTATTACTGTCATTAATGCTTCTCTTATGTTCATATTTTTATTTCCAATTTTTTTGTAGACTTTCCTGTGTATAGTACGCGAGCGAGAAGATTGCTACTAGTCCTACTTGTTTAAGGAGATCTCGAATAAAATTTCCTGGCGTGTATACTATACATACATAACTGCACTAAAATGTTTCATTGTAATAAATTACGTCTTCGTTAATGCAAGTCGAACCATAATTTCCAGGAGCACAGATACTGCCTGTTCAAGAATTGAACCAAAGGTATTGATGGTTTTATAGTAGTGCAATTTCTATGACCATCACTGAAGATAAATGTTCAGTTTTACAATTGATTTCATAAACTGTATTCTTCTTATCAGAGTTTTACAATTGATTTCATAAACTGTACTCTTCTTATCAGAGTTTTACAATTGATTTCATAAACTGTACTCTTCTTATCAGAGTTTTACAATTGATTTCATAAACTGTACTCTTCTTATCAGAGTTTTACAATTGATTTCATAAACTGTACTCTTCTTATCAGAGTTTTACAATTGATTTCATAAACTGTATTCTTCTTATCGAAAACATTGGTTTCGTTTTTGAAATATTTGTCGATAGTATGTCGACCAAGGATGAAATTATTCTCTTGATTCTGTTTGTTATTGTATTATTACGAGTCATATTCGTCATCGTTGTGTTCAAATATTTCCTGACGGAAATATTGATTAGTACATCGTTATATATCGTTGAAAAACGATCTACCGAGAGAATATCCGGTTGAAAATTACTTTGTCTAAAGATGAAATACTTCCCATAGAACGGAAGATGCGATAAGGTAACATACGTGATCAAACGTGTCGAAGCTATTTGGCCACAGATAGCAACGTCGCTCGAACTACGGTCGATTTTAACCGACTACTAAATTCGATGGCTATGGACAATGGTTCGAGAAAGGAGCAGAGGAATGGTAAACGTCGCGTCGATGTTCACAGTAATCAAGACGGAAGAAGTTAGGTTGCGGACAAACGTCACTTTCGTCCGACTCTATGTATACATGTACAACAGGATCGATATTCCTTTTTGCGTTACGTTTGTCGTCACATGGTGCATCGTGCAAGCAACGTAAGTTTGATCTACCAAACCGGTGGAAAATAATAACTTTATTAATTTATCTTCGGATGTTAACAAACTAAAAACCACTTACAATCAGGGCAACTATTAGAGAATCTTTGATGCAGAGAGGATATCAAAAGAAGCTTGGACGCGATTCGAATAAAGATATTCATAGTAAATGAATTTCTTTACCATTTGGCGAGTATTGATAAACATTTGTGTTTTTACCTCTCTTTCTTTTTCCAATAATATTTTTCCTTGTAAGATCGCAAACGATATATCAGAATGTAGAAAGAATATTATAAGAGAAGTTCACGAATCCAGAAATATAAAATATTCTGAAAATTTATGCGTAAGTAGTTCATCCGTAATACAAAACCATTTTTCGTTCATGGGGAATATGGTTTTACAGAATAGAAACATCCCTTGAAAAAATGCAAATTGTTCTTCCTTGTAACATACCGTCAGAAAGATAAGAGATACTGAAAAATATATGGTACAAAAGATGAATCCTTTTTTTTATATCCATAAAACTATCGTTTGCGATCTTACAAGGAAAAACAATATTGGAAAAAGAAATAAAGGTGAAAATACAAATGTTTATCAATATTCGCCAAGTGGTAAAGGAATGCATTTATTACGAATATCTTCATGCGAATCGTTTACTATAACCATCGAGAAAACAACTAAGGAGCAATAACTTGGGAAACGTGTATTTTTCGATAATTAACCACGGTTTCGTAGATTTAAAAAAAGGATTCATCTTTTGTGTCAATTATTTTTTAATATCGATCCGAAGATGTTCTACAAAAAAGAAAAATCTACATTTTTTCAAGGGATAATTTCATCCGACTCTATTTGCACATAATTTTGCATAATTTTCTGAATTTCCGATTTCGCGATGAACTTTCCTTGATAGTCATTTTCGAGTGATTCCATTCTTTCTTTTTCTTCCAGAACAACGCGAAGTACTACATATTGATGAAGCTTTGCAGATTTATGGAGCAGCTAAAAATAAAGGGCACGTATTTCTTTTAGCTTCGGTGGCTCTCATCCCCTTTAAGAAATAAAACTACCCTTTACAACGTCACTCTTCCGATACTGTCTTCAAAAATTTTCACGATACAGAGAAATTTCTTAGACGTAGCTTTATGGGCACAAACCAGTAATAAACAACTAGTGTACTTTATGTTATATTTTTCATTCCTTGTATTATCCACTTTTTTAAAAACCAGAAGATAAACTACATTTATCCTGAAATTTTACTTAGCCGTAATTATTTTTTTTTGGCTTTGTGGATTTGAGACGTCAATGAATCGTCAATGTTACACTGGCAACGTGTGCAACTGTAGTTAATTTTAGTTTCTATTAATTTTGTTTCTCTTATATTTCATTTTTTGTACGATATTTTTGAAATACAATTTACTTTGAAAAAGGTCATTGGGAATTAGTGGAATAAAAAACGAAAACTTGTAGCTAAAATAGAATACGTGCTCCTTATTTTTGGCTATCGTGCAAAACTTTTTGAAAATTCTCACGAGTCGTACGTTTCGTCCACGCTACCGATTTTCAAGAAACTAAATTTATTTTTTGATCACGGCGAAGAAACTTGAATAAATTGATTTTTCCTTTGGAGAGTATTCTTTATATACCGTATTCATCGAAATCTCCGGCAACCATCTTTATATAGTTGGACTGCAAGAATCTTGCGCTTGACTGGTTGTAAGTTATTCGTGTCTCTAGATCTTGAAAGATATGCGAAGCTACCGAGAACAATAAATACACGAGACGTATAGTGACGGAAAGGTAGAAGGTTCTGTATTCCGTTGAATCCTTATCTCAGATTGAAATTTTTCTCTATTTTGTTTTTCCTTACTTCGGTACGTCTCGCTGGAGGAATCGAGACAAAAGTATCGGAACAGATTACGAAAAAGGGAAATGCTGAACGATTTAACAAGTTAGAATCGGAAGCGGGGAAAAATATTGAGACGAATTGTGAACGAAGAAAAAAGAAGCGCGACGAATTGCAAGATAAATCAGAAACGAATGGTGGCTAGATACGAATGTGAACTACGTTGATATATTGTGTAAAAAAAAAAAGGTTAGAGTAAACGACAGGGGTAAAGCATAAAACGCAGATCGAATAGAACGAACACTGACGATGAATTACAGCTCGTGAAATATAGCGAAGATTTACGCACAGTGATTCGTGCAGTTCGATGGTTCTAAATACATTCGGATTAGCGTTAGAGCAAGATATTTTTTAGCTCGATAGGGCAATATCGGTAGATATTGTATTTGGTAGTAACCAAGATGAAACCTGAAAGTTTGCGGTCGCTCTGGTTCGTTTTAAACGAAATCCATGTTTCTTTAATGCGGATGAAAATAACAGGACGAGCTCAAGTACACCACACGTTGCATGATATTACTATTTTCGCAAAGTTGAAAATAACACAAGTTTCAAGTTCTGCTTGAGAGGCGGAAAGCGTAACTCTCCAACATATAATATATACACTCCGTCTCTCAAACGAAGAGACAGCCCGGTTGGAAGACTGCTCAGTTTTGCACATGTTTTAATTTAAAGTTTTCCAACGAACCACCCACCGTTCTTTTGTCCATAGGTTGCTAAAAGGGTTCTAAAAATATTTTGTTTAACGGAAGACCTTTTTTTATCAAACAAAAGCAGAACCAGTTTGTTTAATAGAAAATATTTCAACATGACGTTTAGAACGGTCTCGTTTAATATTTCCGCGGTTCTCGTTGCACGAAAGAGGACAATCAATAACAGATTAAACAACGCGATTAATTTGCAGGCTGTCACGTTGAACTAGAACCGGAGATCCTTTTCGGAAAGATTCGCGCAACATTTGTTACTGAATATTTTAATAAAAACCTATAGATAAAAATAACAGATGGGACGAACGATAGATTAAACGAAATACATAGAAATTTGTATTTATTAATAATTCAAAATTTGTCGAATTATACAGATTATATCAAAATGAAAGTATTTTTCGAGTAAAACTTAAATCGATGGTTCGGTTGATCGTCTTGAATTATCGTGAACCAAAATTTAAAAAGTTAATTTAGATGAAAATTTCTCACCATTAATTACAGTCGACTGATTAGAGTTTACATTGTATTTAAATTTATGTGTAATAGAAAAATAAATACAACGTATAAAAGAACAAGAATTAATTTACTATTCAATACAAATGGGAATAATTAATTCGATAAATGCACAATAGAACGAATAATAAACAACGAATTGTTATCATTGCTACAATTTATATAATCAATCTGAATTTTAAAAATAGTAATCGATATCGTACAATTTCTTTTGAACAACAAATGCATCGCAGTTTTCTTCATTTCTGGAGCATCGGTACATTAAATTATTTAATCCAATAATAATGACCTATACGTAATTTAACGCCATTTTATAAATCTAACCGAATTACTCAACGTTGTCTAAAATAAAAAATATTGTTTCAATGAACAAATTATTGTAACACTTTTCGACATGGTGTTCTTCGTTTTATTTGTAGACAAATTTAATTTCAATCTTTGATTTGCGACACGTTTATCTTGGAAATTTAGTTACGGTCTTACTTGTTGCATGTTCTTTTTTATGTAAATGTATTACGAAGTTTACGGTAAAGTAGTCAAACTTGTTGAAACAAGAATGAGGTAAGATTATTTTTCAAGTCGAAAAAGCAAAAGAAGTGTATTGTAGAGAGAGAAAACTATTAGCCCTTGAAGTAATAGCACGTTTTATTGGAACAGACGTTTTAATCAGTCTTTGTAAGACCCGCAACGAAGCAAAAATTGCCCAACAGTGTTCACATTTTACTTACTCGTGGTATTACATTCCGCTTAAGAAGTTACACTAACAAATACATTGGTCGATAAAACATAGCATATTTTGTAATTTTGTTATGAATAAAGTAAAGGTCGTATTTTAATTATTAGTTAAAATATTGATAATGCATTTTTCTAAGATTACATGGGAACAAAAAACGTAGGAAAATCTTATTCCAGTCAAAAGATAGATGTCGTTAAAGACAGGTCTTCCAAATAAACAAGATAGGCTGGTTAACAGAGTCTGGAATTAAAAGATCGGTCGTATTCTTAAATTATAGACTTATATCTACAGCACGTTAAGACATCATTTTCTTTTAAATTAAATTTTCAATTTTCGACGCTAGTTCGAAGAAACTCAAATTTTCACTCCGGTTGTTCGTTGCGCGTAAGAAATATTCTTCATTTGAAAAGAATTAACTCGATTTCTCCGCTATATTCTTGTCGACTTTCCGTTTCCCATACTAAATGGAAAATACACCAGAAAGAAAAAGCTGCTTATGGAGAAACAATTTTACGAAATTCAATTTCTTTCACCACCTGCAGCAATGTAACCCGTTAACCAAACACCGATCTATCTTTCCTTCTCAAATTTATAACTCGATATAGGTCGAATTAAAATATTACAAGAGAACAATTCTGTAAAATCAGTATCGAATGAAGTCGTGGAGTAGAGATACCTTGCCCGACGATTTCTCAGGTAAATTTCATTACGGAACGAGCAGTTTATGAATAGCTTCTGCTTGTCAAATTAAACGACTCACCGCATATAGTCCGATCGAGGCGTTCGTAGACGGAAACGAGGGCGTAAAGCGGCGGCTGTCTGCAACCTAATTCTCGCGCGACTCCTCGCCAAGGACCTGGGCCCCGGCGGTGTTTATCGTCGGTTTATACACCCCTGTGGCAGGTCCAGGCCACGAGGTAACCCTCGAGGTGGCTGTGAAATGTTGCCCTGCAGTTTATGCGGCCCGGCTGCAGCGTAGAATTTCCAAGCTGAATTAGGCGATAGTCTTATGCGTCAACGAGAAATCTAAAGTACAGGAATTTTAAGCACCCGATGAAGACCTCGGTGTATACGAAATTGCTCGATACTCGCTTGACTAGTTCTGGGTCCTCTCAGACCCGAAATTCTAATATACATTATTCGTTGGGAAAATATCGGCATTAAAAATTGATACTAAATACCCAATTTAGGTTAGGAATTTACTTTCAATACTTTCCAATCAAATATAAAGGTGAGTCGATAATTATACGCAACGAAGCATTTTTTGTTTCTATTGGCAGCATTGTACAGTTTACCGCTGATTTGAAGTCCCGTGACAAGAATGCGAGAAAACTGGAAGGGGTACATCTATTCTCGCACATTCGATTCTAGTTCGCTATTCGTCGCGGCAGGCAGAGCTCCATTGGCGTAGACGCAACATGTTACTACTATACAATAGTTATATCTAATACGGGACGATAATTTTTGCTAGTTTTTTACAATATGCTAGAAAAGCATTGGTTATACAATTACCAGTAGAAGTAAGTAAAATTCTTTTCAGGAACGAAGGTAGCAACTTTTTCTTAAAAGTATGTATACTTTTCTTTAAAACAAACTTAATTTTCTGTTTTTTATTATTCCGTTCGCCCTGTATTTCTTATATGCGGTAATAGCAATGTTAAATTTTAATACCTTTGAAACTTTGTTCTTTTGGAAATACATAGATCAATATTACTTTTTTGTGAAAAATTACTTCAAGTGATATCGTGTCATACAAAATACTTGATTCCATTAAAGAAAATTATATTTAAAAATTACCTTCGTTACTTCACCTATAGAAAAACCATTAATATTACATAGTTTTCTTTCTTATATTAAATGACTCTTATGAGATAAAACAGAGATTTTATGCATTAAATATAAACATAAACGAAACTCAGTAGTTTCGTTACCCCTCTTTACCCCTGTACCGTCCCGCGAGACTTCAAGTCAGAGGAAGACAATAGTTTCCAACTTATTATTTCTACGTAGGCTTGGTGTTATTAGGTTAACATCAGTCGCTGCTGACTAGCCGTTGTGGCGGCTTCTAAAGTGTGATAATAAAGGAAAAGGAGCGAGTGAAATAAGAAAATGAAGGAAGAGCGTCTCATCCCGAGCTTGCTAGTGTACTCATCGATAAGGTATTCTAGCAAACTCTGCCTTGTACTCCGGGACATTGAGAGATCGGTAAAGAATCGTATACGAGGTGTCCCAATCGTCACCGGTCGATTTGAATTTCGCGCTATTTTTAAAAAGTCAAACCGATTAACTTGAAACTTGACACATGTCATCTAAACAGTTGGAAAATTAATCATAGGAAAGTACACGGTGAAATAACGTGTGGAAATTATTCAAAAGTATTACGAAGAATCGCCATCTTTAACGCCAACGATTCGGAAAGTTTTATTTCCCTCGAAATTAGTATCGATTATAGCCACGTTCATACTAAATGAAATAATTTCCGAATTTGTCATTTGAAACAAGCAAAATGCAGCACTTTTAAGGGTAGAGATTTAAGGGTAGATATTAAAGTAATTGGAACTCCTGTAATTGTGATTATTTTTATATGGACAAAATTTATTTACCTTGTACAAGCTCGATATGAAAACGTGATATCGTTTCGTTTAAAAACATCTCGAAAAACAACTAAAAAATTACTGTACAGACTGGAATACCTTCTTAAAGAGTCGTCGATTCATCTCGGATCGAGAAATAAAGAAAGGCACTAATGCATGAGTGACTTCCGGCTCAGCCAAAAGCTTCTTTATCGAGGGCATAAAACAGCTTGTGGAACAATGGGTCAAGTACATTGAAAAGCATGAGGTTTATGTTACAAAATAACGTTAATACCGATTTTCTATTTTTATTCGAATAAAATGTATGGCAACATTGCGGATAATTATCGACACACTCTAAATATCGAATTGTTAAAGTATCGTCGATATTAAATCGTATCGGTTCTATTACCAGTATCGTTTCAAATAAAATTACACACGTATCGTCGATACCTAATCGTACCAGATCTCATCGCTAGTAAATTGCAGTCGTATTTTTAAAAATCTGTTAGAGTGTTAAAATATTTATAACGTCGATCTTCGTTAAATAGAGGATCTGTAAGAAAAGAAGTGTACCACGAATAATACGTGCGTATCTATGTATAGCAGGTATTAATAATCAAAAACAGAATACCACGGCGTTACCTTATCGTAATAGGATCTATTCGTTGAATTTCACTGTCCCACGAACAAATTCCAGTTTAAAAACGATTAATCTTTGTATCGTTGTGTCAATCTTCATTCAGGATACCTCTCCTATTTTTGTTTTCACGGAACGATGATCGAGAATGCGGTCTCCCATTATTCTCCGATAATCGATGTTCTACTGTAACTGGATATCAAATTATGTAGATGATTCGTTCTATCGACGTGATCGATATAAAGTGGGTTATACGGTCATTACTGATGTCAAGAGCGAACCATAAAACGGAACATAACCAGCCCGATCTACACTCGCCTGGCATACTTCTCTCGAAAATGAAAATTCCTCACGACGAGTAGAAAGCTTCTCGCATGTCGTTTCAAAGTAAATCTCACAAAACGCGGCACAAGTTACCAAGGGTCGACTTCGACAGCTTCTAGGATCGATCTTTCGCCGATTATCGAACCTCCTTTTACTACTGGACGAATATTATACTTGCACATTTCTGAAGAAAGGAATTTAGAGTTTGTTACCACTTCGACCGAGATCGAGTTCTCGAGTAATTGCTATGTAAAAAAGTACTTCCACTTTGAACAACTGTAAATATACGAATGAGTCGAGAGATTTATACGAAACGTCACGCATGTTCATCAAACTGTAGTACCATCTTTGGAAAAATAAAACGACGAACCTAATTGCTCCATTTCTTATCGAACGACTAAACTTATCGAGCAACCTATTACATTCGGTTAGGATCGTTTCGACTTTCACTCGCGACTGACGCACATTTCTTTGTACTTTACAAGTACTTTCTTTCGAAAGAGCAACTTCTTGGTCAATTTTCGTAAGATATTTCGTACGAGATAAAAATTTTCACATCGAAAGCTTTTCGAGTTTGAAAGAAACTTTAAACTAAGGCGTGGTCGAATTTTCGGCAAGGAATAGTAACGATTCTTATTCGTGGTTAAGTTTAATTTTCGATAAGTTTTTCATTTACATAAGAACGTGAGCACAGAAATACGTACGCAAACTCGAGAAAATTTGTAAAATGATATCGTTTCCCTTATTCTGAAATAATAAAGTAAATTTGAAAGCGCGAAGCTTTATCTCTGCGAGAAATGGTTTTAAAAGTTTATTTAACGCGCAGACTTCCGAGCAGAAGATTACGATTTGATCATTTTTGCTATTTTATGTGGAGTGAAAATTTTTATTCAATTAGATGGATAAATCTGTAATGTTAAAACCTGAGTCTAAACTAAATCTTATGCAAACAATAACGAAACGACCACGTATAGAATTTATCATTTAACATTTCAAAATTATTTTCTCCGGAATCATTGCTTCGTCTAAAACAGATACTTTATTTTTGTCAGCGTCTCGAGTTCGATTCCGTGCAGTATATTATATTGCGAGTCGTTAATCGAGATTTTTACCGCTTTGAACTTTCCTACTCTTGTATTTTCCGATTCTGTGTGAGCTGCGCACCGAAATGGTCAGACGAAAGATATTTGAGTTTGTAATGGAAACGAAAGTGCGTCCACAACTGCTACGTAAACCGAGTTACAACGTAACTCTACTTTGATCACCAGCCGAATTAATACCGACCAGCTGGTTCAACTAAGATAGTGCTGGTGAAACTGAAGGTACACCATTCAATGCAAACAAGAATATTTCCCCTGTTTACATTGATAATTGCACAAAAGTAATTACAAAATTTGAAAACGAAAACATCAAATTTAATAAGCGTTACTTACAATACCTCTGTGTATACTACCGTCTGTAAAGATGTAGAAAATGAGGTATTATTGAAACATTATGGTATCCTTTCTATGGAACAATACAAGTTTGAAATTTTCGTTATTCGATCAAATATTTTGAGAAACGAAGAAAAATGATTTTTCAACACATTTATGCCAATGTCGATCGTGTGCACAGCAAAAAAAAAAACATAATCGATCTAGTATGCGTTATCAATCTTTGGGCTGAAGTCTATATATGTATTCGTACACGAAAATCGAACACATATTTTAAATCTTAATCCTCGTTGTCTACATATACAAAATTGCACAGTACTATCACACTTTTTACATTTTAAGATTTCTTGTAAGTTAAAAAACCAAACTAAATTGAACAATGCAGTAGTTTATACTCAGACAATAGTAAAACTTTCTTCTGAATTTTTCTGTCGAAATATTTGGAAACACATTTTCCTCTCTACCACTGAAACGATTGTCTCTAAAATGTCGTTTTTGCGCTTTATTTGATGGACGTTCGGAACTCGTTTTATGCAACTTTCTATTTATCTTTAGCGATGTATCTACTCCGAAACACGAAAGCAAACTGTACCCTCGTTATCGAGCATTAGTCCAGGATTTAGAGTTCCATAACGGGATAATACAAACAATAGAAGCAGATATAAGAACAAGCGGCAAGATCGGTACGGTCATGGACTTGGAGCACGCACTGCGAGAACTATACAAAATGAGCTATACAAACCACAATATTTGAAATTTTCCTCTAAAAATTTAACAGTACATTCTTAAATACATGTACTATCGAAAAGTGGAAAAATAAATCGATTGTATAGTACAAACGAGAGTGTGTGTGTGCGAGGGAAAGGAACGAGTGACCCTACACGACAAAAGAATTGTCTTTTGTTATTCTTTTCCAGACACGATCCTTAAAACTATGTTCTCTCGAAGCTACATTTTCCTAAACCTACCCTATGCTAAAATTACGATACTACATTATTGTAATGCGTCTCGAGACGGAGAACAGCGAGTAATAATTGCGGTTATGGGGTGTTTTCGAATAGAGAGTGTGTCGTTTGACGAGAAGCGAGAGAGAAATATATAATTGTCACATCGAAATATATTATTCTTATTTATTATCAGCAGTGACACCAGTATTCGTATCCCCGCTTCACCTAAATGCCGCACGATTTTTCGAATGCGTCACGGAGGAATGGCCTCTTAACCCTCTGTAGACGGGATGTTTGAAATTGCCAGCGCACATTTCTGCCTACACGCTAATATCGTTCATACTGCTCCAAGATATCTAATTCTGGACTTACACGGATTTATCGGTCATGGCGATGTGCTTACACGGAACATTTCTATGAATCTTTCGACCCTATAAAGTGTTTTCACCAAACGCATATAATAGGTTCTGTTCAATAGGTTTTGTCGTTCGATGAAACTTATTGAGCAACCTAGTAATATACTGTTCGATGAGTTTTATCGACGACAAAATTTATTGAACAACCTAGTACTGTTCGATAAGTTTTATCGAACGACAAAACTTATTGAACAACCTAGTACGAGTTCCACGGCTAAATTAATGGTTTACGTAGAACGCATATATGCAGCGGTGGTCCGCAAAGGTTAAAACCAATTTAATAGAAGGGTTAATAGAAATTTCTGAAACACCAAAAAGCACGTGACTGTTTTTTTAAGTATATATTTACACGCTACATTCGCCTTTGAAACGATATCCACATGTTACATTCGGTGTACGGGACATTTGTCTCGATCTCGAAAAAGGAAATACGAAATCTCGAGAACGTTAAATCAAAAATTAAAACTTCTCTGTCGTTCCGATTCGCGACCGATAATATTATATATGTAGGAATTCATCGAGTACCGAAGCTGGTTCCCGAGGGAGCTGCAAAATTATTTTCGCATTGCCTTCGATTAATCGATCCCGGTTGATTACAAAGCCCAGTTTATCATTGTACGGGCGTGTTTAAAACGACGGTTTTGCCTTGAAATTTAATGAGCACGTTTGGTCAGGACTTTTCGAATTGTAACGAGGGATTTGTTCCAATACCTGGCAGCGTTTATCTTTTCAAAATATCCTGATTAAACGTAATTGAACGGCACGAGGAAAATCAAAGGGCACCGTCATTCGCAAAATCACGAAACGTTCGTGCGTACGAGTAAACTTTACCGATGATTTATTAAATAGATAAACAGCGCCCGGGTTATTTCTCTTTGGCAACTTTGTCAATCGTTCGACCATAGTATAGAAAAATATGGCTGGTTGCACACCGCAGCTTTCAGAGCAATATGACATAACCATGTTGGAACGAATGTTTCTACGATCTCGCGAACTCGTCAAAATGATAAATTACAAAATAAGCATGATTTCGTTGACGAAGCATTTCACTCTCACCTCGCTTGCTCTTTATTTTAGTTCGTTTTGCGCAATACACGGTATCACGGTTCTCCCATGCGACATAGAATATTAATGTAAACTCTCGACAGTGTTAAAAATAAGGGTGCATTTCGCGTCGTATTTTTAAAATTTATACAATTTCTTTTTCAGATACAATTAATATAAAGTTTTCCTACAACGCGCAATCAGAGTTGAAACGTTGAAAGTGATACAAAATAAATATTGGTCCCTGAAAACGCTCTACAAATTGATCTCATTTAATACCTTATTTGAATGGTACTTCTGTAAATAAGATTTCGTTTTTTGAATAAAATAATTTGCGCATGATGCGATTAAGTACTCTACAATTTGAAACGTTTTCACGGGCAAATAAAAATTAAAAAAAGACGAGTGATACAATAACACACGTCTCAAATTTTATTCTTTTAAATAAATTTCATACGGAACAAATTTCACAGTGCCGTCATCCTACACAGTTTCCGGTTTCGAGTCCCAAAATCTAGATCGTCGAAAGCAGCAAAGTAGTGATTTTTGTCTGGATTTAAGGTCAATAATAATCTCTCTCGCCTGCAATATCTTTTCTTTGAATATTTAAAATCACAATCAGTTACAATAATATATTAAACGATTTCTACTTTGAATTTTATATTCCTCCATTTATTTTACCCATTATTCTTTTAGTCGCTAAGCTTTCACTTATTTATACAGCGAGAGAGTTACCCGAGATAACTCGGGCGCGGCGATTAAGTAACCAACAATAATTGCCGCTGCACGTAGCTGTAAATAACGTTCACAATGCGAGCTAGATAACAATATTATAACTCGTCACTTTATCCGAAATCCTGATCGATTACTAGGTTGCTGAATAAGTTTTGTCGTTGGATAAAAATGATTGAACAACTTATTACATTCTCTCCAAATTCCGAATTCTAAATCCGAATACTAACCAGAGCCATTCTCTCCAAATTCTCGGTATACATCGGTTAGCTTCACGAATCTACCGCACTAACCGTGTTAGTCGACCACGTTGGTAAACTTTCGTCGAACAAAAATTTTGGAATCGTTCCGTATGTCCGAACTACCTCTGCGGATTATTCTCCCATTACCATCCGACATCCCCTTGCAACCCCGTAACTCGAACTTCCTACCCATCGTCAATATTTTCCGAAGGGAGTAGAAGAAGGAGGCACTTTTCGAAGATCACCAGTTCCCAGAACACCTCGATGCATCATATCCGAGCGGGCACTCGAGCCGGAAACGTGATCCACGTTCGGAAATCGAGGAAAGGGGGGGGGGGGGGCTAAATTCCTCGGAGGGTGGCTGGCCAGACACGTGCTGCAGATGTACGATGTCGAATATTCATACGTCATCAGGGCCCTTTTATTTACAACGGGCGAACAGCTCCTCGAGGTCACGGCAAGAGGCGAGTCGTATTAAATCATGATCGCGGCGATTTTTAGTTCGCGTCCGCGCGAACTGAGTGGACGGAGGATCATTAATTTTCATTAGACGCCGACAAAACTCGAACTGTTCGCGGCCCGAGCTTTTCCCGGGTTTGGTCGCGACAGAACACCGAGGGTGAAACGGGAAACAAGATAGGGGCGCGATCAGCCCCCCACTCTGGCCATTCGGTCACCTCTTCGTGCTTTACACGCCCATTCCAGCGATCTTCGATTTCTGCATCGTGATTAACCAGATTGGAACAAAGCGTGACGCGTTTTACGATAATTCGGCTCGAAGGTTAACAGCGACGGATTCGAGAGTAGCGCGCATTCGTAAATCAGAAGTAGTTCCTTTCGTTTCTAGGATCGAACGATATTCCAAAGAAGGTTGGAAATTAATCGCGTGCAAAAAAAAAAACGTTTAGGGGTGTATTCTAGTCTAGACTGATTTTTTAAGTATTTTTTGGGATTCTTTTTGAATAAAATTATATTAAAGTTTTGCACCGAGTTTGTGCATATACCTTTCGTCTATGTTTTAGGAATATACATAATTTCCTTTTGTGAAAGTAAAAGTAATCGAAATTACTAGAGTTACACTTACTTTGATATAGTCCTGTCTGTTAAAAGTGGATTCATTTTATTCGGTATGAATATGGTTAAAGCCAGTAACAAAATCGTGAGAAAAATTCAAAATTAAACATTTTGCAGTACTTTAAAGTTAAGCTATCGATTTTTCTTCTTTTTTTTTATTTTCTAGTATGTGAAGGATACTTTTCCTTGACACACTAAATTCTTCTTCCTTCGTCCGAAGATTCTTCTTCAAATTTTCTGTCGATCGGTTAACTAGAATTTGAGCTATCGTGGCAATTGTTTGGAAAAATATGGTTTCGAGAAAATCGGATTTAATATTTTTCGATCCAGTACCTTGATCTTCTCTCTTGTATTTCTCTTCCCCTGACATCTTGACACGTACCTTACGTTCTCACGATTTTTTTAAGTTCTATAACTGCGACAACAACGATAAAATATTTATTTCAACGAATACCTATTGCTAGACAACTTGATTTTAATTTGCACGTTGAAAATTTCAGTAAAAGTGATAACAATTTTCTAGTGTACATTTTAAACATTTCAACGTCAAAACTTCGTGTCCATTTTGATAAGCTTTAGGGTTAAAAGATTAAAAGTATACAGTAATAAACATCGCCTGTATCCGATTATTGTATCACTTTTATTGGAATTTTCATCGAACAGTTTACGATCAAATTACCGTAATAAGTCAAAATATTCTATCGTTGCTGTACGGTTGTAATCGTATATAACGATTTATTGTACACAATCGGTGGCTTTGTTCGTACCAACGATTTATAAATTAAATGAAACGTTACGTTTCGAACTTCTTATCTTTCTGTTATCGACAATTAATAAACGGTTCACCGAACACTGGACAGCCGTACCCGTCGACATTTCTAAAAAAACCGCGCCAAAAGATAACCACGTAACAACATTACTTCCACACCGTTCAGCCACAGATTCACAGTTGAATATCCACGCGTAATACCTCACTCCGTTTAAACTCGCTGCACAAAAAAAAAGAAAAACGTTACAATAGTTTTCACGTTTAGCTTTTTTCTTTTTCAATTTTCAGTCCACGCAAGTGAAGGAAAATAATAATCTAAAAATTTGTACTTTATTCGTAACACGATCCAACAATGTTTTATTTTATTTTCTTTTAGGTAAATATAAATGGTAACTTTTCTTTTTAAATACTATTTTATGTATAAAAAAATCTTCTTTGTCATTTTTCGCAAAATTACACGCAAAGAGAAAAGAATATATTTCATTGGGTCCGATGAGTACTCGTAAATGAGTTCAAAATGTTTAATTTAATTGGTAAACCACCGATATAAATAAAATCGCTAATAAATATTTTCAAAAAGCAGATGTGGATGCGTTGTCCTTTAGCTTCGACGATTTTAGATATTCGTGTGGTTGCAAATGGTTAACTTAATGTTTTGTACAATGGACCAAGGAAGAAATTTTGCGCGATAAAATTCGAGCACGTTGTCTCTGGTTATTACAGTCTCGGGAATCGGTATGCTTATAATTAATTAGTTTCAGAAAGACCTCTTTAGTTGCTGGAAAATATGCATATGACAAAATAGGGCACTAGAGCCCTAGGGCGGTCGCCTTAACTGACGTGAAAAATTTATACGCGTGGTTTATAGTCTACATTTTGTTTGCATTTGCGTAAGCAATTAAGCCGACGCTTGAAATTTAACTAAATGAAAATAAAAGGGAAATAATCTCGGAAAAATTAAATATTACTCCGTTTTTTAATATACACGCGTCTGCTGGACTGTTATAATTATTTTGTTCGTTTAATGCGTTTCAGACAAAATTAACAAACTTTAACGCGTGATAAGTACAAGTTTGCAACGTGGAACATGAAAATGTAAATGAAACTTCCTCCGAGTAACAATCACGGATTCGTTGTTTCTACGAAACTTGAACGGAACGAATACACCTATACACTTGATACACAGCTACTAAAATGATTATGTTTCACCTACACACTGACGTCAGTCTCATTGCTATTTTATCGGACGTTTCTGCATAGTAAAAATTTGAAATTCTTCCAATTCTGTTGCCTCGCTTTGCAGAGGACAAGGACGTATATACATACATACGTAAACAGGATGAAATACCTAAAAGGGTACATTTAAAACTGTCTCTGCTGCTTTCGAGGATACGAGAATATTGTTTAGAATGAAATTATACGTTTCGAAAAGGGAAACGCAGCGGAAAAAATTTCCTCGAATTTGCATTTCTCCAAATTTGGAAGTTATCGGTATTTTGGCTTCAAAATAAAATTACATACTTTTTGTACAGGGACAGTGTTTTAACCGATATCGAGATGGACTCAACGACCTGCAACAACGTGACCTTTAAATGACCTCGAGTAACAAAAGTCATAGGATATTTTTAACCAAACGGTAGAAGAATTGTTACAGATTGCTAAATTCGTCGTCGATTGCTCCACAAAATTACGGAAAAAAAGTATATTCTGATCCAAAAAAAATTTCAGTGTCTTTGAAATCTCGAATCAAAAATTACCTTGAGCGAATCTTTTTTTGTCTCGTCGCAATATTTGCTTCTTCAATTGTGTACAATTTCATCCGGACCAATATTTCCATATTTTCGAAGCAACAAAGATATTTGCATGCGTCCTTTCGGATACCTCACCCTATATATCGATCGTCCTTTATTATGGATGCAAACAAGTCGGTCGAATAAACATTTTTTCATTCTGAATCTCTGAGTCGATTCGCATTCACGGGTGTATCAACTTTTGTTAAAAATTCTCAACTCTGTTAAAAATAATATTAAGTTTCACGAGGAACATATAAATACAATTGAAAATTGTACGTATTGTTGCTATTGTTACTGTTTCGAAAAAAAACAATGAAATACTTCGGAATAAACGTTATGAATAATCATTTTTTTTTTTTTTTCATTGTTTTCTATTGAAATATATTCCTCGAGGAACGCGATAGCCTCGAGAGCAATGAAAATAAAGCAAAAAATGAGCATCCTGCGTGTTTCCGTGTAACTGACAATTTCTACGAGCGAACGAACTCGGTCGATAAACGACGAAGGAAAACTGAATAAATTTCATGACACAAAAATCGAATTGTTGAAACGTACGACCGATGTCGTAATACCGATGCTAATACTGGAAAACAAAGGGCGAACCTGTTACTGTGAGACAAGAAGATTTTTCTTCGGGAGTAATCAGAAGAAAGAAAAATTTTCCACAATACGGTCCAACGCGTATTGTATAATATACAATACGTGCAACGATACGAAAAAAGTCTACAAAAATACATTACACGATCAATTTCCTGAATTCCAATCAGATCATATCGATCCGTTTTTTTTTTCACACAATCACGCGAATTCGATTAAATTTTCGACAATGTGAACACTTATTCGAAATAATTTTATACCAAACATCGAACGAATAATTAAATTATATTAACTTTCGTTCAAAAGTATGAACGATATATACGATATCGATTCTCGCGCTGAAATTTCCAAAATTTGCTCGTCTAAAATATTAAGAATTGCTTCGATCCATTACAATTTTACAAGCTTTGAAAATATTTCCATGCCGGTGAATCTGGTTAATAATAATTTCCGATTTATTGTTTCTAAAGCTCCTGCGCCAGTAACAGCTCATAACCGAAAACGAAAACATATTTCAAGCCAACCATAGTGTAAACGTTAAATCAAGATTTAATGCCGCACGCGTACGAGCCACAATAAATTGTCCATTAAAATCGAACAATACGATAACGCGATGGGTGAACAAAGTTCATTAGATATTGCCAACCTCGGTTAACCATTGAAGCCACTAATGATTAATAGTCGTTATGGAAATAGAAAACAATCGTGCGCGTTTCAACGAATAGGTGTCGTTAATTTTTATCGATAAATTTCATCAACATTCGTCTTCGAATGTACGCTAATTTATGAAATACCCTATATTTTTGTGATTTATGACTCCGTCTGGTTTACGTAATGCATTCGCCGATAATTCACAGGAAAAGCGCTTCCACCTGCGACCTGCTTCATAAAATTGGTAAACTTATAATACTGCCCCCTTTGCCACGAAATATTGATTAAATCTGAAAAATTCGTGAATCGCGAAACCAGTCGTACGAGCCTCGTTTATTCGTTCGTTTTTTTTTTTTTTTTTTTTTTTTTTTTCATTTTATTTGCTCTCTACGCAGCTCTCTACGGTGGCGTTAAAGCGCCCGACTACATATTAAAAATCTTTGATACACGGCCAATCGCGCGTCGTCGACCACAATTTTATCGAATTCTTATCACGAAGTAAATTGTAAAATTAATTCCTAGTATCGGAAAATTTTCATATTCGATAGCATTCTTTTGTTTTATTCAGCTACCGTCGAGCATATTTCTTTGTAAAAATTTCGTATTAAATTTATTAATACCAACGTACAACGACACGATGAATTCTGTAACGAAAAATCACTACTTTCAATACGAAAATGGGAATACGTATAATTAACAGAATTATTCTAGACTACGAATGATAAAATTATTATAGTTATATTTTTGTCAATTTTCTGTATTGAACAAAGGAAACGATGAAGTATTCTGAATGAATTATTTTCCTACAATTTCGTTCAAATTGCTACCCGAAAGACGAAGATATCTTTTCGAGTAACACTACGATAACAAAAATATATTTCTACGACTACAAAGAAAATTGAATCTCGAAAAAAAGAAACTTCGATAGTAAAAAATCTTAATTATAATATTTGTCCTTTCGAAGGAAACAATTTTTTTTTTTTTACATTTTAATAGTTTTATTTCTGCTTACTGCTTAAGATACTAGAATCTCAAGGATAACTCTCAGAAGTCTTGGATTGTCTGATGTATTCAAACGTGTGGTTTTTATAAATAACACACCTATTGGGACAATTTGCTTATAGATATTTGTTAGTAGCTGTTCATCGAGGAGCTAGTTTCCCGATATAGATCTATTGTATAATATTTACATACTTTGTTTGATAGAGTGGATAATACTATTAGACTCAGAATTTCCTTCAGGTGGAATATTAGAACATTGATTGACGTTCCCTACCTGCGATCTCAACAATATTATTGATTCATGCATGTTAATGATTTATTGTGTTCTACTAATGTTCCACCGAATATGTCAATCGATAGAGATAATCAGCTCCAGAGTTACTCTGGAGATCTCATGGAAATAAGACGTTTTATTCTTTGTTTACTGATTCATATATCCGATAATTCCACATCGAGACCGAAATAATATGGGTCATATTTTAATAGTAATATTGTTCTTTATGACAGAAGTCGTGGAAAACGAAGAGACAGCGAGGAACTGTTTCTCCAGGGCATTGACTCTACCAGAGATGCTCAAGATTTCTCATTTTATCTGCTTTAATGCCGACAATAATAGCAAATATCTTTTTCTCTTGCGTCTCAAAATTACCAAGTAACGTGTCTTCTGATTCCTGTCAGATTTGGCGAAAGCTAATCAGGAACCGAACGTTATTAAGGTCTAATAAGACAGAAGCCAAGGATGAATTTTAATTCACGGACAATTTGCAGTCTAAACATTTTCCCTCGTGATACAGATGACGACCAGTCCTATGCAAGCAACTGGGAAGAAATGCAATGCTTCGATAAGCACGTATTACGGTGTAACAATAGAAAAAAAGGTTTCTAGAGACAGCGAGAGTTTCAACGCCGAAAAGTGCGATTTTTTTTCGATAAAACTTATCGAACGACCTATTACGTTTTTGGATAATTACAAAAACCTTGAAAACAATACAAACTCGAAACATACCGCCGAAGTAATTCGTGTAACAAGGGTCATACCTAACCGTTCGATTTTTCCGAATTGGAAAAACCAAAGAGTAAACAATTTCATTGCAGAAAAATGGTAATAGCTGATTGGTGCACTCGGATACCAAAATGCTGTATAAAAATCATAGAGACGAAAAATCGAGATTCGACCATCAACCACCGTATCGATCAGTACCCCTGTTCAATCCATATAAGATTTCATCTTCAATTGTCGACATATATGTATTAAAGGGATTGGTATTTAACTCGAGTGATTTAATTTAATATTCACTTGCGATTAATTACGCAACGTGAAGTGGAACAATACCTGAAAGTACCTTTCACTGAATTTGCAAATTAACAATTATTATTTTCGCACCGCACGTCACGACAGCACGTGTCACTGGTTTGAAGATTCTTAAAGAATAAAGAATATCCCAAACAAATTATATATTAAATATAATAATCAGATCGTGATGAATTGACTACAGCGTTTCCATTTGAAGAGCACGATAAAATACGTTTGACACTTTTGATGGTTAAAGACAAACTTTTAAGGTAAAATGTAAAACTTTTGTTAAAAAATCGTCCAATAATCGTAAATATACATTTACACACTCGTCTACTTTGGTCGATATAATTTATTATTTTCATCGATAAACGAGCCCGTTTTAAGGAACAAAATATTAATGTTCTTATATTTACGAATAAAAATAATTGACCGTTTGAATATTAATTCTACTTGAAGTTATCGATCATTCTAGCTTTCTATAAATTTAAATAAAGCACTATCGAAAACTGTCGATAAATTATTGATAAATTATCAATAGTCTGTTCGAGACTGATCAAAATTATCGATGGCAATTATCGATAGTATTCCACCACTACTGACTGACAGAAAAATAGAGCTGCAGTCACAATGAATTCGAACAGTTGACGAAAAGGCTACAAGAATTCTTCTGTTTTCTACTAGAATAGTTACGATGTCGATACGTGCATATACGTATACGTGCATTGTTCATCGACTGTTCGTCGACTATTCGATATCGATGTTGCTACTGAACGACGTTCGTGAGGTATGGTCAGGGGCTATGCGTGCCAGATTATCGGAATTCTGCTGTGTTACGAAATAGCTTCCACGATATCGTAAGATCTACTTGACCGATTGACTCCAAATTGTATGTGCATCGTCAGCGTGTGTGTCGTTCTCGTAACTTGTAGAATTAAATACAAATCTTTTTTATCACTTTTTTCTTTTAATTGGCAAAAGATTCCAAGAAACTAAAAATATCGATAATTAAACTTCAAAGAACCGTCATTCTTTTTGGCTTTTTTATTTTGGATAAGCAAACGGTCGAAATTGTGGAAGTTGTTTAAAAATATTTTCGTAAGCAACATACGTTTGAGAGATCGCTTCGACGTTATTTTCGATCTATCTTCTTTAACAAAATTTGCGAAAATTACCGAAGCACGAACAGAAGTTTCGACGTAAAAGGTATTTAGTATCTCCGAAAAAATAATAGAAACAGTTGAAAGAAACACGTACTATTGGCTTTCCTTGAATTATTCTATACGTGAATTATCTATGCGAATAAAAATTTCAACGTTAAAAGGTGTCTAATATCTGCTTTGAAAAAATAATAAAAACAATTGAAAGAAACACGTACTATTGGCTTTCCTTGAATTATTCTATACGTGAATTATCTATGAGAATAAAAATTTCAACGTTAAAAGGTGTCTAATATTTGCTTTGAAAAAATAATAAAAACAATTGAAAGAAACACGTACTATTGGCTTTCCTTGAATTATTCTATACGTGAATTATCTATGAGAATAAAAATTTCAACGTTAAAAGGTGTCTAATATCTGTTTTGAAAAAATAATAAAAACAATTGAAAGAAATCTATACCATTGTCTTTCGTTGAATTATCCTACGCGTGAAAAATGAAAAACAAAAAAGGTAAAATAAACTATTCGCATTAGCCTAAGAAATTTTAATAACAGGAGTGAATCGATCGATCGGCCCTCAGAAAAAAAAGATATCAACGGCGCAACGGAAGGCCGGAGGGTTAATTTCTCAGAGTCTCTGCCGCATTCAATCTTACTTTTTACGATCCCATCGCGAGATTACGGTTAATCAAAGCGGTGAAAACCGTGGCTTGGCCCGATCGACTTTTCCTCGTTACCTGATTGATGCTGTCGTCGCTGTTCATTTATCCTGGACTCTAGGACAATACCGTCGACCCATCGATCGCTCGCGCGAATAAAAGACGCACGATGTGCGTGTAATGTAACCCAACCGCGACTGAGCACGAAATCACACTCAACCCGGAACGTTCCAAGTAGTGAAATCGTGCACAATATCCCTTTTGAAAGTAACTCGAAAGCAGGAAACTCTACGCTTCTCTAATACACCGCCTGTATTCAACCGTACGTTATATCGTGGCGCTTTTGTGATGCACGATTTCGGTTAATACGTGTAATATACTCGCGCCAATGAAAGAACCGAACGCTACGTTTAAAACAAGGCGCGTTAGAGTGATTCGGGATTTTGGCGCCTCTTTAGAATCGGTGCTACCGAATGGATTTTTGGCCGGCTGGGAACGTCTGGACGATTTACGAGATCGAAAAGGAACGTTGTCCAGGACGTTGAACCGGGAAGAGTATTTACAACCCCGATTTTTCGTCGATGTGTGACGTTGGTTCTCTAGGACTCGGAACGGGATTTTATTTATCCGATTGTCCGGAAAATGTTGGAACGAATGCAACGGTTCCGGCGTGTCGGACATTGCTGGCCAATGGTTGACGTTAGTTTTCAGAACTGCCATTGTATCGGTGCCAAAAGGTGGGTCTGTTACAAGGTCAAAGGTTTGTCTATTTCCCTTTAGGTTCTTCAGTTCCAAGTCGCGAATCAAAAAGGGCACAACATACCATCGTCGTGCGTACAAAATCGTTAATAATTATTATTTTCAACGAGGATTTCGTATGAATTGAAAAGAAATTGTTTTAGAGTTTTGATGATAAATTTCAAAGATAACGTCACTGTTTTAAACGAAACATTGTATATTTTCGCATATTTTTGTAGCTAATTCCAAGAAGAATTCACTTACTTGAACCGGGACGAAAACATTCATCGTTCGATCATTTCTTTGAACAATTTCATTGCAGAAAGAATTATTTCGTTTTTAATACGTATTATATACAAATTTGTATTCGCCTTTATTCCTTTCGTGAAGTTTTGCAATTATATTATTATCGTGGATAACATTACAGTAATATAGCTTATTTTCGAAATTAGGGCGAGTTAACGCTAAAACTACCAAAACGGTCAATTCGACTTGTTTCGAACCTCTTTTTAAAATTATTCGATTATTAACGGTACATTTGCCTACAATATTCGTGAACAATTATCAAAATAGAGAACTAATGATACTTGTAAATTAATTTGCCCCTTCCCCGTCCAAAATCGAAGATACGTATGTGATCTGTTACAAATAGTAATACTAGGTTGTTTAATAAATTTTATCGAACAACGAAACTTATTGAACAACCTATTACGTTCACTGTCGGTAGTTTTAGTGTTAAAAAATACAAGTCCAATACTTCGTTTAAGAAAGATCTTCGAGAAAAGTTTCACCAAAATCGGATATTTTCTTAGAAGAATTGAAACGAACGAACGCGTAAAATGAAAAAACTTACGATCCCCTCGTATTCTATACTCGCTTCCTTCGGGAATTTTTCGCGTGACGTTGCGCGCGTGTAAATTTATTCAAGCGTGGTTGTAACGGGAAAAAAAAAATGAAGTTGACGGTCGGGTATTTTAACGCGAAAGCTGCTCGGCATACGGCACAGATTGAGAGCAAACAAAGCAATGAATTTTTTTTTCGCCCGCGAAAACGTAATCCAAGGCATCACGGCTTTGAATTTCAAAAACCTTAATCTGTAAGTCTAAACTTGCGAGCAGCCACCTTCACCGCGAATTTATTTGCTCCGCGAAAACAGTGTTTATCATTGTTGGCATAACGCGATCGAATATGCGAAAACCGTCCGATGAATCCCGATGGGAAACGACGAACCAACGACAGGACGAGGAATCAGTCCATCGAACCACGTAGATTTCATTGCGATTGTGTACGATAATTAAATCGTGGAAATTTCAAGGCTAATTGCGAAATTTGAAATATTAATCGTATTTAAATTAGATAACGATCGCAGCGAATAACATTTTCACTGTTCGAGGCAATATAGATTTTGGCGCGAAAAGTGATTATCGCTATTTTTAACCATTTTTAACCATATTTAATCATTTTTAACCATTTTTAACCATTTTTAACCATTTTTAACAATTTCTAACCATTTTAAACCATTTTTAACCATTTTTAACCATTTTGAGGTTAAAACGTAGGTTAAAACGTACCAATAAAAAGAGGCCTTTATCGTTTAAGGCACAAACAGTTAAAACCATTATTATACTTGCAAAAAAATTTAAAATACTTTATTCTGAAATAAAAAAATAATCGTCACCTATTGTTTGAGATAACGTAACGAATATAGTAAAAAAAAACGATTTTAGTTTTTTACGTTGTTTCCTCTTTTTGTGCAAAGAAATCAAACGCAGCAAAATCCGTGCTTAATGAAATGACTATAATAATGAAGAGGAAGCAGAGATAAGTGGATCGGATGCGAATTAACAAATATTAATTATCTCCATAAGACGGTAATTAATTTTTAAAAACTATTCATTTATAAAAAAAAACAAAAACTAACGCATTTGTTTATAAAACTTGTGAGTGTAGCCATTTATAAATAAGAAATAAAAATTTAACTTTTGATTTTTTCACCATAGTCTTCGATTGTCTTTGCGTTTGAACCCTATAATGGAGAACAGTTACCCGGTTTTTTATCGGTAACGTGTTTGTGGGATTTGTCGTAAACTCGGGGTTTAGACAACTTGAAGGACACGTAGATGTACCAACAATGGAGCGGTACCACTTATCTTCGATTCGCTTGCCTTTGCACACTTCCAAGAATTGATAAAAGAACTACGTGACAACCTGAAGGACAGCGATGCATCACGCGTAATCATAAGCGTTCGATTTTTGTCAAGAAAAGAACTTGGATTGATTATGGACCAAAAAAAAAGGTCCGGATGCGTTATTCTCCGCTCTATATTACCAGTTACTATCCTGAAAATTTATATTTATTCCACGGTCCAATTCAAGCTCTGACAAATTATTCAAACACATTTGCGTACAACATTTCTGACTTTGCACCCCATGAATTAACGTAAGCTTTGAGTTTACGAGAATTGAGGAATAAATATACTACTACTGATTAAAATTAAATACATAAAATGAGGGAGTATTTCTCGCGTCTGTGTAGCAATCGAGGTTATAAATCAATATTAATGTAATGCTCAGTCACGTGATACATAAAACACGTAAAACGAAGGAAGATGATTGTATATCGAATGTTTCCGCGACAGCATTGTACTAACATCGATCATGCTGCATATTTATTCGGACGGGCAGTTCGACTCGCATTGTTACGAAAATTTGATAGAATCACATCGATATGATACACGATAAATTTCATTGTACTGTTGTTCCAGGGATCGAGTAATGTTATCAAATTTCGTAATTTTGTATATATTAATTATCAAACATTAACGAACATCAAGTTTGACACTATTATATTCTAACAGAGAATACTGTGTCATTTGTTCCATTTTGAATATGACAAAATTATTTTTATCAAGTTTCATAATTGGCCGCAAGTACATTTATTTTGCATCGATATTGTACACATATTGACGATTCGAAACAAAATAAGTAAATGTAAAAATTTCCGTTAGATTAGCGCTTTTCAAAGTATGCACCGCGGAATCCTGGATTTCCATGAAACATACAGTATGTCTAACAAGAACATATAAGGCAATTTTCGAGCATAAAATTTTCGACAACCGAAGGCTCTAATATATATAACGCCCCCCCCCCCCCCCCCCCATAAAAAGTGCCTTACCGTTACTTCGACTGCCTTTCTTCGATTTAAACGAATATTTCCACAAATTGATATTTTAAGCCATACTCTATACTAGGACAATGTTAATAATTGTTTAAACTATGGTCCTACAACAATTGTTATAATTATCATGAATAAACATTCAGATATCGAGAAACATATCGATATCAAGTTCTTACTTTAATTTTCGATCAAAATTGATTAATTAATGATATTTCTTTCATAAATAAGATCCACAATGCAATATCAATATTCAGAATATGCGTAAATGTTCAATAACAATCGCATAGACGAACAAACATTCGTTAATACCGTTCGCCTTCACAGATTTTGCAATATCTTGACGTATGTTTATCATAATTCTTAAGAACCGTCGTAAGACCATAGTTTAATTAATCGCTAGCAATACCCTAATATAAGTAATGGCTTAAAAGCCATCAATTTGTTGAAATATTCAATTAGATCGAACAAAGGCAAACGAAGTAACGGTAAGTCACCTTCTGGGGTGTATAAATAGGCCCGCCGGTTGCCGAAGATTTCATTCTCCGGGGACCTCGTCAATTATTTAATCTTTAACTTATTTTTGCTCGTTTCCTCGTTTCTCAACTCGGTCACCTCTGCTTGTTGCATAAGCAAGTGACCGGCCGTGTAGCTGGTCCGGACGGTCGATCGCCGTCTCTTCTGGTGCGTCCGCTTCCAGAGGAAGATGTTGCGAACACAGAGAGAGATATCCTTATCTCTGTGTCTGTGGAAGTCGCCGATCGAAGGAAAGGACCTTCTCTTCCGTAATCCTTCGTAAATCGTGACCAGGTTTGTGTCACGGTACCGTATCGGATCACGAAACAAAAATATTACAGTCTTAAAGTCGTTTCGTCCGTGCACTTTAACTCACGATTCGCGAATGCAAATATTAAGATACTAGTAATTTGATTTATTTCCTACTCCGTAGAAATAGGCGGTAATCACCAAAAGTTACTATTTAGGGAACGTCTCTGTAAAGAGTTACCGTTTAACGAAAGTCTCCGTAGAGAGTTACCGTTTCCCGAATATCTCCGTAGAGAATATACTGGGTAATTACAGGTAAGAGTACGCGATGGGTGACGAACAGCGATTTAGACTCAAGTGGCACAATGAATGAATCTTTATTTGGCGGACGGTGGCTTATATACATGGTTTTTGATTATCGGTGATCCTAGTGTTTGGGTTATGTGTCTTATCGGAGTGCTTGGTGATCCTCACGCTTGCGTGGTTCACGGCACTCCTTTCGACGATATCAGCCACTTCCTCTCGAATTTGCCCCACTAAGGGAAAATGGGACCGACCTAGTAGACCCAACTCCACGGTACGCGTCGCGAATTTCTCAATTTTGCCTCATTTTTTCCATATTGCAATTGCTTGACAGAACTAAACAGGAAGATCGAAGGAACTCTCATTCCTTTCATTTTCCTGGTTTAGTAATTTCGTTTGTTTTGCGTATCGAGAGAGATTGGTGGAATTTTAATTTCATCTAGAGAAAAAAAGGACAGAACTCTGAAGTATTAAACAAAAATTCAAAGTCATCCATAAATAAAATTGTTCAAGATACTAAAGTTGGGCTGAATATTCTGTATAATATATTTCCACTGTTGCAATTACTGCTATTATTTCTTATATCATTGTTGCTACTATTATTATACTACTCGTACAGCTGCTACTGCTGTTACTATGATTGCTAAAATAGTTATTACCACTACTTATTATTATTATTAATATTATTATTATATGATCCAATGTTATCCATTTCGAGTTAAGATACTTGTTTGTAAGGCTAGCACCTTTTAATTAAAATTGTGTTACTTAGAAATGGACAGAATCGGTCTTATTTATTTTTCCATACTTGTCTCTTCCTCGACTCCTTTCGAGATGTCATTTTCGAAGAAAATATAACAATTAAAGTTTTCAGAATTACGCCACGACATTTTGTTCAATTTGAAGCTTTGTGTCGAGAGGACATAGTGATCGAGAAGGTGGCACTATTTCGTGAATTCTTGGAATACAGTCTCATTTCTGGAAAATTCATTGAATCACAATCTTTCGAATATTTGAAAAAGTGTCGAATGTAATTTTAACTTCGTACTTACTTTAAATAGGAATTGTACAACTTAAAAACGTGAACGATGGAAAAAAGAAAAGTTTAAATTAAAAGATACTGGAAATACTGTGAATTTGTTTTGTTTTACATGTATATTTTGCATATGTCAATGACAAGTAGCTTAGAGCTTATAAGGCAAGTAGTCGGACGTTATTTTGCTTTCTAAAGGTTTATGGCTGAATCAAAGGTTGAATAGACTCTTGGCATACATCGTGCACCCTCGTGTGCAAGAACGATGGCTGCAGTTGCGTTGTTATTCGGTGTTGGATGATATTGTTTAAGAATCTTTTTCGATGTTGGGAGACTTTTCACGTTTTTAACTTTAGCGATTTCGGTGATTAGGTTAAATATGGTTCCCAGAATGCGTTACACAAAACTACCGATTTATCACAAGGCCGATTCTTCGATTCGTGCGACACCAATAAAATAAAATGTCTATTCTATACCTCGTCTGTACTTCGAAGAAAATATGACAGTAGATTTATTGCACAAATTGTGAGCATTCAGCTCCTTTTTATTAAATCGAAGGATATTAAAAAGCTTTATATCTTTCATCTCGCTAAAAAAAGAAAAAAAACAACGTCGTCACCTTCGAGAACCTTCTAAATCATATTATCCGTATTGAAGAAAATTTCATTGATCCACTAAAAATAAAATTAATATACGTGGACGTGTGTTTCGTCCAAAATTTAACCCTAGTGTGTTCGTCGGGTTTTCTCTATTATTTTCCAATATATAAAATATGAATTCTATAAGTAGAGGATACTTTTGACCCAAAGAGTTTGAATGTATAATCAAACGTAAGGACACTGGCTCATTTCCACCGAGAAGCGAAAAATTCCGCACGCGGCTTCTAGTTATAATCTAGTGTATACAATATTATAATCTAGTTGTGATCTAATATAATCTTATCAATTAAAAAGTGACAAATTCAATAGGGGTATAAACAGTTGAAGGTATATTTAAATTACCAATCGAAAATGAGTCTTAAAACGGTCGTCGGTTGCGAATTATCCCGCACTTGGCAATTCGGTTTATTCCGCTTCTGGATGCAAATGAGTTAAGATCGAGCTAGTCGTACATTACAGCTTATCTTCTAACTTCGCCTTATCGTATTGGGAAAAATGAATAACCGTTTCCGAATACAGCGCAATTCTTGTTGCATTTGGTGCAACCTAACGCAATCCGAGGCGAACTCGTAGCGTCCCGCAAGAATATCAATTCCGACGATTAACTCGACTCCGAATCGATATTCACGCGATTTTCAGGCACGAAAATCAACGAGCACGAGGACACCTCTGTCCCTCGATCGCACGCTGTCGGATTTGTTGTAATACCTCCGGGAAACTCGTAAATTAACACCTGCCTCGACTTTCGGACGGTGTCACGCGCGGCACTACAACGCCGGATAAACCCAAACGCTTCGACGAAACAGGGGAGGAAAAAAAAAGGAGGGTAACGCGGGAAAAGCCGATTTCGACGATGGATTCGAGCCTCGTCTGAAACGTATTTTATCGGCGCGCACGAACCGTTTCCTGCTTTGTTTTCCATCCCTTCGAACGTCATTCTTTCTCGCCCGATATTGTTTTCTAATACCCGCGCGTGGGGTCGTCTTCGGAAAGATTTAAATCGACCGGTGAAATCGCTTGGGAAATTATTACGACAGCGGATCGTGTGTCATCCAGGATTTCCCCTGTCTTCTCTCTTTGTACGTCAGCATTTTAGTGTTTCTTGTTTCGATCCAGGTTTATTTGCGACGGTAGTTTCCAAGCTGTGGATGCAAACCGATATTCACATTATGCCGCGTAGATGATGAATTATGTATTCGAAGACGTAAAGTTTAGAAGCCTTACCTGACGTTTCAAAATCTTACGATTCGGGTGAGTAAGTGTAAGACGAATTTTACCAAATTTCATTTCAGTCTTTTTACTCCTATGATAAGGAAACTAGGATAAAGTTGAATGTAAAGAATACAATTACGCTTTTCTGTGTTCTTTGAAATGGCAAATTTTTGAATAATATTTGCAAAATTTAATTGCTGTTTCTGGTAAATACTGTTTGAAATCGATTTAACAAAGCTATTTCTGAAATAATTTTGTATAAACGTAACCGTCGTACGTGCAAAAACTTGAAAATGGAATAACTATTTTTGTTATTATTGTATATGTGGTATAATCAGTATAATCCGAGTGTTTACCCTTAATACTTTACACGTTGCAACGAGGGACCAGGTCTTTAACTTTTATTCAACGAAGGATTATTTACTCTCAATTATTGCTTTTCTCTCGTTAATATAAACAGTCAATCGTACAATGTTCCCGTTAATCCTGTTTTAAGATGACTTATTGACTCTACCAGCGACTTTATTTTCTCAAACGCTAATAGATGTAAATTTTTTTTTTATTTATACGTTCAGTGGTGCAGCAACTGCGGTTAAGAGATTATTAACCCCTACGATTTAAATTTCTATAAAGCATGTCATAATCAACAGCAAGTTTGGGCACAGCTCTATCCTCGCAAATACTGAAGTTTCTCTTTGAGAACATTATATAACGGTTCTTTTCTAATATTTTTAAGATAATATATTTGACCCGTAGTTCTTACGTTTGGCCCGATTTTCTTACCAGGATATTATAAGCAAAGGGGTTAACAACATTGATCTCGTATTCTAGGTACAAGGGTGTAATGCGAATTAAATGAAGCGTTATATCTTTTAAAAACAATATTATCCGATGAATGCTTGCGATCATCGTTGAAATTTTCTTTCGTCGCGATCGGTGTTTATTTGGAGATTCGATTGGACTGGGAAGTGGTCGAACAGCTAATCGTATCGGTATTACGGCAAGGTTAAAGAACAAAACGCATCAATTTACAGAAAAATAATTGACTTTTATTGCGAATGTATTAAGTTATCTTACATTCTCGTTCCGAGCTGTTGAGCCCGCGAACGATGCTTTACACGTCTTCTCCGGACTATATTACAAATAAATATTCTCTTCTACACTCGTCGCGCCGTTTCTCCGACGCGTTAAAAGGATTTCAACGAGCTCCAGCTTGTCTAATTTCGCTTCCCTTTGAAAAAAATGCACTTTCTCTGTCGCATCTCGGGAAACGGAGCGGCGGGCATTTCTCGCCTCCTCCTATACACTTTTTTCTTTACCACTAAAACGCGAGTAAAATGTACAGACGGGTTCGCGAACGATAATACCTCTCGGTGCTGAAAAATATGAACGATTCTACAATGCACAAGTACGATGTGTTCATTCTCTCTCTTTCTCTCTCTCTCTTGGCTACAAACACAAATAATATACATACATTGACATACATAACGCACAAACATGCTCGGTCGTGAAAAGAATTTCGTAACAACGATTCGTTAATATAATTCATGTACAGTCAACGTATACGATAAATGGCTCCTATTAGTTGAGGAATTAAACTCTCTGCATCCGTGATTTCAATATATATGTTTAACTATGAAATATGAGCGACCGTATTACGAAACGAGGCGTGTGTGTTATGGCTTCGTTCCATGGACGAGCAAAATTATAAACTTTTCATCCGTTACTCGTCCAATATAGATTAAAATTTGAATTATAGAACGAAATATTTTATAACGGGCGTATAAAAATTGAACTGTCCGATCGAATAAATATCGTCATAGGATGGGTTTAGTCGAATCAAATTTCGTCCATCTTTTGTTCGTTCGAAACGCTCGGGAGGCAGTCTGGTAAATTCGAATTTAAAAGTCAATTCTTTCTGTGTGAATTTTTTTAATTATTCAAGTCTTAAAAACATTTTCTAGACGCTCTAACAGTGCACCCTAAAACTTTAAAGACGTTTAAATATTTCTCCAAAAAATAAATCACCATCGACCCAAAATGTTAAACATTTTGACCAACTTGAAAGGAAGAAAAAATGTTGAAAAACTGAACATTTCTGAGTATCATTTTCTGAATTGTTGGAAATTTGACTTTATTGCGTTTGCCTCGATCGATAAACTAATTTGGATTAACAAACCCCTTGATGTTTATCTATGAAATAAACGATTTATCTGAAATCATGCACGTTGTCTGGATAAATGTTTTTCCTTGACATTTATTGCATATAGAAGAATAATGACAAAAAGTTGTTCTGAAAAATATATATCTTTCATTGAACTATATTATACAAGGTACACGATCGCTAATTTCCACTCTGACAATAAAAGATTAGAAAAAACCCTCAATTTTCGCATCCTCAAGTATCAGACTGCCCCCTCCCCGTAATTTTCTCTTAATTTCAACGGTGAACAGTAATCGAATTTCATCGTCGACAACGACTAATATTTTTCTGCAGAAAAATTTTACAGCCACGCAACCCCGTCTCATTCTCGGATCGAAAATCTTGTTCGCTGTCCATCAACGCTATCGTCATTGAACTCGTACCAATCGACAAACGTCTGTAACAAAATTCTTTCGCCGATGAACTTACGATGTTGCAAATTTAACGATACAAATAATGCTTGGTGTTTACAATACGATCCAACACATTCGACTTCTACCGAACGAACAACGATCGTTCGATAAAAGTTTACGGTGGATGGACCTTTAAACATCGACACATGGATTCTCTCTCGATATTCCATCGTTAACTCGCTACTATATACACAGCTACGAATGATTAAATACGCGTCTGTGACAAGACGCGAATAAGTTGGTAAGCTGAGCGAACTCCTCGTCGGAACCACTTTCAACTTTACCCGAAGACTGTAACTCATGTTTCGAGGATATACGTATGCACTTGGTCGTCCTAACTTTTCAAGAATTTCAGACTTTCGACGGCACGTAGGCGTTCAGCGAATATATTCGCATTATCCTATAGCTCGCTTTATATTACCCGTACTTTCGTTTCCCGCCAGTGTGTGCGCACTACAGGCCATAAATTTCAGACAATCTTCCTCGGTGTTATAGTTTGAAATCTACCAAGCAAATAGCTGCAATTACCTCTCAGCTTTATATATTCTATTTTCTTCGAATGTACCCTGCCGTTGAAAAGTTTAAAAGCACCACTTCAATTTGTAGAGAAATAAACCTTTCTTAGGACGAGTATATTTGTTTTGTGAAAAATTTCATTCTTTCGTAATGAGAAAACATTATTTAGGTACGATGTACATTTTCGTAGACAAGTAATGGCAGTTTTTTGTTTTCGAAAAATAATTTGTATCGACGAATATTCGCTTCTTCGAAGAGATTCATGGGGATTGTCAAGAATTCACAGCGATAGAATATTTAAAGCCAAATATGATTAGGATTTTCATTTCAAATTGTACCTAAGTAATGTCCAATCATACGTACGGATAATAATTTTGGTAAAATGTTCGACATAAGGATTCTCTCAAATTTTGAACGGCAGTGTCTTAATCATCGTATATAAACATTTATTACATTTTACAACATGTATATGCGTCCTTCCATCTTTCAATAAATCGATGAATATACGATACTGATATAGAATCACTAATAAGCATTTACCACGGAAGTAATGTCGGTTATTTCAACAACCTATAATTCCATGGTCAAAATTTATAGTTTCTAAGTGTATATAATACAAACAAATATTTGCCGTTCACGAAAACAGCGTTTAACAGTTCAATTTTACTATTCTCTGCATGTATGGTAGGTTTATTTAAAACTACAGCGAAACATAATCGGAACGTTCCAATTCTTAACTAATTTGTAACAATGGTTCCTAATTCATTTGGCTCTCTGTAAGTTGATCAAATCAAAAACGATGCAACGAATTATATATATTTTAAATTTAATAGATACTTCATAAATATAGCGAAATAAATATCTTACAATGTTTTACAAAGGAACCGCCAGTTTCGAGAAATGTATCGTATACCAAAAGAAAAAAATAAATACATGTGAGCAGTGGTGCACATCCATTTTCGCAAACTAAGTTTTAAACACAAATATCGATTTTCCAAAAACGTGCACAAGCAAAATCCATAATTATTCAAACGTCAGGAATTTTAGCTCAACTTCAATGGTTTATTTAAATTTAGGTCTTTACTCTTAAAAAACGAATGTATCGTTTAGTACTTCCGTATCAGATATTAAATATAGCAAAGTCTAATTAAAGTTTATTGGAATATTGTTAATCCATTCATGAACTTTTAAATCAGTGCTCTTGTATTGTGAAATTTAATTTAATTTTTATTTTTTATTAAAATGTTGTTCGTATAATGTAGTAATACACTGTACATTAAATTTTGCACGTTATTAATAGAATGAATGATATCTTAGTCAATGTGTTAATTGAGACATAAATACAATGAGTCGTGTCGTTGTAAAGGAACGTATTTATTGTACGATACAAATTTTAATTACGATTTACATGGATCGAACATATTTATCTGACAGCTTTTATCGTAATATTGATTTTTAACAATATTGAAACAAAATTCTTTCAAATAATTATTTTATAATTCCTAATTCAGAGTGTGTAAAATTCGTAACGTTGAACCGAAAGACTTCAATAAAAACGCATTTTGTGCTAAAAATATAATCCTTCCTGTTTTCCTGGTACTTAGAATCGTTCGAATAAATATGAACAATACTCTAAACGTTCTTTGCGAACGAATACTTAATTTTTAACGAATAAATTAATACGTGCTCACCTTTGATCCTGCACTTCGCGCTGCAATCGATACTCGACGTAATTTCTAATCAATGTTTAACTATCCGTAATACTTTTGAAAACCATCTACAAACGGTAACCTGTTTCCCTAAAATTCACACAAAATTCAAACAAAATTCGATTCACCAATTTGTCCACCGTTACAAACATTATTAAATAGCGAAAAACATCGAACGATTTCACTCAACTTTCAATCGAGACAGCGTTAGCCCCGATTTATCGATAAATCAACACATCCACTATGTATGTACAAATCCATTAATAATTACCAGTCGAGTATGATCATTCAGACTACATAATGGCGCAGGGGATGACGGCATCGACAACTCGTTTCACTGCGATGAATGTTGTCTACGTCATCGGAATCAGTGTCCCGTTTCCAACAAAGCGACCTAACATCCCCCATGGTGACCAGTAACCATAAAAAGGAACGTTGAGTTAAAAAACACGACGAAGAGTAAGAACTATTTAAGAGCCACGTTGAGAAGCTACGAAGCTTCAACCTAACTACGGATAATTAATACTCTTCGTCTACAATATGTACACGGTACAAAAATAATTAGAATAACTACGATCATTCTCAATGCCAGGGTCCAGGACCACCCTTTTGTTGTTTTGCCCCTTTAATCGTTCGTTACTATCCCGCCACAGAAAATAATTTCGGACCGGAAACTTCTTTCGTTGATAGAATCGTTTAATTTCTCTTTATATTTATTCCATAATTAAAATCGCCCGTTCGTTCCAACAATAGAGCGATCGGTGCAACAATAACCGACACGTTTATCGAAGGAGGTTCGTTTTCACTGTTTCGGTCGATAAAATGGGATTTAATTCCTTTTCATTTTGTAATTGCTACTTCGCTCGAAACTCTCGTATTTCCCAGAAATCTGCAAGTTCTTCGACACCACGAATCGCATATTTTATTCTCCGCTCGTAAATTCCCGTATACGCGAAAATTACGAATTTCGCGTAGTGCTCGCGACAAGCATACGTAATTGCACAAAGGTCCACGCTCTATCGTTATTTTCCTTAAATTATAGTGATTTCTGTGAACGTGCCGTTTTTTGCCCACTACTTCCATAGACCCAGCTAACATTTCAGTGGCAATTATTTTCCGTTTAATTTTCGTTACAACTTCCATTCTTTCTCCCTCAGAAATACTTCTCCGACAACGTGGTTACTGTTGCAACGTTCGTTCAATATCCGCGAAAAATATTCAAGAACAAATTACCTAATTTTTTTCCATCTCGGGACGGGTAACGAAGCATTAAAGTTAAGAATAAATAGACGCGAGAATAAATTAAACGTAATTTTAATCGATCAACGCGATAACAGATCGACAGCGATTCAGGGTTGCCTTTATCCCAGCCGAGAAACAGTAATCGCATCATCTAAACTAATCGTTAAAGCTTTGGACTCCACTGCGTGGATATTTGTTCGCGCGAATTCTCGTACGGCGATCATTCCGCAAAATAAATCACTTGTTTCGCGATTTTTCGTGCGCATCCACGAGGAATCGGACACGTGATCGGCAACTTGATTAATGGTTAATCATAGAATGTTTCGCGAAATGCATGCTTTTATCCTCCGTTTTCGCGATTTGTTGCAACGGATACACGTGCACACAGAACCCGTGACAAGACAGAGGGCAAAAAGGGTGCCCGTAAATTTTTTTTAAATTAAATCAACCGCTTCAACATTTTACCGTGAAATTCTCGAAAATTATTTTTACCTGTATCGGATCTCTTTTCTACAAGAATTTATTTACGACACGATACGACACACCCGTGTATATGCACGTTGTGCATCAAGCGTAAAGTAAATACGTAGGTATATGTACCAAAATACTTTTAATCGTGGCCCCGTGTGCACATATACAGGATAATTTATACTCTTTGTAGAGGATAGGACACGTAGCTAAGACAACTCGTGCCTCCCGTTCGATGTTGCACGATACAACAAAGTTAATCTCCGCGTAATGTTACTTCTTTTAAAGGAATCGTAATTGCATATTTTCTTTCATCAAGGAAATTACTGAAAGTATCGGAAAATGAAACATCTTCCGAAGTATTCATTTTTAGAAGAATTTATATTATAATACTACTTTTATACGAACACTGTTCCGTGTTTTTAGTTACTCGAAAACAAAACATACAGTTCCGTTAAAAAAGAAGTACAAGAGTTTTGCTTCTTTAGATTGATAATTGAACTTACGAAGAAAGAGTGGGGCGAAAGAAAAATTATCAACCTTATTGTATGACTCGACTTTTTCTTAATCATCGATTGAATAAAGAATGCGCGACGAGTCTTGATCGCATGACTCATCATGTGTAAAATTGTCGCATTGTGTTTCGACGTATCGTCATTATCGTTTATAATCCATGATCGGTCGCTCTAAATACACTTACTGACAAATATTAGAAAAGAAATTAATTTCTTGTGAATTTTTATACAATTTTTATCTTCTAAATTACATAAATTTAAACTAAATTAAGTACTAAAAGTCAACATTTCAAAGAACAGTTTATTATTGTTTGAAATATCGAGTCTTAGTATTAAATTTAGTTTTAACCTATTTAAAAATTAATCACTTTTTTAACTTCCGTCAGTCAGTGTATATTCACATATACGAGCTACCCTTACACAGAAATGATTTGTCGTTATCTAGAAGTAATATCTGATCAACAGTGTGATGTACATGCCGTAGAAAATATTGACTGTTCAAGGTCATCGAGCCGCTATTTTCTTCACTTTGTTCGACAATTTTGCAACTTTCTCTCATATACATCATATTTTCTCTTGCCTTTTCGCTGTCTTTAACCTTTACGAATAACTATAGTCGTTACCTAGAAACAGCTAGACAGAATTTTATTCCAATAAAAGATATTCCGATAAATATTTATTCGCAACGTTCGATCGATCCATAGTTATTTGGATAAGCTTCTATTTGTTTCATCATGATGTTGTATAACAAGATTGTAAGATTTAAATTGTAACTTTTATTGGGCGAATAATGCGTTAAAAATTATTGAAATTTTATTTGAAATTTCTATCTAGATAAATATTTCGCCTATTTGTATTTAGAAATTACTCGTAATAATCAGTAACGAAGGGGTTAGAAAACAGAAAATACAGGCACGTGGTCTGTTAAATGGAGATGCAAATATGGAAAATAGAGGCCATTTACAGTAACTTAATGAGCTTGAGCGGTCAATATTTTCCATCCTGAACACAGGGTTTTTTTACTGTGTAAACTATCATCGGTAACAACTCGCGTCGCTTCACGAACATGAGAAAACGCAAATCGGTGGGATGTTTACCAACATTTAATCCACTGTATACGCTTTTTCTTTCTTTTCTTTTTCCTTTTCTAATCATAAACGCAATATTGTATACTTCTGGCTATTTAAAAACCGATTGCGAAGCACTGAATCAAAAGGGTTTGAGACAGTGGCTCTGTTCTTTCAATACGTACGGAATCTTAAACGTACTTCAAAGAGTGAAGAAGACTAAGTTTATTTAGTAACAATTTCGTGTGCTAATATTAACTTCATTATTGTTGCTCGATTGAATTTTCATGGACCGAGATGTGCTCTAAAAAAACAATTGACGAGAAAATATCTAGGAGACGACTGACTAGTAATTTTAGAATACTAATTTAAGAAATTAAATAAACATACTTGGGGACAACGGGATTAAAAATCAATTACAGAAGTAATCGATGTCATCGACGGGTATGATCGTTCTACCAAACGAAGAGCGAGTAAACCTTCCCTTTTTTAAGCCATAATAAACAATTTTTCACGTTTTATGAAAAATCTGAAACAAACTGATGTATTCAAATTTTAAGCTTTTATCAAATTTAAAATGGGCAGTATGTTTTGTAGAGTAATCATTAATCCTTAATTACTAGTGCTGCAGATACAAAGTGTTTTTTGTTAGCGAAAAGAATTCCACTGCGTTCACCGGAAATTAATTAATTCGGTAACACGACCAGACAAACGGGCAATTTTTATTCGGGCATTATTTTATTCAACATCTGTTAAATTTCTCGATTCGATTAGCCCTTCAAATATTTGACAATTTTTAACGTATAATGAAAAACTGTTGAAATCTAATACATTGTTCGTTATCAACCCAAAATATAGGAGAGTTGTTTTAATTGGATTAATTCATTGTAGACAATAGTAGTGCAAATAAAAAGAAAAACAAATGCTTTGTGTATTTTGTTGTTATGCTTCGATAAATAAAAAAATATTTAGACATCAACTGAAATATTACTTTTTCTCCTATGAGGGCCAGCAGGTTGTTATATCAAAAATGGTTCGATTTGTTTCATATTTAAAATGTTTCTCTAAATAATTTGATATGTTTTTTTACAAATTAGAATACTACCAGTTCAATACAGAAAAGTAGTTACATTCGAATTATTTTACAGAAAGTCGTACAATAAGGACTTATTTATTTCTCTATTTACCATTCATTAACAATATTTAATTTTTCATGAACGATTACAAAATGTCCAAATTCGGTAACTTTCCCATATAAATGTCTCGTTGTTTGTTTGATATTTACCATCGTGATACATTCAAGTGCCACGAACCACAATCGAGTAATTTTAAATCCTCTTGTATCAAATTTTCATTGATTTCCGATAGACAAATGGTCAAAAACGTTTAAAGGGGTTTAACCCGGATAAAGCAATGTCCGCAAAAATGAGTCTCGACGATGCCTCTGGTTTTCAATGTTATGACACTGCCCGCGCAACGCACAGACCGCGCATTGTTCACGCCAATTAACCACCGCAGTAATTACTTCGCTTTGTTCGCAAATGCAGGTACTAAATTACAACTCTGACGAGTCATTGAAAATCCAGCCGACTGTACCTTCACCAAATTTTTGTCTTTTTTTTTTCCACGAGATTCTGATGCGACCGCCACCGAATAACCAAAAGTAAATTATAACGGGATCGGTTACCGTATTTGACCAATTAATCGTAAATTATTGAAACTAAGAAACGAAATGATTTCCGTAGGTCCTCGATCCAGATTCGCAAAGATTGAACTAGGACAAATTTAACGAACAATTAAAGCAACAACGTTTCGACCAAATACTATTCCAAGATGAAAGTGTGGAGTACACGGGACAAACATCCTTTCACAATAGGCTAACTGCAACTCGAGTTTCACGATCGAGGTTTAATCCGACACATCACAAACAATTTCAAAGATGAACGGGATACCGTTTCTCGATTCGGCTCAACGACTTCAGACGCGAGTTCCCATTGAGTCATCGAATCAACAATGGTAGCGTCAAAGGCAACGATCTATTTGTCACGCGATACGAGATACGTCCCGAGGCTTATCTCGTGATGGAAACGTGCATAAATTACGCGCATCATGTATACCTGTACGCCCCCGAGATGTGCATCAGAACTTGAAACCGTATTCTGTCGAATTCACTCGTATATCCGGAATTTCGAAAACACGTGTACGAAACGAACAACTTTTAACGATAGTTTGAGCGTAGGCTAATTTCAATGAAAGTAATAATAATTTTCATACGTATCGATACCTCCAAGTGAAGACACTTTGATCTGAAAATTGACTATGTCTGGCCCTTTGGTTTGCGTACGGTGAAAGGATACGTGAGATAATCAACGAGAAGCAGAGCATCATCGAAACGTTCTTTGATTGAACGTGTCTCGATTTTGGTTCAATTTTAAGAAACGATCTAAACAGTTTCTCTTCGGTACGAAATAAACATCAAATCCTGTATTTTAACATTTCATCTATTATTTAAGAAATAATATTTATAACGTTAATTTTCTCTACTTTTTCTTTTTTCAGATTGATCAGTTCGACTCCTGAGAGACTCGGTGATCATTTCCTACAAAAATGCCACTTTAATTAAATATTTTCAAATAAATTTAGTCGTGAATAAATTTTGAGAAAAATATTCTGCTATTTATGCGAAGTGTACATATAATATATTGAACTGTTTAAAATAAAGACAAAGAAAAATGTCAACGATGGTTTATTCGAGAAAAGATTTTCAAGTATTACAAAAATCGAATCCGTCTGGTAAAAGTGTTACAAAGTGCGCCGATTAATATTGCGGTAATGCGTGAAAATGAGAGGAATTGCGCGTGATCCGGAGAAAAACTGAAGCGTTTGGGATTGACGAGCGAGTGAAGTGTTCTCGAGGCGTGAAAGACGAGCAATTGAGATGACGTCAGACTGGGAAATTTTTGGCAAACGTGACCAGATGCACGGACTGAGAAAGATTAAGGATTAGAACGAAAGGGAATAAATGCGTGTGCGAATATAAGGTGCGAGAGAAGAGTGTTTGAGAACATTGTTGGAAAAGAATCAAAGTGTGTCGCGTCGTGTCGTGTGAGATAAGAATAGCGTAGTCAGGGTAGTTATAATTTGTGTGCTTTGTTAATGATTTCTTCCTACTACTACCTCATTCAATACACGTATATCCTAAAACTTGATTCATCTTTATTTCATAATAACCAGTAAATAATTCCCACAATATTATCGAATTTACTAAATCGGTGAAATGAGAAAATACCTGGTGTCGATTACAACTGGCCTACCAGTGCACAGTATTCGTCGTTTCTGGACATTTTCATGCCTCTCGGAGCGAATGTATAAGTTATCGAAACTTACCGGGAAACATCCACCGATTTGTGCAGTATACTGCACGGACATGTTGCTTCTACCGACAAAGTGCAAATCTGCCACTGACAGAGAAGCTGCTGCTCGAAACGACATCTTGTATATATTGGCACATTGCTCGTTTCACGATGGAAATGCATTTAAATTAACAAACAACTCGAGATTTATTTATAACTCATCTCTCGGATGAAGGTACATCCCTCTTTCCCCAACTTCCCAATTACGCGAATAACGATACAATTCTATATGCTTTTTACTTTCTCCAAATTTTCCACGACTTACCGAAATTATTTAGTAGAGGCATTTATGCAAAGTGTTCCATTAGAAAAGGACTACGTAATTATCTCTTTCAGATGCAACGAGAGGAAGAAATATTTCGTGAATAATTCGAATGGTTTTAACTATCGTTTGTTAAATACCCGCTGTCATGTACTATGGTCACCTTAGGGACAAAGTTAAGATTTCTTTAAATTATTAGAATTTGAACAGGAGTTAGGTATCTTTTATTCCTTATTAATTATACTGGTAATATTTCAGAAACTGTTGAAAGAGCTCCACGATGAGTCTTTTATACATTAATTTATTTATTACGAAACATTTCAAACCTATAATTTTAACTCTGTATTTTTATAATAATGTACATGTACATTATTATCAAATGAAATTATATCGATGCAAAGATTGTTACCATATGTTCCAAATAATATCGATAAAAGAATTGATAAATATATTAACCCCCACAAGTGTTCTCATAGCAAAGAATATTTTGTTAGATCCCCTTACCCATTTCGAAGCATAGTTAAATGTATTAAAATTCAAGTCATTTGTTTAAAAAGCAACTAACCGACACACGAAAAATTGAAAACTCATAAATAAAAGAAACCACCTCCGTCCATCAATGAGTTCTAATAACTGTGTAAAGTACCAAAGAGTTTTACCCATATCCATTCCCGAGAAAAGAGTTCTAATACTTTCTGTGGTTCAGCGCGTAAATTAAAGAACAATATACCGTTTGGTAGCACTAGTAACTAAGTTCAAAGGGAATTAAAGCTTAGGTTCGGTTGTTTGAAGTTACTCCAACAGATTGTTTCGATCGATACGAAGATCGTTGCGTTCAAGCAGGGAAAACGCGAAAATGATTTCGCAGATACGCGGTTGTCGCCAGATCTGGTAGAATATTTCCCACGTTACAAGGAGACCGCGTTTCTCGTTTGAAATAGAAAAGGCACGTATCAAAAAGAGCGAAATCCTCTTCCGGCAGTGATTTTTCCACGAGTGTAGCACATGTCGCGCGATCGCGCGACGAAAGTGATTTTCCTTTACTCGCGAGCTACTTGCTATTTAGAGCGCGTTTCGGACCGACGTGGAAGCGATACGTGCGCGAAAATCAGACCCTCGTCGAAGCAGCTGACACTCGATCCATTTCCTCTCTTTTCCTACTCCAGTGTCCGTTTCCGCCCCTTCCGTCGCTTAGACTTTTATCGGTTTTTCATCGCCTACGAGACGAGTTCAAGAAACGATAGTCTTCCTCGATAAAAAAAAAAATATTCCATCCTGCTCTTCAAATTAAACATTTCGTTCGTTCGTCACTTCAACGCGTCATTCGTTCAGATCCTGCAACGTTCTTCCTTTCTATAGGTCCGAACGACTCGATACTTTTCAGATATTTTCCACTTCCCGCTTGGTGATTTTTTCCTTGCAACGTTTTCTCAGCGTTTACAAATCAAGTTGAGCCATCCTCCGAGGCGTCTTTTGTAGTTACCAATCGTTTACTTTTCGATGATTACACATTCTATGGAAAGGGTCTACGTCAAATTGAAGTCTTCGATCTTCTACTTTCCATTCGAGGAATATAATACCGTGTTTGATCGCGAGATCGAACCCAATGACCCCTATGCTCCATTCCATAGATGTATCTTTTTCGGTTCATCTTTCATTCGGTATTATCGTTCTCCGAAAGGTGTGTAACTATTTCGAAAACAATTGGCCAACGATCCACTCCCTCGATTACGAAAAAAGATCTTTCTCTTATTCGTTCGTTCCACCGTTGTCCACCGAGAAGAACGAACTACAAGGAGGAACAATAGTTCGTTTCAGCAGCAAGGAATTCTACGCTTCCTCGTTTCTCGTTAATGTTCGACGACGCTTCGTCAATTTTCGGGATACCGTGTAAATAACAATGGGGTAGTTATTTCACAAACTTCCGGGAAGTAACTACGTCCATCTCTATTCGAAAATAATCGAAAGTTCGAGTGGTGGGTATTAATGGCCGTTTGTACAAGTACAACTCGACCAGAGAGTTACCAAGTTTGTATATTTCCATCAAAAATTTGGCAGAAAGTCGATAGGCAGCCGCAAGTCCATCCCCGCTTCGCGAGATCTCGGATATCTCGATGCAACTTTTACCGAGCCACCATGCTGGAAGTAATTCCTTTTCAACGCGAGAATCGACTCTTGGAAAACTCGACCTGTTATCTTTCCCTGCTCACAGCGATCGCCGAGGCACGTACCCCGGAAGTACACCATCCTCCCCTTTGTCGCGGTAAGGTCCCCCAGTTTCTTTCTCCTCGTTTTCAGTTCGCTTGCGATGCACGATGCACTCCCCGATGGAGTGCATAGAGAACGGTGACAGTTCTTTTCGACGCTGGCGTTCCTCTCGGCACTTTCTGGACAAACGATAAAGTCGAGGACGCGAACAAACGGCTATAGCTATCTGTTTTCCTGTCGGCGGTCTTGATACGAGACAAAGCGATGCGCTTAACCCTGGACTCGGGTCTGCGTGCTTCCCTTCGAGAAGTGGATATCGTTCCTTCGAATCGAAAAGAAAAAAAACGCTGCTCCTCTCCTCTGCTTCTAAATTGGACTATTTTGTGGCAATCGTTGGCTGTAGATCGTGCTTATCTCCCGTTGCCTGACTGGTCGTTATGGAGTTTCAAAACTGCAACGTGGAGATCCGTGCGTTGGCAGTCTCGATGTACGTCGTAGTCAGAGTGTTCAAGAACGTTTAGAATTAAGAAACGAAAGATAAACTCGTAACGATTTTTGGAAATCTGGAACCATTGAAACGGTCGTTCCTTTGGAGACAAAGTGACGTATGAGCAAGGTTCGAAGCTATCTTCGTAGAAATGGTTCCTGGCGTATGTGGAAATAGTTTTTCATGCAATTGTCGACTATCGGCTTTTTGTCACCGTCACTTTCCACATTTCGATTATCCCACATTCAGAGTCGAACGTCCTCGACGACTGCATAAGCAATCGAGGAACGAGACGTTCCGCGTCCGATACGACCTAGTTTCGACTTCTCGTATTTCACGTGTTTCATCTTCTCGATAGGAAAATTATCGATCCTAGCCGCTCCAAGGAAGCTGGAAGATTCGTTTCGATGTTAGCGTCTTCGCCTCCAGACAACATTATCATCATCGTCATCTTTATTTCGCGAAGCTGTCGCCAACTAGTCGAAAGGTGTTCCGAGACGAAAGAGAGGCAGAATGAATTCTTTTCGCGTTTCTATCGGCTCGCTGCCTCTTTTCATCCTTTCTGAATCGCTTTAAGAGATTCTCACCGCTCCAACTTCCTTCCTCGGGCCCTCTTTTCAATGCCCAACATTTTTGCTTCGTTCTTCGAACGTTTGCTCAGCGCCGCATGGGACACTCGTTGCAAAAAGGGCTCCACTTTCGTCGCGGGACGAGATAGAGTGCTCATTGTAACAAAAGTTCGTTCGTCGATTTTGTTTGGCACGTAAGAGTTCCGTGATTGTCGACTCGTGTATACATGGTCTAAAACCGGAGCGATTCGCGGTACTGGAGATCCAACGTTCGAAATATCGTTTCTGCTTTCTTCTCTTCGGCGCCAAATGTTCACGAGTGCCTTAACAGCGCCATCGAAACATCCGTCATAGGACACTTTCGATTCTATCGGCAGGAAATGAAGCCATTTCGACGAGATGTATCTCGCTTGTACTTTCTTCCCGCAAACGTCCTAGACAATCGAAGATCCAGTGAAACTCTAGCTATAGAAAACATGCCTCTTCGATCGGTCCAAGTTTTCTTCCGGTACCTCTTCACTCGATTAAACGCCCGAGTTTTAAACGCGTACGGATCCGTTCGAGAGTTGAAATTCAAAAGAATCGCTAACTCGACCACTCACGTAGATCGAACTCGGAGTCGAAAGGTTAGAATTACTTCGCCGGTGACCTAAATCTCCGATCGATGACACTTCCCAATCGAATATCTCCAGTCCGTGATCGATCTCCCAAAGAGAAAGCACCCGTTACATCCGCCCTGTTATTCGCTCGACTTGTTCCCGCGGCTGAAACCATTCTTCCGTCCCTTGAATTTTTAGGTTTTGACACGTGAATCGATAATGCAATTCCGTATCTTCCATAGAAACGGAAGACTCGGCTTTCCACGGGGGCTCGAGTTCCACCGATCGAAAACCAAAAACGAGAATCGCAAAACGATCGGAGTGATTCCCCTGGCCACGGTTGCATTCTGCGCTCAATTTTCTCTCGCTTCCCTTCGTGTTCGGGCTCGACTTTTCTTTCACGCGAGGTCACCGACAAAAGAATTTCATCCACGGTGTTGTTCCATCGAGCGTGAAAATAATTCATCACGTTGACCCGTGTGTTCCTTGGAATTCAGCGTGTTGAACAAATTTTGAGTCGAGAAAGAAAAAGAAATTCTCCGCGAGAAAAGGATTCGTTCGAGATGTCGGGAGTATTTCATTTTCTCGCTTCACTTTGGTAACGATGATCGAAACAGATATCCTAAAAACGATCTAAGATTGTTTTAAACACGACCTTTTGCACAGGGAGGCTCTCTTTTCTGAGATTGCACCGTGTTCACTTGGACGATGCGCGCGAGTCGGTCTTCCACGCTTCCTGGTATCTCTACGAATGACGAATACTTGATCGAAGTAACTACTTGGTAAATGAAAGCTCGTAACCGAAGCAGATCTAAAACGTCTCGGTTGTATCTTCGTCTATGTGATCTGTGGACGCTGTATCCGTTTCCTTGACGCGATTCTTCTCCGATCAGCGATCGAATCCAGGCATCGAACCACGACTGACCAACGAACAGCTTTCAAAACGTACACGTTGTGGCTCGTGGCTTCTGATTGCTTGATTAAGCTCGTCGCGGTGTCTGAAAGCACGTTCTCCCCTTTGTTTTCCTCGCGCAACTCGAGTTTCGTGTCAAAGAGAAACACTTCGCGCACGAGTGCAGAGAGGAACTTCGTGCGGAGGAACGTGGCAAACTTTCTTCTCTCTTCGCAGTGTCGTTGCTTTGATCGCGTCCTCCCTTGGTTTACCTTGCTCTTCCTCAAACTTTTCTCCGTCCCTTCCCCCACCCCCCCAATCTTTTCTCCTTCGTCGCTCTTGATACTCGACACTCCGCCCGCGAACGCGTGCCCCCTTTTTTCTTCTTGGTTTCTCTTCGAAAATAAAGTGAAAAACAAAAAAAAAATATATATATATATATATATATATACTTTGGCGAATCGGAAGCGGAGAACGAACGAAGGGCCCCGGTTTCAGCAGCACGGTGCTCGTTGTACACGGAAATCGTCCCCTTTTTCCGGCTACGAGTGGTGCTTAACCACTTACGTGGAGTACCTTGCAAGAAGCACCAGCAACACCGGTACTATTGTTTGCACCCTGAAGATACTGGCGTCGCTGCCGATTGCGCACACCTCTTCGGTGTAGTACTCGCAGTGTACCTAAAATCAAATCGTATCGTATTCCGGTTAATCACTCCTCGTGACGACGATGGACGACTGACGAAAACACGATCGGGCCAATTTTTACGATTATTTACATTTTGTTTTTTTTTTTTTTTTTTTTTTTATCCGTTCGCGCGCCGTCTGTACGACTATCGATTAAATTAGAAATAAAATGCGAGTAACTCTCATCGGACAAATTAAACGCTACACTTTTTGCGAATTTAGTCCTTTGCGTTTTTACAACAGTTTATAATCGTTACTACTCGAAACCGAGGTTAAGAACATTATTGTATCAAATTGAGATTCTTGAGCAGATCCTCTCAGAGATTACTGTGATTTTTTACGATGCGCGGAAAAAAAAATACGAAAGGCACAATACTCTTCTTTCGTTATTTTCGCGCAAAGATAAATGAAAAGGAGATAAACATTTTTATTTTAATATTCTCGCGATCCTTGAGCATTGCATCTAAACATTCAGAGTATACGCGACGCAGAAATATTTTTTGTCGTTTATTGGCTCGAACGTTTATGTATTATTTCACGACTTCGACATAAGGGGACGAATCAATTCCATAGTTATTCAGAGGAAACATTACTGCCCACTCGAATGGTAAATTTACTTTTGAAATTTGATTAGTTGCATCAACGAAACCGAAATTTAATTATCAAGAATATAATTTTGCTACGATATACAGAGACAACTCTATATTTAGAATTTCCTGTACGTTATAGTGGAATAGTGTTATTCACGCTAATTTTGTATTTATTGTATTAATTTTATTATAACAGTATATTACTATAAGTTATAATAAACCTACTCAACATTTTTTTTCTTGATATTCATATGATGTTCTCCACAAAAGATTCATTTGAATTTTTACTCAAAAATAGCATTCTCTGCTCGTAGAAAAACTCCCTGAGATCTAAGGTTTCTATTCTTATAATAATAGTAATAATAATAATACATCTTTATCGCACCAAAGTTATATACAATGTAAATTGAATAATACTCGATTCATAGAAGTTTATATATTGTTTTTAACTTCGTACGTAATGTTGCAAAGTGTTAATGTACACTGTTCGTTGATAATCTTGTTTAAACATTTATTTTATGCATCTGAAAATGTCCAAATATCGAAATTTGAAATTTACTTAAAACACGACTACCTGTACGTGACCTCTCGTTCAATTTTATTTTAGAAACAGTGTAATTAAAATCAAGGTAACTTAGTGAACAAAAAATGCACTTTCTGAACATTGACGTTTTTTAAAATAATTACTTCGTTGAAATTGATACTGTATATATTTTAGACCTTTAATGAGAAACATCAGACTTGCGAGGACAGCATCCGAAATTAAAAATTTATCATCGTCTCCGTATACGTGGCAGATAATCTATGTGCTTATGTATTTTACAATATACTTCGAGCTTCCAAATACATATTTTAAACAACTTCACGGTTGCTCTAGAGCTACATGACCGGACGTATCTCAAAGCGGTAACAGTCTCTCCCCAAACTAAGGGTGGCAAATATTTACCTTCGAAAGCGACTGCGACATTCTGTCAAGAAACTTCTTTGTAAATTGAGCTGCGCCATCGCCACATTGTCGGCGAACCGCATGATGCGAGCACTCCAAATACTCCTTGAAACCACTGAAACAGACATATTAAACCATCTTGATTACGTTCGATTATCAAGAATTCTTCTCTCGACTTCTCCGTCACATAATTTCTACATATCGATACCCTTATCGTTTATAAATTTTGAGCCTAAATAAGAATTGTTGTGGATTAATTAAATTCCTTATTTAGCCGTTAAGAGACAAATTTTTCGTTCAGAACTGATATTTATTACTCGTACAAATCGAACCCGTATTCAATTAAATTTGACTGACAGTAAATAAAATTTTGCCGAATAACCTCTGTATAGAACATTTGTGCTATAAATTAATAAAAATCGAACAGAATTTATTAATCGGTAACATAACGACAATTTGTTTTCAAATGCAATAAAATATATTTTTAACACTGCTAACACTGGTTAATTCTAATTGTGTCGCGGTGACATATGTATGTACCAAGTATTGTTTACTTATCAGTGCAACAATTTCGCGTTTAATTTGACCAAAGGATGTGTTTAAATAATCTTTTGCATTATATTACTATCGATCAAAGTTAATAAAAGCAACTTAATTTTGGATGGAGAAATTTCTTTTTTGTTTTACGAGGAACATTTTCCACAAATTTTCAAGCCACTAACATGAAACATAAAATGAGAACCTTTCTAAATTCTGTAACGGTTGCATAATTTTTCTCTGGCTTATTTAGTAGTTACAGGGTTACAAAAAAAAAAAAAACGCAATTGAGTCCGCACTATTTTATACAATACAACGGAAGAAGCAATTTCATTCCACAAATCGACCTGGCTTGCCCACATACAGTAACAAGAAGTGAGATCAGCATCCGCGCGGAATTAGTCATTCGGACTATTTTTAATTATACCTATAATTAAAACCAATCCAAACGATGTCGAATTTAGATTGATTTTCATTCGAAGAACTTCACCAACCCAATGCCAATATTCTTACGAAGATATAATAATAATTGTTATACAATTTTATTTACATTGGAAAAGAAAAGTTGATAGCACTGAAGAAATAGAAATAAATACGGTGGGGATGATTTCATTTTATTCGGCCGAAGAAAGAATCATAATAGGTTGCTCGATAAGTTTTGTCGTTCGATAAAAAATGGAACTATTACGTTCGTCGTTTTATTTTTCCAAAGATGATACTACTGTTCGATGCACATATGTGAAGTTTCGTGTAGATCTGTCGACTCATTCGTATATTTACAGTTGTTCAAAGTGGAAGTGTCATAGTATTTTTTTACGATGTAAAAAATGACAAAACTTATCGAACAATCTAGTATAATATGTGCACAAGCCACGGATAACGCTTGGAAATTAAAAATTATAATTAGATGACCACTTCGGTAACTAGATTAAAACTAAACATGTAATACAGCTTTAATCATTGTGACGACCGCACCATATTTTCAAAACCTCTACAAAAGAGACTTCGATTATTTGAAGAAAAATTGATATTTTCAAAACCTCTACAAAAGAGACTTCGATTATTTGAAGAAAAATTTTAAATACGCCATACATTCGGATTGACATGGCTTTTTCAAAACATGAACATTAATTTCGAAATGATGCGATTATATAATTTAGTATGCGAATGAATCGAATCGACCGAATAAAATAAATATGTATACAATGTGCGGTACAACCGAATACGAAGTGATTTTACATAAAACAACGAATCGAAAGTGTGAAATATAATTTTTTTTTTTTTTGTACAAAACTTTATTTTTGAAATGAAAAATTTTATAAAAATGTGGAGTACGAGTTAGTGAGAAAGTAAATTGTAAAAATTTCATTACTTCGCTACTTTTATCACAATTTTCTTAGGCAAAAAATACGGTAGACGGGTAATCATTTCTGATTGTAAGTTGTTACTTTTACACATTATACAAACATAATAGGCTTTAGTGCACGTATATATTTTCTTGAAAACGAAGTCTCGTTCAAAAAAATGTTATTCTACATCTTGGATAATTCTTTGCACGTAAAACCATCTCCCACTAGATTACGCTACTCGATTGAAAATATAACCGGAGACTTCGCAAAAAGAAGACATGCGCGAACGTGTTGAGTGAGACGTTATAATGTAATTCAAAATTGTTCTTCCTTTTTCCGTGCAAGAGTCCAATACACGTTGGAGTTTCATGAGATATTAACCCATGAGTTTAATCGACCATCTTACTCGCTAGTATTCATCGTCGGAAAGATGCTTGATCAAACCTGCGGATAAATCTCCAGTAAAGTAAACCTTTGCTGGTCCACTGGAGACTTTCACTATTTCCTCGAGCGTGTATGTGCTGTTAGCAAAAGTCCCTATCGATTGTTGTTAGCCATAACGCGCGTTATTACTGTATGAATTATCCACTGGTTATTATGAAATAATGGTGAATATAGTTTTAGGATATACGTGTACTGAATGAGGTAGTGGTAGGAAGAAAACATTAACAAAGCACACAAATTATAACTACCCTGACTACGCTATTCTTATCTCACACGACACGACACGACACGACACACTTTGATTCTTTTCCAACAATGTTCTCAAACACTCTTCTCTCGCACTTTATATTCTCACACGCATTTATTCCCTTACGTTCTAATCCTTAATCTTTCTCAGTCCGTGCATCTGGTCACGTTTGCCAAAAATTTCCCAGTCTGGCGCCATCTCAATTGCTCGTCTTTCACGCCTCGAAAACACTTCACTCGCTCGTCAATCTCAAACGCTTCAGTTTTTCTCCGGATCATACGCAATTCCTCTCATTTTCACGCATTACCGCAATATTAATCGGCGCACTTTGTAACACTTTTACCAGACGGATTCGATTTTTGTAATACTTGAAAATCTTTTCTCGAATAAACCATCGTTGACATTTTTCTTTGTCTTTATTTTAAACAGTTCAATATATTATATGTACACTTCGCATAAATAGCAGAATATTTTTTTCAAAATTTATTCACGATTAAATTTATTTGAAAATATTTAGTTAAAGAGGCATTTTTTTAGGAAATGATCACCGAGTCTCTCGGGAGTCGAACTGATTAATCTGAAAAAAGAAAAAGTGGAAAAAATTGACGTTATAACTGTTCAGATTTTCTCCGGGCCACGCGCAATTCCTTTCATTCTCACGCATTACCACATTACTGACGAAATTTCTTTAAGAAAGTGGTCCAGCTTTCTAAATAGATGATAATTTATAACAAATCCGATGATTGCAACCATCATCGATGTATATTGTTCCCAATTGGACAGAAGTGCTATTAGATAATTCGTTTCACAGAGTACACTCAGTACTAAAAGTTTTTGTGTGTCGAGAATCTAGATACTCGTTTATAAAAAATTCAAGTATCGAAGAAACATTCTATACAAGAATTCCTGTAGCAACGCATTTTACGAGGAGAATTCGTTACGTGAAACGAAAGCAGAATCGATATAGAAAGCTTTCGAAAGCTTCGCACCAAAAATAAAACTTGGATATCTTACATCTTCGTTCAGGATATAAATATATTATTACTAGACTGCGACTTTTATACATCTATTGCGTGTGCAAGTAAATATTTCATTAAGTAGAATAATAATATTAATTAAAGTGAAACATTAAGTAGTATAACAATATTAATATTTTCTTTTTCATAAGAACATATATTCTGCAAATATCTTGTACACGTTCTGAGCATTCGCATGCTCCATAAATATATAAAATTCGCGTGCCTCATGAATGTATAAAATCGTGCAAATGCAAAATGCATTCTAATCAATTAACTCATTCGATTCTCTACACTCCTTTCGGAACTATTTCTCAAAAACAACAGTTTTCAAAGGGTTGTATCTTGAGCGCAGTGTTCGCTTATAAAGAAAATCCGAATAAAATGAATTTTGAGATTTTTAAAAGCACGAAAGACGCAGCGCACCGTTCACGTCGTGCGAACAAATATTTCACGGAGGGTATTATTCGTGGGGAAAAATTGCAACTCCAACGAGAACGTATCTAGATTTTAATTAAACGTACTTTCTCGAGTTCGTTAAAATACTTCAATGAGAAAACCTTCGTAAAATTTCTTCTAACCTAAAAAATATTAATCACCGAGAGGTAATTAATTTTTTGTACGCCATCTGGAATTTTTAATTTTCGCAACCGCAGCTTATGCGAAAGCTGAAAATATAATCTCTCCCGATTCAAATGCTACGAATAGGTCAATTTCCTCTATTAAATTCTGAAAGCGAAGTAAACTTCTCGGTGAAGGACAGAAAGTAGACTGATTCGAAGATGGATTTACACGCTGTCAGTATAATATATCAGGTGTCCGCGGTGCCATAAATCGACGTCACAATGAGACACACGTAATTCCACCTTCCCTTGGAATAAAACTTCCCATCAGAGTTCTCGAACGCGAGACATTTGCCATTTATCAAACTGTAACAGATTGAACAGAGTACGTTCCGTTGTTTAACAACGCAACAAAAAGTTAAAAGATTCGTTCTATCTGCAGTGAACAGATTTTGCGATCGCAATAATTACTCAACAATTATCACACCGTTGGCTAAATACTTATTTCGTGTCTGTTACAATTTTCATTGCTACAACTAAACTGTGCTTCGGCAATTTCAGTTGGCAATGCATTTTCTTTTCGAAACCAATAGTTCATCCAAAAGTGCAGTATATAGAGTTCGCTAAACTGGAGCACACTGCATCATCGAAATGAGTAGAGATAGAAAATCACGATTCAAAATCAAGTGGCACTTACTATGGAGAAATTGTAAGTTGGCAAATCCTTACAGATTAAATGACAAAGAGGGAATCTAAATGACTTGCTCCGCCCATTATAGGGATAACATATTCCCTATTATTAACATAATAGGGAGACATATAGAGATCCCCACATTTAGATGCTGAATGGTCAAATTGCATAAGAATAAAATATTTATAAAATTAAGAGTACCTTTAGTACAGATCTGAACAAATATATAACATATTCTAAAGAAAAATGTTAAAATGTGATCAAAATTTGGATAGATTCAGCAGCTAAAATATTAACACATAGTTCCATGTGTTTTGAAGAATTTTAAACCAATAATTATTTACCGAAAATACGATGGCAAAGTTATTTAAAAAACAAACAAAATGATAAATTCACGAGAACAGCTGATCAAGAAAATTTTACTTAAATGTAATATTTGCATTGCCAATGTTTGCATCGACAATACTTGCATCGACAATACTTGCATCGCCAATACTTGCATCGACAATACTTGCATCAACAATACTCGCATCGACAATACTTGCATCGACAATACTTGCATCGACAATACTTGCATCGACAATACTTGCATCGACAATACTTGCATCAACAATAGGTACATCGACAATACTTGCATTGACAATAGTTGCATCGATAATACGTGCATCGACAATACGTGCATCGACAATACGGTGCATTGATAATACTTGTTGATGCATAAAATTTGTCGGGATTATATTACGGAAGGTATAGAAATCTTTTTGTTCCACTGATAGTTAATATTCTGGGTGTATGTCTGCGCCAATACGTTTCGTTATCTCTCCTTCGCGACATTCGTCACGCGATAGACCAGTACTTATTTGCGACTACCTGGGGCAGTAACGAAAATGCGTGTATCTCGAGGTAGGACGATTAATTTGATTCGTGATAACTTAAACCTAATTCACAATGGACCATATGCGTGTATATAGATCGAATGCTACAAGTATGAAGCAGTATATAAATCGCTAATACTAAACCGTAAACAGTGACTTGAAACGTGTTCTGAAAACAAGAAAAATTTATTCACTTTCACAACAAACCTAAAGTAACTTGAATAAAATTATCTTTGGTACAGAAATATACACTTTTAATGTTAAACGTAATCTTGATACAATATTTTTCCAGTAACTGATCGATGAACGTTGATAAAGTATCAATCGGTTTGTACATTTAGAGAGTGAAAATGCATCTAATCGATTCTTACTCAAGGGAAAAGAAATGTCACGCACTTGCGCGTTTCACTTCGCGGATATAAAAGGTTTAATATCCGAGGTTGTCTGCGGTGCTTGAAAAATTGAAAATATTGAAGATCGCTTCACCGCACTTAACGATAACACAAGCAACTCCGAACACCTTTATTTCAAGGGTAAACCGTACTATTCTGCCCTCTCGCCTCAGTAATAACAGGCCAACCTAATGAAAATAAAAAAGTGTGTTTAAAAAATAAAGCCACCTACAGCTGACAACTTAAAAATTCTGTGGGAAAATAAACGATCGAAAATAAATGGTTTTCAGAATCGATATGAAAAGAAACGAAAAAACAATAGGAAAATAATATTGGATATGTGTTTACTCGTACTGCATAGACGCGTTTTGTTGCAGTCTTTTCACGGAGTTTGTTTTTTGACGAACTCGCGCAAACACAAAATGGTAGAAGAGACTTTTCACGCTGATGGTTGTATAGAGGGCGTAATGTCATTAGCTTATCTCCGCCACGGTCTGTTGCTGCTTTTGAAATTGTGCATCACCCACTAGAAAAAGAACCGGGGATCGGACGAGAAGAAAGAGAGAGGGGCAGGGAAAGAACGGATACGGAACAAAAAGGAAGACAAAGATAACCGCAAAGGGAACCAATGAATAGAAAAAAGAAGCAAAGGAACAAACACACTGGGGGGGAAAAAATACAAAGCGAAATAAAAAAAAAGAAGAGGTAACAGGGAAATGTAAAATAAAAAATGGACGGAAGAGAAACGATGAATTATAAAATTAGGCAAATCGATATGGTTCGGATTGAAAAACCAAAAATTAAAACTTTAATAATGTAACAGTTTCAACAGACGCACGTAAGTTCGCGAGTAAAAGAGTTTTAGAAAAATGAAATCAAGTATCTAAAGGAAACTGGCTTTTCGCACAATTCAAGTTACTTCGTTCAAAAGAGATTGAATCCAAATCATCCGAGTAAGAAAATGGTACTCCACAATGATTCACCTATGCATAGTAAGCAACAATAAACCTCCGTATAATGAACTATTAATAAGTCGCGTAATAGAAGAATATCATCCGGTACACAAAAATATACCCAAACAAGAAAATCTACAAATCAATCATTTTTTATATTATATAATGTATACACGAGTATTAGTTTTTCAAGAATTTCTATCAACTCGAAAGTACACTTATGTACGAATTATTTTCTATTCACTGGTCTTTATCGCAATTCTTTTACGGAAGAACTAAGAAAACAAAGACTAAAAACAAAATTGAAAATTTTGTAATACGTGAAACAACGAAGCTCGAGAAAAACTTTCCATTTGTAAGATTGAAAATACAACTCACTATTCGCTAATTGCGTTTAGGTTGGTGCGACGTAAAATGGATAAATTGAAAAAAAAAAGTAAAGAAAGAAAGGAAACGGTAAAAGTTGCAAAAATGAGCGAGCGAAGAATCGAGCAAAGAAATGGAAAAGTAAAGGAGAAACGAAACAAAACGTGGAAGGGGATCGTCAGATGTGATGTAAAGGGAGGATAGAGAGGCGAAGAAAAAAGGGGTAAAAGGGATGAAAAAATAAAACAGGAGGGAAAGAGCCAGCGAAAAAAAAAGAAAGAAAAAATGAAAGGAAGAAAAGAGAAAGTGAGTAGAGCGTGAGTGGTAACGGCTGAGTACACGAGAGCGAAAAAACGTTTCAACGCATCCACCGTGTATGAACACAGCGGTGCCCTTAACACTCTTATCGCGTAAATTCAATTGCACCCTCCTTGCTGTGCATGCTCTTTTTACATTAAATCTTTGCGCACATCCTATTGCGTTTAATGTGCTTAATGGAATAACACGTTCAAAGAAAATGCTTTCAAGGTACCGCCGGGTACATTTTCGATCTTTAATTCATAATGCGTTAAAAAAGACCAACAATTTAACACTACTCTGACTGTATTTTTGATGCCCAACACGTGTCACGCTGTTTACTCACACCGACTCACAGATTCGTTCTAATCCTCGATTCCTACTAGAATTTGGGGCACTCGTGGACTAGAATTTGCTCATACTCGTGTAAATGTGTACAATATTGGGTTGGGATGTTTAACACTAGGACTATCGACGATGAACGTACTTCTATTTGTCTTAGATCGCGTAAGTGTCTTCGAAGTTAGATGGGGAAAGGGGAAATTAATTTACGAGTACCGTTGATTGTCTATTTCAATAATATGGTATCGTAATTTTAGGATAACGTAGGTTTAAGAAAACGTAGCTCTGAGACAGCATTTGACAGTAACGAGCGAGGGTAATAAAAGAGAAAGTAAGGGTCAAAGAAGATTCAATGAAATAACAGGTAAGGGCCTTTTTTCCTTTTTCGGAAGGAAAGGCAGCGTTGAATCGAGCAGTGTTGAACGAAGCAGTGTTAAACCGAGCAGGATTGAGCCGAGAAGTGTCGAGCGAACAGTCGTGAAGCGTTGTAGAGAGTTGTGTCATAGTCGCTGTTCTTCGGTCCGAGACACGCTACAATAATGCAGTATTGTAATTTTAGCATATTGTATGGTAAATAGTTAAGGAAAATTTGCTTTAAAAGAGCATTTGGAGTAAAAGAGAAAATAAGCATCGGAGCAGATTCAACGAAAAAGCGAATAAAGGCTTTTCCTTTTTTGGAAAGAAAGGCAATGTTGAACCGAAAAGTGTTGAATCGAGCAATGTTGAATCGAGCAATGTTGAATCGAGCAATGTTGATCGAAGCAGTGTCGAAACGAGCAGGGTTGAGCGAAGAGTCATGATGAACGTTGCAGAAAGTGTCATATGTGTCATAGTCACGCTATTTACTGTTATCCAACTATTGTCAAAGTATTAATTAGTAAATTATACTACAATAATCGTCCACAAATGTTGCGGGCAAACACACCGTTAATGAGTAAGTAATTTTAAAAAGAAATTTGAAACCGATCAAATTGACCCCTTTGGTAGCCTAGTGTTGATTCTGGAAAGAATGCGAGTACTGTTCGTCGGTACTTTCAACACGAAAAGTGTCTAGGGATTGATGCATTGTCTTCTCTAGCAAACGTGCAACTAAGATGTACACAGGTGTCGCTAGTTCACTCTATAATAATAGAGTGAGTCACTAGGTGTCACTCAACTGTTTAAACAGAAAATTCTCCATAACTATACACTCAACTGTTTAAACAGAAAATTCTCCATAACTATACACTCAACTGTTTAAACAGAAAATTCTCCATAACTATACACTCAACTGTTTAAACAGAAAATTCTCCATAACTATACACTCAACTGTTTAAACAGAAAATCGTATACAGTTTGATCAGAATCTCGATTCGTTTACTTTGCAGTACACTGGTGACATGTATAAAACAACAGTTATGTTCAAAAGTTGTTCTAACGAGGATTTATCAATAATGGTTTCATTGCTGTAGAAATACAAAAGGGTGACGGAAGCGCCAATGAGTATTAAATTTCACAATATATATTAACCAATAGTAAAAATTTCTGAGCGATATTTTCTGCACTTCAAACTATTATATCTTGTATTTTGAAATTGTAAAATAAGTATCCCACAGTATTACACTAGAATAGTCAAACTACCAATTCTCCATAAAAAAGTAACGTAGCAGAGACAAAAAATTAAATAACTTTTCTTTCATTTGTGAAGACATAGTTCCGCTAATTTTAACCGTTCGTTAAAGAATATCGATCGATTTTCTTTTTTATCCGCGAGAAAAATGTGAAAAAGTAACGTAAACATTTATCGTGCGTAAAATCGCGAATTCCTTTGCTGATCATTCTCGTTGAATAGTATTGTAACTCCGCCACTCTGATCAACGAAACTTTTTATCGGCTTGACCGAACGCGAGTAATTATCGACTAACGTTACCAAACGACACAGAAAAGTGTACCGTAGATGCAACTTTTTATGTGACACATAAAAGACGTCATATCAATAAGCATTTCCAACAAACATTACCTGCGTAACGTTTCTCTCGTTAACCAAGAAGGACACTAAAGTTTCCGGTTGTAATTAAAAGCATCAATCTTCGATACAAGAATCCTCGATCCGTTAAATTAATTATCAAGACGACACTACTGGAACAAATTACCCGACGAAACGACTGTTCGATGCAATTATAAGAAACCTTTTTCTTCTCTTTTCCTTTTTTTCCTTTACAAACGAACGACTTCAATGATGCTATGACACTATTCTGCAGAATTTACAATGAAACCTATACGAAAAGCGAATGCATTGTGCATACGCAAAAGTCGAATGACAATGTATGGAAATTAATGGCGGATGCAGGTGAGACATTAATAAAAGTCAAGGTGAGCCTACAATTACATACCACTATACGACGTTCACCGTACTATTATTATAATATTAATTTATGCAATCGATAATAGGTATTATCTAATTAGCGCAGAATGAAAAAACACCCGGTATTATCAGGTTGCAGAAAATACAGAACTCCGATAACTACGGATAAATGATGCTGAAAATGCTTGCAAGTATCGAGACTCGTACGATTATTGAACTAACCAATCTCATAAGAATAAACCAATTGAATAAAAGAATATTCGCTACCAATGGTCCATAAAGTCTTATCAACAATTTGCTTTTGTCTTACACGAAAGATTTGGCATTTATTGCTAAGTGATTACTTCTTTTATTTGTCAACATAATGCAACGAATAAAGTTTGCACAAAAGTATCGAAATTTCATTGTACTTGAGGCTAATTAAATTAAATTTTTTAATGCGTTTATCATCACCATTTACGTTGAAAAGTTGTCCGCCACAGACCATGTTTCACTTGTGGTAATTTTATGCAAATAAAATGCATTGTACAGACCAATTGCACAATCATACGTTATATGTGACTTTGTGTATCATTTATTTTCGCGTGCATAAGATATAAAAACATTGCACGCGTCATATGTGAAACGTGATAGCCATCATGTTAATGTAGCAAATTATATTGAATCTGTAACAAAATACTCTCTTATGAAATCAATTTTCTTTTATAGATTATCGATAGAAGAATTATAAATTCAGTTAAAGTTTTCGAACACAGTTTCACTAAGAAAATATATTTAACGATAATATGATCTATTATTTAACGATAGTATAATCGTATGTTCGATGTAATAGTTTAAATTCAGTTCTTCGAACTTGAATTTTTTACAAACTCTAATTTCCACTTGCCATCTATCAACAATTTTTAAATTTGTAAATTTTTCAATAAATATTTCAAAGATTAAAAAATCTTTCAACTTCCACAAATTATTGCACATGAAAGATACATAACGATGTGTAAATAAATAAGATTATCCTTGAAAAAATGTTACACAACTTTCGATAACAAAGAAAGAAAACAAGTAAAACCATCATTCTTAGCAACATCGCGGAACCTATTGAATATTTTCAGCCATATACTGATAACATAAGGATGAGAAATAAAGAATAGGATCCCAACTTTCGTTCCGCGCTTCAAAAAATTCTCACAAAGACGTAGATGGATGATGGTGTCTTGAAACTTTGGTATCCAATATGGGAGTCTCATCACGATCCTTCACCTTCGAAGTAGAGAACAATGAGAAAGAAAACAAAGTGCGCGTCGCGAGAGAAACTTTCGACAATTAAAATTTATCAATTTTTCTTCCAAATCTTTGATAAATGTATAATCTGTTGAACAGAAGAAACGACCTTCTTCTACTCAAAAACCTTTCGTTATGAAATTGAAACAACGAGTTATCTTTTACGTGAATCATGGTGAAGTAGAGAGACGAATAAAATCTTCGTATAATAAATAAGAATCTGAACTAGCATTTACCTAAACAAATTATCGTTTAAACAGACATCCAAATAATATTTCACACTTGTATAAAATATTTAAATATAACGTTACAAAATCTTTCGAAGGCATACTACTGTTACAGAATGTACTTGACCTCTCATTCATCTTCAATAATATCGTTATTTCATTTCCTTCCAGTTAAACTAAATTAATGTGAAAGAATGTACTCGGCACCGTTAATCCATTTTCAGGTCCACACAAGAGATTTTTTTTTTTATCAAGAAATTACTCGCTTAACGGGTTAAAGAGAACCTCTTGTGAGATAGTAATGTTCACTCACCAGCAGAGGGATTTGAAAGATCCGCCCAGATACGTCGTGGAATCTGGTTTCTGGATCTCTTCGGTGATTCTCTGATATCTTTTGGAACAGAGCTCGTACATGGGCTGCACCTTCTGCATGCATGGTGCATATTTCAGAAATTCTGTAAACAGAAAATAAACAACAATGAAGTTCACATAGCGGGAACACGAGAATCGAAAATGAACAATTTTACGAATTATCAAACAAAATATCTCTTCATTCCACAATTCGATCCGATATGAGTTCCATACACCACACAAACGAGTTGTATTTTATTTTCTTCGTTAATATTTTCAATTTGTAATGTTATTTTATTCTTAAAATATTAGTATCTTGCGATTCAATACAATTAATATATATAGTATTAATTAACGATGTTCAAGTATGTATTGATTTGTCAAAATTAATTTGTAATAATATTTGTAACATATATAAAATTATTTGAGGTAAAAGTAAGGAGGAATTACACGGCTTTCCAAACCTCCGCGTACTTCGAAGAGCAACTGTAATATCTACACGATGTATGCATCTTATCGATCCTCTATCCATCGCAAGGAAAAAGAAAGAACAGTCTCGGATTAAGGTGTACGTGGTACTGCGCATATCGCGCGTAAGTAGAATATGCCTTACGAAGGTTGACGATAACGTCTAACTGGTCACACTCGCATAAAAGGTCTACTTATTTTCGAAGAATATCTGCTTTCTTATTTCTTTTCCTCAAATTTAATATCGCTATATTTCCATTTAATCTACACATTCTTCCTTCAGTTTGCATTCTATCACGACGCATGCTTTGTTAGATTTATTCGAATAAATATTCGCACTCTATACGATAGATGCACAATAAATATATACACTCTGAAATATAGAGTGAAAAATAAAACAATTCGAATATTTCTTCGAATAAATATATATTATATTTCTTCGAAGAACGACGATATTCGTCGTTCGATACTATCGACGAACAATGTACAGATCATTTACATATACACGGAAATTATTAGTCTCAAAAATGACCTTCGCTCAAAATTATTGACTCGTTCTTGAATCGAACGAATTCAAAGCACGGCGGGTACACAGAAACGATTAAACTCAAAAATATCCGAAAGATCGAACCTCCAACGGAAACTAGTTCCTCTATTTCGAACGATCACTTCGATCGAGAAGCCATTTCATCGGTCGACGTACTATTAATTAGCCCCGTGTTCCACGGTATTTCAACCATGGCACGTTCAACGAAGGAAAACTTAAGTAAACATAATAACATCGATAACCTACCGTTCCTCGAGTCAATTACCAATATTGACTCGCGGGAAAGCGAAAAACCGCATCCGTGTACGTAGGTATCAGTTCGAGGTCCTTCCAATTCGCGTATCGACTATTGATATCTGCGTAGGTCCGATTCGATGGTGAAATTTAAAAATGGAAGGATCGACTCGCACGAGCTATTTACGAAGATGGCCGTGCAACGGCAACGAACAAACTCGGCCATTCGGGTCATCGATATCGAGCTCATTAAGACTAACGTTACCAGTATTGCTCTTAACGAGGCGCTAATCGCGTAATCGATTTCGAGATAGCTGTGCAGATCGATCAGCGACCGGCCACAGGAGCCAATGCGGCTCGATGACCACTCGACTGAATAACGCATTCTACGGCCCCCTGGGAGGTGAAACAGTGTTTAGCGCGGTTCGATTCGTGCGTCGATGTACGAACTCATTTTCTTCGTTTATTTCCGCGTAATCGATTGATGTGGCTCTGTCGTTGAAACTGATCGAACATGTACCTACTAATTTTGCATCGTACTGCAAGCACATGGAGTAAACTTTGTTCCTTCGAGGAGGATCCCGTGCAAACTCTGGCAAAAAGTAATCGATCGAACAAACAGATCGGTTTTATTTGCACGAAAGTAACAGAGAGAAATTGTGCACTTTCGCGTTCTGTATTTTTTTTTATAAATTCGAAACTTGGAAAATTATATTATATTGTAATGTGTAATTATATTATATTGTAATGTGTAATTATATTGTATTGTAATGTGTAATTATATTATATTGTAATGTGATCATATTATATTGTAATGTGATCATATTATATTGTAATGTGTAATTATATTATATTGTAATGTGATCATATTATATTGTAATGTGTAATTATATTACATTGTAATGTGTAATTATATTATATTGTAATGTGTAATTATATTATATTGTAATGTGTAATTATATTATATTGTAATGTGTAATCATATTATATTGTAATGTGTAATTATATTATATTGTATTGTGTAATTATATTATATTGTAATGTGTAATTATACTATATTGTAATGTGTAATTATATTATATTGTAATGTGTAATTATATTATATTGTAATGTGTAATTATATTATATTGTAATGTGTAATTATATTATATTGTAATGTGTAATTATATTATATTGTATGTATATGTAAATGAAATTTATTCGATCCTAATATTCGATCTCGAGTATAGAAAATAATCTATTTAACGTGGAATTACCCTATAAAGCAATTAATCGAAAGAATATTATAATAAATAGTACGAACGAACATTTTGAAACGAGACGAATAGGAACTAATGAAACATTAAAATTATTTACTAACTGTTTGATAAAATTCGTAACATACAATATAATTTAGACTTCCTCGCTAATGCAAAGATACAATAAACATCATTATATAATTTACACATCATTTCGTAATGTCAATCCGGTTTTATTCAGCATTTATTAAATGTGCAGAAATATATGTAAAAGAAATTTAATATATTTGGATAAAGTATTAATACGTAAATCAGTGTCTCCATTCATTTACAGAATAGAAAATTCATTATCAGGAGAAATTTCAATATTTAAAGGATTTCAAAACAATCGGAGAACGTATGCATTGCAATAATTTTAAAATTAATTTTTCATACGAAACATTTGATAATTGAAATCAAAATTTTCATTTCACAATACGAGAACGATCAAATTCATTTTTCGAAACACTATTTTACTAAATACATAAAGATGTTTATTATTCTCCTACTAGTCCGAAAAAAAGTTAACTCTGCTATTACACTTCTTTTATTAAATAGCAATAATAGTGTATTCTACTTTTCATTAAGTCACATTAATTCGTTTGAAAAATTAATTTAACAAAGTATTTACAGGAAGAGATAAAATAGATCCGTGGCAAATAAAGAATCGTTTAAAATACTTTGGAAATGTAGAAGCATTTTTGTTAAACATTTATATATAGCCAGAATTTAACCAATGTTGCTACAGTTTAAACGAAATAACAGCCGACCTTTCGTTTTCGACATACAGGCGTATAATGCAAAATCGTAACGTTCACAGGAATACTAAAAAAAATAAAACATAGAGAAAAAGATAAATTACAACATTGAAAATTTTTAAGACAACTCTATACTATTCCTTTTTAATTATACCGTAAAAGTGAAACAATTTACTTTAAATTCAAAAATTAATGTAGTTATTTATTTTATTTTAATATCCGTAATAGTTTATTATACTTCAAAGTCCGTATAAAACTAAAATATCCCGGAATTTAACTTTTGTCAATCTGGTAGAAAGAAACCTTTCAAATCTATTTTTGTTTTATTCGAACAAAAATCAAACAACAACGATCAACCTCGTTCAAGCACAAACGTAATCTCTTTTCAGAATTATTTCCAAAAGCATCCTGCCAAATTTCATTGTATACAGAATACGCGATTCATCGTTTCATCGTTCAATATTATGCAAAGACAACTTACGCCGGGTTAACGCTACATTAACGCTAGAACGTATTAGTTTAGATTAACATACGAAAATGGATAATCGTGGAAAAATTACTTAATCTTGAATACGTAAACGAATAGTCTCGTAAATATTGCGGGATTCGACCGAATCTAGGTGTAATTGAGCAAATAAATGAACGTCATGCGCAAGAGTGCATTATTCAGTTTTCCATGATGCAAAAGCACTCACAATGAAGTCGAAACGAGACAATCGGGAAACGAACTGGAACGAAAATATGAAATTTCATAAAGTGTAACAAATTCGAGTAAAATTGTCCACGGGTAAACTGGTTCACGATAGAATATGACAATTTCACTGTCAGATTGAAATTCCACGGAAGATATATTCACCATGAATTTCATTGATACGTCTACAGTCCATACTTAATCTACGTGGGCTAAATCCATTGGCCATTAGGGTCAATAATGTATTCGGCACTCGCTAAATTATAGATATATCGATAATGCAGTCCACTCGTAGAACACAAGACCGCTCGATAATTTCTCTTACGATGACAAATGCACTAGTTGTTTGAACTGGAAATCTGCTGGACGTAAGGCTTTTAAGAAATGCAAATTTAATTAATGAAAAAAAAAGAAAACTATCGCTAATTTTATGCAAATTTTCCTGGAAGCCAGTTCAAGTTTTTTTTGTCATTTACTTCGTTTTGACAATGTCAAAATGCCAACACTATTGATAAAAATACTTGGAAATTAAGTCTCGAAAAATTAAAGGTTAGACATCACGCGCATATTGACGGTGTGGCTTTATAGGTAATTTTTAAACATTTTTTACTTGTGTCGTTTAAATATTTATGACATTCACTTCTTCTTTCTGCAAGGGCTAAGCAACGAATTAATCAATAACCAAATTATAGATATTCAGATATTACAAGATTGCAAAAGTGTTATACACGCTTTAGAAACTTTAACTGGAAAAGCATTAAAAACAAATACAGCAAAAGATGCAGAATCGACAAAAAAAAGTAAGATGCTATATCAGTGTGTAATGGAAGCAAAAAATAAACGGACGAAGTGCAATAATTTATCGAAACCATAACAGACGTGTCAGAAATAAAAAAAATAACGTATATAGAAAACATTCGATAAATATTGTACTCTGCTAATTTAACATCAAAAGAATCAAGCTCAGATTAATCCCGTGTTGGTACTTTATTTTATAATATCGTTCTATTTCATAAATTAATGTAAATTAATATTAAAAGAATGTAAAAACATGTGCAATCAAAAAATACAAAATACTCAAATATTATAAGTCCCGTGAACCTTTCTGCGTGACATAAAAAACATTCTACAATCTCCATTGGCAAGTGAACAAATTTCAGTGTAATGGCATCAATCAAGAGGAAATCCGTCTAACAATGCATTCTACACTCTCAAAATTACAGGAATATCGCAGCTAACTCTCGCAGCTAAATCGAGATCAATTCGAGAAGCTTCATCTCCAAGATGGAACCACAAACGTTCAAACATTCGAATTAAATTGATCGTAACTGACGTGTCTTTATACCTTAATACAAAATTCCGGTATTTAGAGTTGAAGGTTTCGTTGCTACAAAAAGGTCTTGATACGACGACACGACTGTCTGCATTTCGTTGAATCGCAATCAAGTCGAGAAACACTTCGGGCGTATCGAACAAACGAAACTGCAACGAGAATAAATCTAATAAAAGGCTCACGGTACCGCTCCGATACTCGACTTCAACTGGTCGTTAATATCGTAGGTTATTTAAGCATAAAATATTTGTCTTCAACGATCACTCAAATTTATAAAATTCCCGTTCGTTTCGTAAGGTTGCAGATCGCGCGAATTTCACGGGGAGAAATGTTGAATGAATTAACCGTGCACTTGAGAATGCAGTTCTGGGCGTCTTCGTTATCGTAATACATTATTCAATAATTAAGCTTGTATTCTAATAAAAGAAACTATTATCACGTTTTCAACGCGTGTCACATAATCGGAACGAAGTTAACAAAATGATCCATTCGTTAACTCCTGCATCGCTCTTTTCCTTGTAAGGGGACACGTCACATTTCCGATTTCCCAAATTCAATATCTTTTTTCTTTCTTTTTCTTAAAATCTAACATTTTAAGCATATTTGCCCCAAGATACTAAGGCAAAATTCGAAATATTAACGAAGATACAACGTTCTCCGCGAAACGTGTTTCAGTGCTCTGGTTGCTACTTGGCGCTGAGCGCACTAAACCATAAATTTTGAACGCGTTTTTCTCGAACGTTTTCTCCTCACCTTTTTATACTCGTAGTACACATATAGACACTCCTTTTCTCTAATACTTTCTGAAAAAAAAAAACCTTTGAAAACTGTCGAATTTTGTTGTGCGAAATTTACATTTCCTTTCTTAAAACGTACGCCGTTCCTGAACAAATGAAAATTTTTAAAATTCTGCAAATACAACGATAGCGACATTTCAGTTTCTGAAAGTTCTAATTTGATTTAATTCTAATGATTAGAACCTGAAAAGTCTACGCTACAATGGCGACTAAGAACTACGAGGACGTTTATATGTATGTATTTTCTACATATATTAACATGTTTTTACGAAAATTGGCTACAGTTTTATATTAAACATTCCTTAGCGTCATTAAAAAATATCCAACAGTTAACATTTTCTCAGTTTCAAAGGTGTTCCTCCTTCGACTATCGCTTCTAATTCTATATGAATAAAACTGCAAGAGTTTTCAAAACAATGTAGTCTGTTCTTTTTTTAACACTAAAACTACCAACGGTGAACATATTCCTAATTTGTCTCGGATCACATAAGTGTCTTCAAAATTAGACGAAGAAAGGGCAAATTAATTTACAAGTACCATTAGTTGTCTATTTTAATAATTAACCACGAATATTATAAGGAAAGACACGGTTAATAATTAAGTAATTTTAAAAAGAAGTTTGAAACACGTCAAATTGACCCCTGAAACGAAAGGATTGTTTATTTCGAATCTTATAAACGGAGAACACAAAGTACATCTCTAGCGCCACAACTGAGAATGGTCAGTTAACAGTTTCTAAGCAATCGAAAACGTTATGGCACTCTTGGACTCAGAGACACGGAAAACGGCACGTACCAGCACTCAAAATCTGAGAAATACAAGTACTTGGAACACCCTATCCAGTTTGTTTCGTATATAAATGGTCGTATCGTTAGCCACTTGGAACCCTTGAGAAACTCGCCCTGAAGTTTCCTTAAGCATAAATTGTTGTCGAACGTTCGCTATTACAATTTCGGATTTCAACGTTTCAAGCACACCAAAACTATTTGTTCTCTGCACATTTGATTTACATTTCAATTAGAAATCCTCTTCGGTAATATTTAATTATTATTAGAGACTTCCTTTCGCTTTGTACAGGGTACTTCATTACCAAAGTAATTTCAGATTCACGGCCGAATTTTTAGAAAAAAAGATCACAGTGAACTTCTTCAATCTTGACCTGTATCTCCAAGAGGACTTCTGGAATGACTATTGACCCCGTGCACTTCTAGTTCATAGTTCTCGTGTTATGTTTTACAAACACACAGAGATAGAAGAACTTGGATGATTAAACTTTCATGCTTCGTTTCGATCTATAGAAGCCGTTAGAAAACCACAGATCGTTAAGTTACAAGAATTTTATATTTAACACGCGTTAAAGTAATGAGCGAGTGTCGATTTTCGTCATCTCGTGTTATACGAGTTCCGGAAAATGGAATACGGCAACGAGTGCAACAAATAACACGTGTGTCGTTTATGGGGTAGGTGTTTCATCGGGTGGAACATGCAGGAAGTGGTTCGATCGATTTCGGAAGAGAAATTTCAATCTAGAAGATGAGCCACGAGCCGGACAAAGATGGAATTCGTAATCTGGTGAACGAAACGAGGAGTTTGTCGGTGCGAGAAATGTCGCAAATGCTAAACATCTCAATGCATGTGTACATAGACGTTTGAAGCAAACGGAAATGCTGCCAAAGCTGGACGTGTGGGTTCAGCTCGCGAAGTAATTGCCTCGATCGTGTAGCAAATCACGTATCCTTGCTTGCGCATATGCGTTTGTGAAATATTGTAGTGTAGCAACTGAAAATGAAAAACGGATCGTGTACGAAAATTCCCAAAGGAAACGAATTTGAACCGAAAGAGAAAATCCAGCAGAACGACTCGCGAAAGCTGGTTTACACCCTCGTGAAGTTCTGTTTTCTCTACGATAGGACTATCGAGGAATTTTGTTTCTCAAAATCGGACAATTAACGCAGATCTGTATCGTGTTCGACTTGAAAAATGAAGAAAAAAAATTGCAGAAAAATCTACAAAACTTACAATACATAAATCGTGGTAATGTGATTTTTCATTACAACCTCAGACCGAATGCTGAACGAGATATGTAGAAAATTTATATGAATTTCGTTGGGAAATTTTATCCCATCCACCTTATTCTCTGAAAATTGCACCATCGGACTTCTACTCGTTTCGATCGTTACAACATTGTTTAGCTGGCAAGAAATTTGATAATGCGAACGCGATAGAAAATGTTTTAGAAAAATATTTTGTCGATAAAGCAAAGAAATTTTATACTGATAGGATTATATTGTTGTCTAAAAAATGGGAAAAGGTTGTGCAAAGAGATAAGCTTCATAGATAAGATGAAAATATTACTTTATACGGTAAAAAAATAAAGAAGGCAAGAACTTTGGGACGATCTAATACAATAGAATATATACAACTTATTTTACTTTTTAAATGTCTAATCTTATTTTTCTTTTACACATCTTTATCCTTATCTAGCATTTGATCAAATAATTGGCTACCTTTACTACAGGATCATTCGTAAATTTTGTATTCTTTCTATATTTCTATTTATCGTAAACGAAATTATACCAATAGCAGCATTATTATTATTCTACGAGTACGTATACTACGAATTTGTTCAATTCGAATCCCGTAAAATTAAAATTCGAAAGGCGACTGAAACGATCCTGGATGTTAAATTCGACCCAAGTCGAAAGTGTTAAAACTTTTAACCCAAAGGGTTAAAACTTTCGAAGGATTTGCATTAAATGTGCCGTCATTGCATTAAATGCGATCCGTGTAATTATATCGAGCGGCGAAAGTAAGAAACACATTGCTAGTTCGACTTACCATCTTGATAAGGGCCGTCGTGACAGAGCTCCATAATCACCTCGTTGGTACTCGCGTAGAGAGAGTAAAACTGCCCCCTCTGTTTCTCCTGCAAGCATTCGACCGTGTACGTCTGGATGCACTTTATGCCAGCCTCCATGTGTCTACGAGAAGAAGAAAGACTCGTTGATGCGGGCATGAAAGTATAATGGTAATTAGGATCTGGAAGCGCACCGAGTGCCCTGCCACGATGGAACTTCGGAAATTTAAAGTAACGGGGCCCATATTACGGTGAATTCGCTTTCTAAGGGGGCCGAGTCAGAACGTGGATACAAATTGTTCAACGCGGCGAGGGAACGTTCCGACTCGTTGAGAACAGTTTCGTCATTTCTGTCGGAAAAATATATCTCGTGAACGAGCAAACCGACTTCTCTCCAGTTTCGACGGTAGCTAATTTCAGCAACGAAGCATGCAAGTAAGAACTTCTCGATTTCGCGAACTGAGCAAACTGGAATCTCGAAAGCAAGAAACGACGATTTGAAACAAAACTATTCAATTCCGAAAATCAGAACACGAATAACTAAAAGAAGTAATAACGAAAAGAGAATGCAATTACAACGTAATAGTTAAATGCCTTAGGTGGAGAGAAATATCACGAATCAAATACTATTGAAAAATATTATATCTTTAAAGAAACAATATTATTTGAACACTTTTGTGATTATCGTTGAAATTTTCTATTAGGGTTAGCTCCAATTGATATTTATTCCGGGATTGAAAGTATTTGCTGCAGTTGAGAATAACGTTTTACCATTTTATAACATTTTCATATTTACGTTGCAGATATTATGTCGTCTTTCTCCGTTTTTTCTTAAATATTTCCAAGTGTTCCATTCGAGAAAAATTCTTTAGATCAATTTGCAGCATAGTGGTTAAAATACACTGGTCTGAGCCTTAATTGTTTAAAATCTACAGAGATCCTATTTCTTTTATTAATAAGGGCTTTTATTATTAATGATCTTACAGTATTTAAGTCTCGCACCTTAATAACGATAGAAAAATGAAGGTATTATGTTCGATAATTGAACAAATATTACGCAATATAAATTTTTTAAGAGAAAATTGCTAGTTCACATTAGAAAATACATTATACTCGGATGAAATATTTTAGAAAAATAAACCCCTATTTTTTATATATATAATACTCCTCTAATATTCGCTGATAAAAATATTTAGAGTAAATACTTGATAAATACGACCACATCAAATTATTACTTTTTATTGGATATTACAGAATAATTTTCTGTTGCACAATACGTTGATCCAATAAAATTGTCTTTACAGATTCAAGTATCTTTATTACAGTCTCATTTACCTTCGTTATAACAAAAGGTTTTTTCCCCTCTAAAATATTTTTCAATGAATAAAAAGTTTTAATAAGGTTGCACAAATCAAATCTATTTAAGTATAAATTTAATGAGATAGAGTAAAAACTTGAAAAGAGACTGGGAATTATAAAAGAAGTTTCTTAATATGGAAAGTACTTTTTCTTATCCTTAATGAAGAGGAAATCCTGAGAAAAGAACAAAGAAAGTTTCTAGTAATGATCAAAATGTTCGATCTTGCTTTTTATCAAAATAAAGTACTGTACATCGACTCCTCGTACTTTCTCCAAACTTTAAATTATACGTCGTCTTTAATAGTCACTAAATTATATTTCTTTACAGAGAAAGTAGAATAATTATTGTAAAAAGGAATCTATACTTTTAAATATATCTATGGAACTATGAAGAAACAATTTGATCCATCCTATCCAAGAATGTAGCATCCACGTGAAATGATAATTCCATTAACGTCAGTACCGTGAAAAATAAAAAAAGAAATCCAATAAGGTATTTACATCTGTCCTCGTCAGCGAAATAATTATCTTGCTGTTGCTTACTGGGACGATCACAGCACGACTTTTCTTTTATTTCCTTCAAGCTTTCTCGATGGTTGTCAAGTAACGACACATATCAATTGCGGATTTTAATTACAATTTCGCTGAGTGGAAAACTCGAAGACACCGTAGAAGTAATAGGTTGCTCGATAAGTTTCGTCGTTCGATAAAAAATGGAGCTATTAGATTCGTCGTTATATTTTTCTAAAAATGATACTACTGTTCGATGAACATGTGTGAAGTTTCATGTAGATTTGTCGACTCATTCGTATATTTATAGTTGTTCAAAGTTGAAGTGTCATAGTCTTTTTTTACGATAGAAAAACGACAAAACTTATCGAACAATCTAGTATAATATGTGCACAAGCCACGGGTAACGCTTGGAAATTAAAAATTATCATTAGATGACCACTTCGGTAACTAGATTAAAACTAAACATGTAATACAGCTTTAATCATTGTGACGACCGCACGATATTTTCAAAACCTCTACAAAAGAGACTTCGATTATTTGAAGAAAAATTTTAAATATACCATACATTCGGATTGACATGGCTTTTTCAAAATATGAACATTAATTTCGAAATGATGCGATTATACAATTTAGTATGCGAATGAATCGAATCGACCGAGTAAAATAAATATGTATACAATGTGCGGTACAACCGAATACGAGGTGATTTTACATAAAACAACGAATCGAAAGTGTGAAATATAATTTTTTTTTGTACAAAACTTTATTTTTGAAATGAAAAATTTTATAAAAATGTGGAGTACGAGTCAGTGAGAAAGTAAATTGTAAAAATTTCATTACTTCGCTATTTTGATCACAATTTTCTTAGGCAAAAAATGCGGTAAACGGGTAATAATTTCTGATTGTAAGTTATTACTTTTACACATTATACAAACATAATAGGCTTTAGTGAACGTATATATTTTCTTGAAAACGAAGTCTCGTTCAAAAAAATGTTATTCTACATCTTGGATAATTCCTTGCACGTGAAACCATCTCCCACTAGATTACGCTACTCGATTGAAAACAACTCGTACATATCGAAACTTTTAACCCTCTTTACTGAGAAGTGTCAATTAACGATAGACAATGAAAATTTCCTTCTCTCTTTGTTTTTTCTTCTTCCTGTAGTACTCTCAGCCCCAAACAACAACGACCATCAGATTTTCTTAATGCTTCTGAATTTTTATGCTAGAAAAGAACTAATTTCCATGACTCGGATACCATTGTACAATACTAGGTTGTTCGATAAGTTGTCGTTCGATAAAACTTATTAAACAATACAGTACTACGTTGCTCGATAAGCTTCACCGAACAACCTATTATATCCGTATCCTGCTCATTGTTAACCGTTCAAAAAATCCGAAACCTATGGTACATAAGGGTACATTTTACACAGGAAATAACGACGAATTGTAGAAGTTAGAAATTCTCTTACAATCGTCAGTGATACAGAGGTGGATCATACGCGAAAGTCAAGTGTTGCAGCAGCCCCTCAATTCTCCGCTATTGAATCATAGCGATGCATTATTTCGCGTGTTGAATCTACCTAACCAGTTTAAGAGCAGCCGCACGAATAAGGAAAGGCGGTTCAAGTGTGCCCCCGTCGGCTTTCGCATTAAAATTTCAAATTTCAATTGCATTTCGCGCAGTGGGAAATCGGCCGAATTCGTCGTATTCGCGCTACCACGGACTTACCGGCACGCATCCATGAAATTTAGAAACTGGCACGAACTTCTTCCAACTCGGTTCAAGCGAAACGTAAATCGACCGAGAGCGTTTCTTCTGCGCCCATTCTTATCGCTCGCATTCCCAAATATTTTACATACGAAGCGCTCAAAAATTCCCATCAGATTCCGGATACGATGATTACAAGCACTGTACGACAGAATTTAGAATAGTTCGTGAAAGCTGTTCCATCTCCATTCCCTGTTTTTAGTTTATCCCTTGTCAGATTCCGGATACGATGATTACAAACACTGTACGACGGAATTTAGAATAGTTCGTGAAAGCTGTCCCATCTCCGTTCTTTATTTTCTAGTTTATCGCCAGCTTCTACGTAACGACAGTTAACATTATCGACGAATGACGCATTATTTCATCGAAGTACGATAACATCTGTTACGAATATTATGGTACATATTGCGTCAAACGAATATCGCTCGCAGGAAACTGTGAGCATTTGACCATGATTGTGGTTAAAACTTCGAACATTATTTATAGCAAGGATTTACAAGTTAACGCGAAGCTAATCTCCATTGTAAAAGTGTATTAAAATTTTCAAAACACGATACAGAAGACACTTTAGGAGAACAGGTTTGAAGATTACGTACCATCTTCGGTGAAAGTTATGTCGAAAGTAGCAACGAAAATGAATATTTAATGAAGATTTGCAAGATGATTTCTAGTAAACGATCTATTGTTTCGGGCATCCTCGAAGAACGCAAAGAATGCAATTATTCCCTGTATTGGATCTAATTAATCACAGCTAGAAGCCATCAACGAAACCAAAATCGATGTCAACATGCATCGTTGGTGAACATCCTTATTAACGCGATGCACGAGGCACTTCTGACGCGCCAGGTCACCAGATCTTCAAAGCCTTGCTCCTCGTCCTCTGCAAATTAACTGGCTTGTCAACAAGAATTTTCCCGCAAATGAGCAATTAGCAGTTCTCTCACCCTCATCAAGAAGTCCACCGGTAACAAATATTCAACGCGCACCTACATCGTGCAAAGTAACTTTAAAGCCTTGGCTCGACAAGATTACGAGATGTAGAATAAGAGAGAAAGAAATTGAAGAACCGGACCAGGAATCAACGATAAATGCATTGTTGGACCATGTACCCATTAGGAGCACAAATATCCAACGTCGAGCTATTTTACTCGAAACAGAAGATGTTCAGTGTGCTACGTCTCTAATGACACATTGACCGTAATATGAACCGAATTATAATTTCTTCGCTATTTTTTCAATTCAACATTTGCACGTTTCTTTTTACTTTGACAGTCTTCGATTCAATTGAATCGTTAATGGCCGGAAAAACTGCGAATTCTAATTAGAGTACATCTGTCTCAAATCTTTCGAAACAATGTATCCGAGACCCAATCTTTGAACTCTAGAAGTAGCAAAAGTTCTAACGGTTGAACTTCTTTAACAATACTCTAAATCGTCCGAACTCCGGGAAATTCTGAACTTTATGCATCTTTTAAATTTTCAAGTAAATTTCTTCAGTTACTACAATTATACTTCCATTCCATCACGCTAGACAAACATTTCTTTTATTCGTTCTATTCTTTTCTTTCCTATATGCGGAAACCCCACTTTGTCGCAGTAGGATCGTTTCATTTAAACAGAATTAATCTTCCCTTTTAATTTCTTCCAGATGCGCAAAATACACTTTGTACTTCCAATGCGCAATTACGTTTAGTATTTACTACATACCGAGTCAAAAAATTCTAAAATTTGTGAATCTCTTAAACACTCGACTAAATTCGTTCAGTTACTACGATTATATTTCCATTCCATCACGTTGTACCAGATTCATACTTTCGTACAAGCAAATAGTGAAAATATATCGCCAGACAAAACTTTCTTTCGTTCGTTCTATTCTTTTTTTTTTTTTTTTTTCCTTATATGGGGAAAACCCACTTCATTGCAGTAGGATCGTTTAATTTGAATAGAGTTAATCCCTTTCCTTTTAATTTCCTCCAGATGTGCAAAATACACTTTGTACTTCCAATGCGCAATTACGTTTAGTATTTACTACATATCGAGTCAAGAAGTTTCCTCCGTCAGAGATTGCACGTGGGCAGATACGATCTCGGTAAAAAGTTTATCCAACTTTCGAGTACCTGCACAGTCCTAAGCTTTTTCTGGTACCGTTTATTTCCCTCCGTTTCGGGAATACCATTCTCGAGGCCCTTTCGCGAGAAAAAGAATGTGGAAATTACGACAAAATTTCCCAGTCGCGAAAATTTATGGTTTTCCGACATGGTACAGGGCCGTGACTCTGAAAATCACGCGCATTCGTACAATCGCACATTTTATGTACACGCGAACACGTTATCGCTCCGCCGCTTGATTTCACCGAGTCTCCAAAATTCGCGAAATGTCAGTCGAATAATTCTCGTATCGATCTCCTTACGACACGAGCGTGACTGTTATTTATTCGAGTTCAACTGCTCGTTTTCGAACGATGTCTTTTCAAACATCCTATAGAATCAACGTTCTCGTTATTCGTAACATTAAAGATTCTGCTCGATAGCGAGCTCAATTGATAGGTTGCTCGATAAGTTTTGTCGTTCGATAAGAAATGTGGTACTATTGTTTGCGATACTACTGTTCGATGAACATGTGTGAAGTTTCGTGTAGATCTGTCAACTCATTCGTATATTTACAGTTCAAAGTTGAAGTGTCATAGTACCTTTTTACAATTGAAAAAACAACAAAACTTATTGAACAGCCTAGTATTACGATTGAAAACGAACGTGATTCGTAATAGCTACGAAACAATTAATTCAACACGATCGTCTACTTATAATCTTGCTTTCTGTGTTCGAATTTTAATTATTAATCGTTTCGATCGAATCGATTGTGTTTAAAGTTCGAACAATATACCCTTAAACCCTTCAAACACTAAGGATCGGCAACTTTCAAAATGGCAGGCATGATCACCACGATGAGCCAACACCTGACAATGTAGAGGGAACGTAAAAAAAATGTTTCGATGTAGAAAAATGTTGGAATGTAACAATCGCAGAAGTATCATTTTTTTGTATCATTTTAAACCTACACCTTGTCTCGAATGCAACATTTTCTTTTTCCTTTTTGAAGGGGACCTTTCTTCCAACACTATAAATCAGTGCTTTAAACATACAAAAGAAGCTTTGTGAGAATTAGAAAATACGTTAAAGTGTAAAATCAACTAATATTCGAAACGATTACAAATTTTATACGAAAAGATTCGAATATATCGATAATTGAACGCGGTTCGTTGACCTCGCGAGAAATTTACATAAAAGTAACACCGTGTTTGAAGTACGTTCTTTGCGATAAAATTACTTCAATGAAGGGAAAACCACCTGCGAGTCATTATTCCCGCACAAAAGTTTGATAGCCCGGATGAAGAATGAAGATGAATCTGAACCGTAAATCTGCACGCGAACAACCGACTAATTAAACATACTTTCGTATAATTTGCCACGTCTTGCACCGTTACAAACTTCCTCTGATTTACAATTTTTATTTCACTTAACAAATTGCCCGCATTTCACTGCTTCGTTGCAAAATAAAAAAACAGCTTCGTACGGTATTTCTAATAATTCTGCAAGAACGAAAAATAAATATTTGAATACAAATCGAAGATTTCGTATAAACATAAAAAAAAAAAAAAAAGTAAATATCTACCGCAAGTAAATATCTATCGAGTAAACTATCGATGGAAAAGTAAATAATTATTAACATCGGAATAACGTCCATTTCGCATTTTTCACTATTTAAAGCAACTGGGTTTGTAGATTGTTTTATAGATAATAAATTCCTA